>NW_026067934.1:8181082-8283515 GCF_014885135.2 Alexandromys fortis | reverse complement strand
TGGGTTAAAACTGGTCTTGCTGAACATAGCGGACAATGAGGATTACTGAGAACTCAAGAACAATGGCAATGGGTTTTTTATCCTACTGCACGTATTGGTTTTGTGGGGGCCTAGGCAGTTTGGATGCTCACCTTACTAGACCTGGATGGAGGCGGGTGGTCCTTGGACTTCCCACAGGGCAGGGAACCCTGATTGCTCTTTGGGCTGAGGAAGGAGGGGGACTTGAATTGGGGGAGGGGGAGGTAAAGGGGAGGCGGTGGTGGGGAAGAGACAGAAATCTTTAATAAAAAAAAAAAAAGAAAGAAAAAAGAGTGTGTTTAACATCCTCTAAATCCTAAGTGGTAAACTGGCCTTGAGTCCACCTTTTTAAGATACCTTTTTCTTCTCTCTTCCCTTTGCTCCCTGGAGTTGAGTGCTCTTGATGCTCAAGCTTCAGGCTCACCCTGGCAGTGTGATTGAAGTGTGACGGCCACAGATCTCAGCACAGCTCTCCACTGCGACTTGAGTGCCTGAGGGCCTTTGAAGAATCAGGCTAACATAAAACTGAGCTGGGAACATGACTGGTTGGGGTCTGGTGAGAAGCATTTGCGATGAGTCTCTATGGAGAACTAAGTCGTGACTAGCTGCACTGCTGAAAAAGCAAAAGAAAGTCAAACCCTTAATTTGACTGAAATAATATCAAACAAACCAAATAGTTCACGGGTCCTGGGTAAAGGTTGGATAATCCTAAGAGACATATAACCAAAGGCAGTCCACCCCAACTGTCCGAGATAATTACTTTCAATTATTTTGACATCTACTCTAACATTTTCTTGACCTTTATATCAATGCTTTCAAACAAAATTCTAATGCTCCAATTTTTTTTTTAAAGAAAAAAGAAAACCAAACTTGTGGATACACGAAACTCCCCTTATAAAAGTAACCTAGTTTCTGTATAGGAAAATACCTCATTTTGGTCTTGAATATTATAAAATCTAAAAATTAAGATAAATTGTCATATAAATAGTTTATTATAGGCTCCTTGATTCGTAATTAGATACTATATACTCAATTTCAGCCCATCTACTTCTTCTCTCCCATTTTCTTTTCGTGGTTCTGCTGGTTTTTCTGTGGTTGTTAAAATGATGAACTTATATTGTATATGGCAGGGTTAATACTTTTGTAAACATTAAACGGAGGCATCATAACTTTCTTCTGTATAATTATTTCAACTGTAAAGCTGGTCTATTTCCTCCAGCAAGCGCAAGAATACTTGTAACAAAGCCACTCCCAGTGTCCTTTAACTAAAACTCACCCACGACTGTCAGAAAAAAAACTGTGATATACAATTAAGTACTCTGATATGTATGATAACGCGTGAACTGTTGTTGCATGCAATAACATGAATGGATTGGAAAACTATAATATTTAACAAAAGAGATGAGCCACAACATGGCATGTGAATCTTACACAAATACATAAAGATACAGCTACTGTATTTACTTGGAAACTAGTGAGCGAATATTCTGAGGGAGGAGCAATTATGGAAAAGAAACCTGAGGAAGGCTTTCTGGGTGCTAGAAATATCCCATTTCTGGGTGGCTCCTTTTTACATAAGTATATTCATATGCTTTCCCTGTGAAATTTAACAGTATGGGTATGTACAATTTCTGTACTTTTCTATGTATATCTTTCTTCCATAAAATTTTGAATATCATTATCTTTCTATGTTTACATTTCTGATATTAAATGTAATATCACTTGACCTCCCAGCTTTTAAGGACTTCTCTTCTATTTAGGACATGCCTTCATCCCTTTGTCCACCCTCTGCTGCTTCATTCCCTTCTCAAAGTATCTTGGTTTATGTTCGCATTCTCCTCTGTAATCAGAAACCAAAGTTTGTTTTGATTTGTTCCTACAGCTAAATGGATCATCTGACTGTAGCAGTGCCCCATCTTTGTCGATGTGATTAAAACACATCTCCTGCCCATCGGTAAGGTTCATTGACACAAGCATCCTCGAGTGTGTCCTGGATTGTTCCAAAAGTGTATTGTTTGGTTTTTAATTTAGGATCATAGCTTGACCAGCAGGAGAAGTCTCGGGTCACACTTTCTCAAGACGGTAAATTCTATCATCTTCTAATCACGTGAGGCGTGTCTGATAAGCCCCGTACTTTAGCTTCCCATAAGTAACTCATTTTTACTTGCCCACTTCTCCAAAGAATTCTTCGCAGCTCAGCAGTTTTTGAGTCCATATTTCCGGGTGACTGCTCGGGCTCACTATTCCCTAGAGCTTTGCCTCACAGGGTTCTATATTTTTAGGATTGTCCCCCTGAATTCTATCTTTAGAGATTTGCTCTGTTCATTATTCCTGACGCCTTCTTTTAACTGCCCTTCCTCCTCAGAGCCTTGCTCCTTGGTAGTTGGCTCTCACTTTTAGCTGTTAGCAGTCTTAATTGAGTATGTACACCCTCGAGCAGAAGCTCTCTATGGGGTGTGCAAGCACGAATCGTTTAAGAGCATCGATTCCTAACCTCTCAATTTTCCCATGTGTTCTTTCTAAGAACTGATCTGCCAGGAAACACATCTGAAGTTGCAATGTTCTGGAGGTTATTTTTCCCATCTCTGCTTTCCCAGTCACTCGCTGTCCTTGGTGTTGGCAAGGCCTCCTTTAGTGAATGGTCATAACCCACACCAGGTCAGTGAGACTGGCTCTCTTCTTTCTCGGGAGCTGAGGCCTCTTTGGGGGGAGGCCCTTACTTCATGCAGCGACTGAAGTGCCACATGGCAGTGCCAGCGCTGCTCCTGAGGCCCCGGGTTCTGTGCTCAATGCGTCAACTCTACCCACATCCTGCACAAGTCAGTATGAAGACTGAGATCCCCCACTGTCTTTAAAACAGCTGGATAAGTGTTGAACCTCTCTGGCCTGGCTCAATTCCAAAGGTTCTGGCCACTCTCAATCTTGAGGGCTTTGTCTTCTACACAGGGGCTGGTGGACCTCCTCCAGTAGCTGGTTCTGGGCCAGCAGGAAGTCCTGCTCGTCCATCCATCACTGCAGAAGGAAGAATCTAAGGAGTCTATGAGTTCACTGTAGAGAGGGTTGGCAAGAAAGACCGTGGATTTTGTCTGCGATTCTCGCCTTTTCCAAGCCATAACTGTTGTCAAAGAATACATTGCCCCAGGAAGAATCTTGTGACAACATTCAGGGAATAAATTTATACATGATCTCTTCTGTCTTCATTAATCTGAGAATTTTGAGCATCAAAGTAATGTATCAGTCTTCAAGGGGCTCTTTCTGAATCTGTATCAATCTTCAGGACAGGACTTGGAGGACCTTCCATCAACTCATCCCTTGGTCCTGGAAGGTGCATATCACATGACCTTGAGGAGAAAATGAACAAATCTCACACTAATTTCCCAATGCTTGTAGTGAATTAGTGTTGCCTCTGGAGATAGGAAATATATCTAAATTATCATAGTGTTTTTTGAACTTTTATTCAGACTAATAGGGGAATAACTGATCTTTCGCCAATACATTATGAAACACAATAAGCTCATTTTTACTTGGGTATATATTCAAATACACAAACCACACACCATTCAAGTATTCTTTTTCACTGTGCACTTAGTAGATATGGATGTTAGTAGGAGATGTTCTAGCTTCCACTGTAGATAGAGTAACAACTACTAATACTTTTGCAGGCCTCTGATTGTTGATGGCCCAGTGCTTTCTACGAAGGAGTTTAAAATGTATTCTGAAAGACAGACCAGCTTCTTCTGTGCAGGCCTAGGACAAAATGTTCCCTAAACACACACTAGAACATGATACCCCGAACTTTCGATGGCCGATTTTACTTAATCAGGGATAACGTCTCCAGCTCCATGTTGATATGCTTTTCTAATCATGCCAGAAGCACGCGCCTTTCGAACCATTGAGTAAATCACCAGCCGATCTCGTTGAGGTCCAAACTCTCTTCACCTGTCCTTGTCTTTTTAAGACATTTCATGTCATCTTGGGAGACGGCAATTCAGCCTGATGCTGCTTCATTCCTAACACTGGGCCACTCTTTCTTGAACTCTGTGAGTGGGAAGAGATTCTTTGGAAAATAACAAGAATAATTCAAAGAAATTTGGTTTAGTCTTGAAAAGAGTTGGAAGAGGGACAAAGTGACCAGAAACTGAAACAACCGGTGGGTTCAAAAACTTGGGCAACACAATCTTTTGACAATTGGGTGCGTTCTAATTCTGGATTTTGACAAAATAAAGGGATCAAGTTATCGGTTATAGATACTTAAAATAATTTGTATTACCACTGTAAATTTTGGTATAGGGGTGTCCAAAACTTTGGTGACATTAAAACATTTGTCTGTCTACTTACGTAAAAAAAAATGGGGGGAGTCCCCAAATCTTACATCTATGAAAAACAAAAGAAGGGGTTAGAACTGATGCTAGTTCAGCCATATTTAGAGATATAGCTACGGGAAGTGACTGGGAAGCGCTTCTTCCATCACCGCTAAGTGACAATTGTCTAGCCAACTTCTGCTTTCTTATTTATCAAAATCGATAACATTTACTTAGCTTAATTGTACACTGCTAATAACTGGTTCAATGGAAAAAGAATACTTAGGAGGCTTATAGATATAGGGAATTATAAACGACTACATTATAATTTATGTGTCGATTTTGTTGCAGAGAAACATGGTAGGGTGAAAAATAATCACTTCTTTTAAACATAAAGATGCTGTGCTGGGATAAAGTGTCCCAGCAAAGAAAGGAAATGGACTCAAGGGAAACAGAAATGGCATGAACGAGGCAGCTTTTACAATAGAAAGCTCACTTGTATAGCTTGACTTATATCAAAGCATTGTGACAGCTAATTTTATTTTTGAATCAGGCTCTTCCTACATCACCCTGGATAACCTGGAACTCATTCTGTAGACCAGGCTGGCCTGGAATTCACAGAGATCCACCTGCCTCTGCCTTCAGAGTGCTGGGATTAAAGGTGTGAGCACCATCCTTGGTGTATTGTGATATTTAGACTTGAATGGGGTTAGAACTCACACAGTTCCAGTGGCTCTTGAGTTGTAGTTTGCACTCCCTCATCTAGATCCAAGGAAGTGTCAGAAAGAATGTTAATACTACAATTGAGACTTAAATCTGTGTTGTGTCTGTAGCCACAGGGACTGTAAAGAGGAAAAATGAAAAGAGAAAAGAGGAAGGAAATAGAAATCGGCAATCTCCCCAGTAACAAAGAACACACCCAACAGAGGGTTTACCCACGCCACTGGCAGCTGGTGAGCAGTGAAGTGGTGCTCTGTCCACTGTTCCCTCATGTCACCAGTGGACACAGAACCCACAACCAGGCGTCCCCAGGAGCACATGCTAGTGGGTGGACTCGGGCGAGTGCCTCCTTGCTCAGATCATCTCCTTTTGCCTCCAAACTAAGTTCAGGCTCGGGAGCCTTCTGCCCCCAGCCTATGCCTTTCTTTCGTGTGTACATGAAGACCTTAAAGGCCACATTTCACAATGTGTCCCTCAGCTCTGAACCTGTGGTGATGGGTTCTCTGCTGCTTTCTGCCGCTTGCCACACCTACAGCTTCTGGCTTGTTTTTAATTCATTTTGAATAATCTCTGCCTTCCCAACAAGGAATATTTAAGGTAATTGTTGATGGTTTGGGGCTTAAAACTAGACCACTATAGCTTTTTATTTGTTTGTCCCATCCAAACTGCTTTCTGCTCTCCTTTCTTTCATTTTATAAGGAAATTAATTGATACCCATGCGTTTTCTGTTTTTTTTTTTTTTTTTTTTTTTTTTTTGTTGTTGTTGTTGTTTTTCGAGACAGGGTTTCTCTGTGGCTTTGGAGCCTGTCCTGGAACTAGCTCTGTAGACCAGGCTGGTCTCGAACTCACAGAGATCCGCCTGCTTCTGCCTCCCGAGTGCTGGGACTAAAGGCTTGTGCCACCACCGCCCGGCTTCATGCGTTTTTCCTTTAGATTATACATCATCTTCTAGTCTTTCCATGGTTACTGCACCTTGACTCACTAGAACCTGCTAGAAATTTCTGTTTCAGCAGTGTAAAGATTATACAGATTTTTTGTTTCTCTTGATGTTTTTCTTACTTTTAGTGTGCTATTATCATCAATTTTATTTCTACATATTTTAAACACCTCAAGATAACATTTTTAAGAGTTTTAATTTATTTATTATATCAAGATTTTGAGGTTTTTATCAGACAAAGGTTCTCTATGTAGGCCCTGCTAGTCTAGAACTCACGATATCCCTGTTGTGAGTCCCCGAGGACTTAGATTGAAGAGTACCACCATGGCCAACAAATCTTCAACTGTCAGCGTTCAGATATCCACCCACATGTTTTTCTGGCTTTCTTACCAAGGCAATGCTGGCTTTGTGGAATGAGCTGGGAGATGCTTTCCTCTGTGACATTCTAGAAGTAATTCTGAAGCAATCATCAGTTTTTCTTCAGTGTCTGCTGGGCTTCACCAGTAGTACTTGAGAAATTTTCAGCTACAAATCCAATCTCTTTAACAGACACAGCACAGGCCACGCCACCCACTTCTTCTAGGAGCAGCTTTAGGACTCAGTTTATACTTCTAAGGAACTGGCATCTTAGTGCCGAGCCGATGGTCACAATGCCATCATCCAGTCTGTCTCCCCACCCCCACCCCAGTGTAGAAGACAGAAAGGGTTTATCCAAACTGAAGTGAAACCCTCTCACAGGGTGAGAATGGCCAATGGTCAAAGAGGTCACTATCCCAACCCACATTTTAAAATGTATTCCTTGATAATTTCATACATTCGCCTTGACCATATCCGCTCGTTACGCTCTAGTATACCCCTCCCAATTTCTCTGGATTGCTTTCCAACAACTTCCCATCCTAGTCTTATGTCTCTTTTAGACAAATTTTAATAACTCACCGAGTGCAATTAGGACTGTCTGCGTGGACATGGGTATAGGGTTATTTATTGGAGCATGGACTTACCAGTGGCTTTACCACTGAAGAAAAATAGCTATTAACTACCAAGAGCTCCTCAACTAGGGGGTGGGGCCTCCTGGGTGCTTCTCTTGCCCATGCTGGAATGTTGATGGGCTTGGATAGACGTTGTGCAGGTAACCACCGTGGTTACACAGCTGTGAGTGCAAGAGCCATGTCTTGAGTAGAAGACAGCATTTCATGGCACCCCTCCCTATCCGTCCCCTCCCCTCTTCTATGGTGTCCTCTTAGCCTTGGGTTGAGTTGACGAAGATGTTCCATCTAGGGCCTAGCGCTCAACTGTCGCTATCGTCAGCGTTCTGACCAGCTATGAATCTGTGCATTAACTGCTGCTCACTGCAAAAAGAGGCTTCTCTGACCAAGGGTGAGAGCAACATAGGTCGGCTGACCCTACAACTACAGGAGGAGCAGTGACCCCAGGGCTTAATATGTTTGTTTCCAGACCTTCTCTGTGGGGAAAGAGTTTAGTTGTATTATCTTGACTATTTTCCTTCATGGACCTTCAGTGATGATGTTACTAATCTGTCATCTCATCTAGAAGTCTGAGATTTGTTCTTTTACTCTTTTAAGACTTTGAATGTGAGCCAGGCGGTGGTGGCACACACCTTTAATCCCAGCACTTGGGAAGCAGAGGTAGGTGGATCTCTGTGAGTTTGAGGTCAGCCTGGTCTATAAGAGCTAGTTGCAGGACAGGTTCCAAAGCTATGCAGAGACCCCCCCAAAATAAAACCCCAAATCTCAAACAACAACAACAACAAAACCCAAAGCAGCAACAACAAAAAAGACTTCGGATGTGAATAGGAGGTAGTTATGACATCCCTCTCATTCCTGATGCTGGGAAATTATTGTCTTTCTTTTGCCAGTCTGGATAGAGATGCCTGTGCCCTAACCCTCACACTTCAAGTCTTTTGCTTTTATTGATTTTCTCTGCTGTTTTCATTTTGTTCTTGTGTGTTATTTTCCTCCTTCTTCTAACGCTGATTTCATTTGATGTTCTTTTTATAGTTCCTTAAGATGGGAGCTGAGGTTATTGACTTACACAATAAGACTGGAAAAGACTTTATAACTTTCCCATTTAGTGAACCTGCTGGTCCTAAATGACTTAAGTAAAGTACTGAACAAACAGAGCAAGGAGGAATAACTTGGATCTTGAGGATCCAATAGAATCTTCCCATAGACTCCCAGGCTTAGAACTAGAGACCTGCACCTGTGAAGAAGGAGGGGCTTAGATACACAGGCCAGCTTTGTAGATAAGGTTCTGCAGGGAAGTATCATAGGTACATAGACACATGGGAAACAGAATGGCTCTGCAGGAAACTGGAGCACCACTTCATGTTAGATCTGACTGTCCTCAAGTGATCTACCCCAACTGTAACTCCTTGGCAAATAATAGTGTCTAGTACCTGGAAAATGACAACATTCACCAAAGTCTCACAATATAGCCATGCTTTTCACGTACTAGTGTCTAAATCAAGAAAGTACCAGACACACAAAGAGACAGACCCAAAAGACCCAAACTGAGGCACCCAGCAAGCGGCAGAACAGACTCATGGATGACAGTGCTTGTAGTTATCAGGCATGAATTTAAAACAAGTGAGTAAGAGCGCTAGAATCAGCAATGACAAAAAGAATCAGAGTAAGATGTTGGTCTGAAAAACAGCAGCTGACATCAAAAATTCATTAGAATTAAACACTGAAAAGGCATAGGAAAAACAGGGATTAACTAATAAGTCACTAAAAAGTATCAGCATGAAGCAAAGTGGGGGTGGGGAGATTCATGGGTGCATGCAATATCAAAGTTACTGAATTACTCATTCAGAAGGTGTTAGTTCTCATCTGATGATTATTCCACCATCAGGACACATCAAACACAGTGGAACAACTGTCACTGTAGCATGATGCTATGTCCCACAACCTAACAGAGCCACACTTTCGAAGTTCTAAGAAACATTTACTTTACAATTCTATGTTCAGTTTAGCGGTCAACAGAGAGGGTAGAGTAGAGATATTTTCAGACATTTAAATCTCCAAGTATTGACAGCCAATGTTTATGTTTCAAGATGTCCTTAGTAATGTGTTCTGGCTAAACAACAACAAAAAGAAATCCAAAAAAGAAAACTTCAGTTTTAAGGAACAGTCCCACCTACCCGCGAGTATGACTTTAAAAATGTTCACAGCAGGCTTTGAGAAGAACTCATTTCAACCTTCCCCCCAAAGAAAAGAGTGGATTTTGTCAAGGGTTAGTATGATAAGGGGACAGATGTTTTAGAGTATGGAAAGTATGTTGTCATATGCTATAAGGAATTTATATAATATCAGCACCAAGATAAAAAGGCAATTAAAAGCCTGAAGCACATGATGATGTATAAGAAAGGTGACCAACTACAATACATTAATTTTCTGAGTGTAAGATGGATACAGTGGTGTTTGGTGTGTTCTACCTACTTCAACAGTAAGTGACATGGATTTTGCTTCATTCTCTAAGTTTCTAGTAACAGCATTTGAAGACACAGTTCACCATATTTTCACAATGTACAATAATTTAACCAAATGCTATTTTTCCAGCTTTTAAAACTGTAGTAAAAAAAAAACCCACAGAAGACATAGTTTCCTCAAATCTCAATGTTGTAGGAATGATAGAATAGTACCAAATGGTGCAGGACAAAATTAGAACAGGTAGGCAAAAGAACTGTAGACAGGTTCACTTTCTTACTTTGCTGTACATAAACGTATGCGTGATTTGAACTTGGTAGGCAAGAACCAGAAGTTTAAATGACTAGAACGCAAGGCATAACCAAGAAGAGAACTAAACTAATAAAGTTAGCAGGTCTTCATTTTAAGATGGAAAACTGAGGATCACTCTGACCTCTTGTGTCTTCTAAAATTCACCAAAACAAGGCAGATACAAATTGCATCTGAAGGAAGTCAAATAGCATCTACAGTCTTGTGCCATGGTGAAAATTAGACTTGGCACTCATGTCTGTGGCAAACAACGGTGCACAATTTTCCATGCTAGTGACTCAGCCTGAGAAGCAAACCTTCTTTAACTGAAAAGGGGTGGGGCTATAACTTCTATTCTGGCCATAGAATGCTTTCTTCCTTACAAAATCACACACACACACACACACACACACACACACAGAGAGAGAGAGAGAGAGAGAGAGAGAGAGAGAGAGAGAGAGAGAGAGAGAGAGCTCTTGCAAAGAGATGCCGTTTAAGCAAGTAAAGAACGAGAGATTATTGAGTAGTCCAGAAGAACTACCAATTCTTGTAAATTAAGAGTTGAAAAGCCTGACTTTATTACACACAGGGCTTCCCTGTGAGTTAGAACTTTTTGTTGACCCAGAGTGTCTTTAGAGTCTCAGCAATCCTTCCCACATTCCCTTTCCACAAGAAAAGTCCTTCTTTAAAAAGAAAAAAAAAGTACACTTGAGAAAGAAAGCAGAAATGGTTTCACAACACTGTGAATATCATTTTAAGATATCAAATTGTGAGGCTGGGAGATGCCTGAGTTGGCAAAATGCTTGCAACTCAAGCATGAAGATCTGAGATCAGATCTCCGCTCCCCCACAGACACCACATGCAGATGCCGGAAGATGTGCCTGCAAACCCTGAAACAAGGGGCAGAGATGAGTGTGTTCCTAGACTCCTATCATCAACCAGGTTCAGGCAGAGTCCCTGCCTCAAAAATTAAGATAAAATTAGAATTAAAAAAAGGTACCTGCTATTAGTCCTAGCCTTTGGATGCACTCACATGTCCTTTTAGGCAAACGTGCACACACAAGCACATGTGCACACAGGCACACAAATTTTCAAACTGTGCGCTTTAAGAGGTCAATTATATTGCATGTGAATTGTGTTTCAATAAATCTTTATAAAGTGAATCAGAAGACAAAATAATTAAGGGGAAAAAGCAGAACAGATAAGAAAAAAATCCAGCAAATGTCAGGAAATAACACTGGAGTAGCAGTAGAAAATGGTGATCAAATAGCTTTACAGAGATTTGAAGGACACAGTGAATAAGTGGCTTCCGTGGGTCACAAGTACAAAGCACAGATAAAAGGACTCAGAAGATAAACTGAACTGAGTGAAGCCAAAAAGATTGTGATACATAAAAAGTAAATTACACAGTTAGTGTTATAAGGAGCTAAAGAAGTGGAGGAAGCTGAGGAAAGTAAAAGAAAAAGGAAAACAGGGTTTTGGAGAATTACAGAAAAACATTCATCTATGTGAGCATTTGATAAGGAAGAGTCACAGTTGAGTTACATTTTTTTGAAGACAGCAGAAAAATCAAGCACATGCACAAAATCCAGGGTATAATTCAAGAAATCTTCTGAAATAAGATACTTGAGTCTATAAATTTCAAAAGCTCATCATCTTCCAGGAAGATCTAGCAAAGGTTAATCAGTACTAGAACATTCTCTAATAAAGTTACTGCACTTCAAAGATATAGTCATTCAGACAGAAGGTCAAACTGTGAGGGGGGCAGGACAAGGGAGGGGGTGAAGTTGGCTTTCAGTTTCGTTAAAGCAATATTCTGCGTATAGAAACTTGTTGCCTTCAAAAATCCCAGGAAAACTATGACTAAAGAATTTTTGTTTCCAGCCAAAGTCTAGTTCAAGCACAGAGACAACATGTGGATGGCTTCAAATACGTGTAGATACTCAAGGCCCTTGTACAAATGGCGTAGCATTTGCATCCAACTTACACGCATCCTCTCTTACACTAGAAAATTATCTCTGGATGTATCCCACAAAGGCCACTGTTACACTCTATTCACTTAGGAATAATGCCAACAAAAGCCTGAACATATTTAACACATATGAAATATTTTTAAAACATTTTGAACCTGTGGTTGATTGGATTCATAAGTGCAAAAGCCATAGGGATAGAGGGCTGAGTGTATATATAGTACATAGAGATGGAAATACAAATGATCAAAACTTACTCCATAAAAAGGACAAAATACAAATATATTAATTAGTAGAAAAATTTGCAAATGGATCCCACAGAATCTTTTAAGGGAACACATAGTATTATTTAAATGGTTCCAGAGAAAAGAAAAAAAGTGTCCAAAATCTTATCAACTCAGCAGTCGAACAATTTAACCATCAAATTTAGTAAATAAACACTAGCCAGCAGATTCCAGGAGCATCTTACAAGATATATATCATGATGAAGCAGAGCTCATACAAGAACTCAAAGATGGTTCAACAGTAAGAAAACTACTATCATAATATGACTTGCACATACATATAAGGAGAAATATCACATAAACATTCCTGAAATTGCATCTAATAATACTTAATACTCCTTTTTATTTTAAAAAGATCAGTAAAATAGTAATAGACACATATTTCTAAAATGTTATTGAAACATATAAAAAGTATATATATTTCACATTAAAATTTATAAAACATACAGTGAAATTCTGAGTCCCATTAAAGTCACAAACAAGGGTACATGTTACCACTATTACTTAATTTTCTGTGGAGAATACAAGCCAGTATCACTGGAGGAGAGAAAAGAAAAATATATCAGAGCAGACAAGAAAAAGAGGAATATACTTAAAGGTGAGAAGAAACTGTGCTACAGTTTAGTAAGTCAACCAAAAACACCCATTAACAAAAGCAAGACAATGAAACAAAATGACTAAGAATAAAACTAGAACACGAAAGTAATAGTTCTTCTTATAAACAATAATATAGAACTGTAATAGAAGAAAATATACAATTTCTAGTAGCAGGAAATTATAGAATTCTTAAGGATTAACCTAAAAGGTATGTGCTATTGCACTATTAAATAAGGAAATAATGGCAATCCTTTCTAAATAAGTCAATAACTTTTTTTTTTTAATTTGAGACTAGCTTTCATGATCCCGGAAGATAGTCCACACAGTAGCATAAAAGAAAGGTAATCACTAGCACCCTATCGCTGCGATTCTGTGACCTCCAACAGCAACCCGCCTGGAAGATGCACTGGTGTGGAAGTGGCAGAGATACTTCTTCCTAGACTTAGGAACCCATATGGGACACTGCCAAAGTGGCCGAGAACCTGGGACTAAATAGACAGACAGGCCATGGGACCTAGGGAAAACCCTAATATCATTGTGCTAAAGGAACAGAGAAATAAAATGGCTCCTAATGATATACGGCTATACCCATAGCTTCTTCATGCAGTAGTTAGTAAATATCATAAAGAAATCAAGCCAGAAGTAACCTGAAAACTTGCTACCTGCTAAATGGCTTTCATAATGCCAGAAGGTGCTATGTAGCCACTGGTGGGGAAGGATGGATGTAGAAAAGCCACCTAGCAGTATTACCTAGCAGTGAGCCTGCGGGTAGTGGGCCTGCTGTGGTACTGACCTGCTAGGCAAGATGTGCTCACTGGCACAATAGTGGCACAAAGGTTACAAGGGTAACCACTTTCAGACTGTATTAAGATCCACTCCGTAGGATGGAATTCATTCCTGATATGTAAAACTGGTCAATGGACAGATCAGGAGGTCCCAGACTCTAGACAGGAACTTTCCATGGCTGCCCTGTTATGTGCCTTCTAAGTATTTATGCCTATACATATAGACTAGCGCTGCCTTCTGCCCTGGACAGAGAAGGTTCATCCAGCAGTTAATGCAAAGACTCATAACCAGTGTAAGTGCTGAGAATGAATCACTATTGAGTGTTCATCCCGAAATAGGACATGTGCATCGGTCCCCGCCTCCCTCCAAGGCTCAGGAAGAAGGAGAAGAAAGGAATATAAGGGCCAAGGGATGGGGAGGAGCCTATGAACTGCCGCCTGCTCACGATTCACTGCAGCTATGGTGACCTGAGAGAACAAGTCGGCAACGTCAGCAACATTCTGACAGGCAACACTAAGAGGACTCGGGAGAGTTCAGTGGAAAAAAAAGAGAGAGAGAAGAGATCGTGATATAAAGAGGGGGGCTTTTGGTTGAACCTGAGAGAAGTGGGGTGGGGGAATGGAGGCAGGGATCTGATCAAGATGCATTACCTACATCTATGAAATTGTCAAAAAGAAAAGATCTTCTATTAAAAATTCTTCATTTTTTCTTCCTTTTGTTTTAGCATATCAAATAATCTGTGTTTAGTAATCCCAGCACACATGGAATTCATCGTATGTTTTATTCCTGTTGGTTCTTCTTCAGGGTGACTTATGTATTGTTTGGGGTTGTTTGCTTTTAAATCCAGGACTCTGATGTCATCCATTGAACTCAGTTGAGCAGATTCCTTCAGATTGTGTTCATTCCAGCAGGTGTCAAGAACACGGTTATTTTAAGCCATATTCTTGGCTTGAGGATTTTGGGGTCACTCAGGTCATATGAAACCAGCAGCACAAAATGACCTTTTTTTTTTTTGATAGGGTGCCTTTTCTTTCCTTCTTTTTATTTTTTAATTTAAAGTTGTATTTTCTAATTTTAACTTTTTTGTTTTTAGTGGAAAGAATTTAAAGTTTTGATGCTACTTGCTGGTTTTTGCTATCTGGCTCAGCTTTCTGAGATTCTGCCGTGAATGTTAACTGCCATCCTTCACTCCATCCTTGGTCCTCTGGTACAGACGAACACTGCGTGCCGTCTCTAGCATCACTGCTGTCACGATGCTTAGGGGTGAACACTCTTGGTCCTTTGGTTTGTTTTTGTTTTTATTGCACATAGTGGCAGGTCTAATCCAGATCTTATAAAATTACTCCAGAGGGGGGAAAAATTCACAGACAAAATCTCCTGGGGAGGACATCAGTGATGAATAGACTCACCTGAAACAATAGCGTCTATTGAAGCAGGGCCGTCAAACCTGCTTCCTCTGAGGACAGAGTTGATTTGTTTAATTTCTGAAAGGTCATCTGCCCCGGGAAGAGGAAGGGAATTCTGCATTCTCTTCATCCGTCTGTAACTTCATCCGTGACAGCTGCAGGGACACGTGCGCAGGGAGCCCCGGCGTCTTTGCTGGTCACACAGAACAGCCTGGCAATTTGCTCTCAGCACTGGGACGGGAAGGGCTTTACCTGCTAGGCACCGTGCCTAGGCACCGTGCTCTCCACAGAGGAAAGCTGCTTTTCAGCCTCTCAAATTGCCTTCCTGGATCTACTGCAGGACTGAACTCAGTCCGTCAACAAGTCCTGATGAGGGTAACTATCCATCCCTGACTTGAACTGAATGTCTAATCACCCTGATTTTATAGTTGCAATGTTCTGTTTACCAAAGCAGTTGACCAAGGGCAGATAAATTGAAATGCCTCTTTCCTAAGAAAGAAATACCATCTTTCCTAAGAAATAAAGAGAACCAGAGATGATAGACACAAAAGTTACTATAATAAATCCCACACACAAGTTCTTAAATTCCTTTCTTAGTTTCCCTAATAGATTTGAAATAATAACTACACCAGTGTATGACTGGGTTTGTAACACATATAGTTCTAACACAATCTGACAAAAGCTGTACCAAACCGTGTCAGAGAAGACAGAGTTGCGCAGGAGTAATAGTGTTCCTGTAAATCAATGAGAAGTCAGCATACTCTGGAGTCAGCTGTGCTAGGTTAAGATGTAGATGGCAAGTGTGGAGAGAGACCAAGAATATATAAATCCAAACAAAGAGATCCCATGTAAGGAAAACTACAAGTCAACATCTGTTACAAATACAGATGTAAAATCCCCCAACAAGCTACTAGCCAGCCAAAAGCAATACTATATAAAAGGATCACATATCATATAAGTTTCCCAAGATTTTTGAAACAACGTATCAGAATGGGTGTTAAAGCTAGATGTCTGCAATGAATAGTCACAGGTCTATTCTAGAACTCTCTTCTACCATGGTTCCATGGCACATACCAGCCTAACTTTTATTATTCACACAACATTGTCCCTGGGTCTGTCTGTGTGAAAGATCTTTCCCTTTAAAACGCCAGTGATGGTGGCTTAGGACCCATTGCAATCTTATAGGACCTTGTTTCAACTAATTATATCTGCACTGATCTTATTTGCAACAGGTACTGGGGAGCAGACCTGCAACATATGAATGTTTAAGGAAACGCTTCAAACCGTAACATGCCATGATCATTGGAATTAGAGTTGGGTTAGCTTTTGAAAATTAATTAATGTTACACTCGGTATTAGAAGACTAGAAATCAGAACTTGTGTTAATCAGTCTCAATATTAAGGAGAATTGGCTGAATTTACACCACTTACCCCTCCAAAAACACTAGAAAAATAAAGACCTTAAACCTCACAAATGGTGTATACACACACACATATACACAGACATGCATATAATACACATATGTATGCATGTACACACAGTGTATTCACACTCATAGACACATATACATGTGCATGCACACGTGTGTTCACATACACATACCAAAACCTCAATAGCTAATATTATACATAACAATGGAAAAAACCCTGAATTTTCCCCAAGATTATGAACAAGGCAAGAATGACTACTCTCAATTTTTGCTCAACTGCACTCAGGCTCTAGTGAGACCAACTAGTTCCCCCGAAAGTATACTAAAAAGAATGACTATTTCTATTCAATAAAGATGGGCAGGACCTCATACATAGCGATACACCAAGAAATCCACTAAAAATGAAAGAGTTTAGCAAGGCTGTAATATACAAGATCAAGAGTGTAATATAAAATCAATTATATTTCTACATACTTGGCAGTGAGGGTACAAAAATAAATATAAGAAACATCCTCATTTATAATTTCATCAAAATGAGTAAAATAGGAATAAAAGTAACAAATATGCAAAACTTATCCTCTACAACAACAAAACCATTTTTAAAGGAATTTAAAAATAAGTAATGGAGAGACATTGTGAGTTCATGATTGGAAAGTTTAACATTGTTGGATGACAATAGTCCCCAGCTGGCCGAAACAAACAACAGACTCCTCAGCAGGCAGCTTTGCAGAAACTGACAAGTTCATCCCCAAACTTCTAAGAAAATGCAAGGGTCCTAGAATAACCAAGACATTCCTGAGAATGAGGAACAGAGAGAACTCACACGTCCCAATCGTGAAACCTGCTCGAATATTATGGTACCCAGGAATGCGTGCTACTGAACATCACCTTTCTCCAGTGGAGACATGGGCGCATCAACCACACTCCAGGGCAGGCCCCATGCTCAAAAGCAGTTGACCAGCCTAAAATGGACAACTGGGTGGCATTTTTATGGACGTTTTTGTTTCTTTTTGTCTTACTGTTTTTTGTTTGTTTGTTTAGATTTTATTTCTTTGTGTTTTGTCAAGTTTTTGTTTCTTTGTTTTTAGAGAGCTAAAGAACATGAAGTCAGGGCTGGAGAGATGGCTCAGAGGTTGAGAGCACTGACTGTTCTTCCAGAGGTCCTGAGTTCAATTCCCAGCAACCACATGGTGGCTCACAACCGTCTGTAATGAAATCTGGTGCCCTTTTCTGGCTGCAGGCCTTCATGCAGACAGAACACTGTAAACTAACTAACTAACTAAATCTCTTTTAAAAAAAAGAACATGAAGTCAGCTGGGTAGGGAGGTGGAGAGGATCTGGAGGAGTTGGGAGAGAGAAAAACATCAAAATGTGCTGTATGAAAATTTTAATAAAAAATTAAAATGCATCAAACAAAAAAAGAGGCAGGAGTGTATGCCACTGCCATAAAAGTCTGTGAATTAAAATTGGTCTGCACAGGAGAGACTTCACACTGTGGTCAACTGATTATTGACAATGTCCTAAGACAAACATGAAAAAATGTTTTTTTTTTTTTCAACAAATAGTGCTGGGATAACTGGACAGATGGATACTGACATCCCAAAGAATCAGTTTAGGCCACTGTCTTAGTCTATACATAAATAGAAACTGTTTGTGGACTAGAAACCTGAGTGTCTGAGCTAGAATGATTAAACATTGTTTTTTGAGATGAGGTTTTGGGGTTTGGCCTGTAGCTTGGCAATTTCTTTTGATATGGCAATCCTACCGCCTCAGGCTCTTGAGCATGGGGATTATAGGTAGAGCATCATCACACCTAGCTTCAAATAATTAAAATCCAAAAAGAAAAGAAAATGTTATAAATTTTTGGGATCTTGGACTAGGCAAGAGTTGATTAAACACAACATCAAAAGTTTAAAGTTACCAAATTAAAAAACTATGTAAATTAAATATGAAAACTAAGAACATGCTTCAGTAAACATTATCAAGAAAATGAGGGGGCTGGAGAGATGGCTCAGTGGTTAAGAGCATTGCCTGTTTTTCCAAAGGTTCTGAGTTCAATTCCCAGCAACCACATGGTGGCTCACAACCATCTGTAATGAGGTCTGGTGCCCTCTTCTGGCCTGCAGACATACACACAGACAGAATATTGTATACATAATAAATAAATAAATAAATAAGTATTTAAAAAAAAAAAAAGAAAATGAACGGGTAGGCACTACAATGGGGTAGTTGGTAAAAGCTGTACATCTGAAGAGAAGTCTTCCCTAGAGTACGCAAAAATGCTTACCATGTAGAAAGGCATCCTCATTACAAAGAGTGGCCAGTCTCGCTGACATCTCTTCAGAGCACACATATGTACAGTCAGAAAGCACACAAAACATGAACAATGGCACTGTGTGTGCAACAAATGTAAGTCAAAAATCACAATGCCAAAACACTAGAGTGGCTGTAGTTAAATATGACTAATCACTAATGCTGATGAAGAGGTGGAAAAATGGAACCTGTACAAACTGCTGATAAAAATGCAGCGTGTGCTGGGGTCAGTGGCACAAGCCTTCAGTCCCAGCGCCTGGGAAGCAGAGGCCGGCAGATGTACAATGAGTTCCAGGCCAGACAGGACTGCATAGTGAGACCCTGTCTCATAAGGTAAGATAAAATCAAAGTAAGTGACATGTCCAGAATGCAAAGCCACAGAGGCAGTAAGTGGATTGGCCATTCCTTGGAGCTGGGGCTGACGGTTAGATGTGGGGCAGCTGCTAGCGGCAGCAGGACCGTTGAGATGACGAAAGAACTATCGTGGCAATTGT
The DNA here is from genome assembly GCF_014885135.2 of Alexandromys fortis. Taxonomy (NCBI): domain Eukaryota; kingdom Metazoa; phylum Chordata; class Mammalia; order Rodentia; family Cricetidae; genus Alexandromys; species Alexandromys fortis. Next base: position 8,264,525 of record NW_026067934.1, on the reverse strand, counting down.
TGCAGAACTTGGCGAACACACTAAAGCCTGTGCCTTCTAGTATTGTTTTCCTGCGCTGTCTTTTGAGGTGGGGGTCTTGCTGCATAGTCCATGCTGGCTTTGAACTCAAGACTCACCCTGCCTCAGCTCCCCCAAGTGATGAGCAAAGGCATGTGCCACCAGGCCCAGCTTCGTTTGTTTGGATCTTTTAAATGGGTGGATGGTATGTTGTGGATATTTGATCTCAGTAAAACTGTTAAGTGAAACTAAAAGCACAGGGTCCAGTTTCTGGAGGTGAAGCATGGTTGCAGACTGTTTTCTTTGGTCCTGGCCCTATTTGCTGGGGCCAGCAGACTGCAGTAATGAAGGGTTGGCCCAAACCCAAAGGAACTCTCCTGCCCTGTACTTTGCTTTGAGTGATTTATTTTGAAATAACCCTTTGTCAAATCAGACATACACAGTCTAGTTTTGCATATCCTCTCCTAGGGGTTTTGATGTTTTTATCTTGGGGATGGAATAGGACATGGAGAGTGTTTTCCTCTTTGAAAGATGTGGGTTAAGGGCCATTTGTCAGCTTTAGTTTTCTTGGCCCTTGACTCACATCCATTTCCAGCTACAACAGCTTCCAGTATCAATCACACAGGAGCCAAACTCTCCCGGAGCCAAAGCCCTTTCCCTACTGCTACGAGTTTCTCATTTTCCTTCTTGGATGTGCAGCAGCTGCTCAGAACTCTCAGAGGACTGGGGGTGGGGAGCAGCAGGAACCGAAGGAACACTGAAAATGGGCAGGCTCTGGGGGTCTGGACTACCTGGGCCCAGTAGCATGGGTGGCAGTTGAGAACCACAAGTACAGAATGGGGACACGCGATGATGGGGAAAATTGGTGTGGTAGGTACTGTACTGTACGAAAATCCAGTGTGCTGGGGAAGATCAATTCTAATGCAGCAGTCTGTGCTGGTTGTTTATGGGAATCCCCAGTTCACGTGGTCTGCCCTCATCACTCCCAGCCCTGTTGTCTCAGCCTGGATGCTACTGTGGTCACAGGGACAGCTGTCTCACCTTAGCCGGACATGAAGACAGGGAACAAGAACCAGACTTTAGCATGTTCTCCATCACAACCATTGCCAAGGGGATTCAAGGTGTTTCCGCTACAGTGGTCTAACCCCATCGAACCCATTTCCTCACTTGCTGTCCACAGAAACCAAGACGCAAAGCTGAGACAGATATGCGTACCCGGTGCATGGTCAGGTGAGGACTGGGTAGTGAGAAAGTCAGGGAGTAAACACTCTGTCCTTTTATGTCTGATTCTTCCTCCTCCTGTTCTCAGCCATTATCATTTCATACATCTTCTTCCTACCTGAAGACGAAGAACCCTGGCCAGGTTCTGCTCTGAGGCTGTGAGCGGCCCTTTGTGTTTTGCCTTTTCTGTTTTCTTGGCTCTTCAATCTTCTCTTCCTTTTCCTGCCCTGGGGTGGTAATCCTCAAATATGCCAGGCATGTTAGCTTTCTCAGCGCTCTATTTTCTACAGAGAGTGAGCTAAGAGAGAGCCTGAGGTGAACACACCTGGGAACCAACGGAAGAAGATGGAGAATCCTGGCCAAAGCCAGAGGAGGAACAGATGAGGAGGATCAAGATGTCTGGATTAGTGTCAGCAGTGGACATTCAAGGTCACAACCCCCAGAAAATGCAGAGGAAGACAACTAACTGTTGTTGAGCCACATAAGTGGCTAGGAAGTGAAGGTTGGTTTTGTGGTACAAGGAGAGCCTGTGTCAGCTTGATTTATGTAGCCTAGTAGGTCCGTGAGACTTCTGACAGGATATCATCCAGGGTGAGATTGTTCCCGAGATCTGATGAAGGAGTGGGGATGCATATGAAGGGAGATTGTCCCAAGCGGAAGGAGTGACTCCAAGAAGGTTTCATAACTTCCTTGTCAACTGGCCTGGATTTAGAATCACCTAGGAGACACGCTTCTGCTAGTTTCTGTGAGGGCATGTTCAGAGAGGTGCAACTGAGCAGGAAAGGCCCAGCATGGATGCTGGCAGTCCTATCTCATGGGCTGAGGTTCCACAAGCAATAGAAAGGGAAAACAAAAGTTGAATACCAGCATGCAGACTCTGACAGGTGACTACCAACCTCACATTCCGGCCTTTGTGCCTTCCCACCATGGAGGACTATACCCACTTTTAAAGTATGACAACCCAAACAAATCCTCCGTACTATATAGCTTTTTATCAGGCACTTGGTCACAGGGACAGGACTTGTAAGTAACACAGGTGGTGGCATCATTCTTACTCCTGAAAGATTTCTTCCTGAATGTCACAACATCTGTGGTGGTTTGAAATGGCCCCCAAAGGGAGTGACACTACTAGGCAGTGTGGCTTTGGTAGAGGAAGTATGTCACTGTGGGGGTGGGCTTTGAGGTCTCTTTTTCCTCAAGCTTCACTCAGTGACAGTCAACTTCCTGCTGCCTGCAGTATGTTGCGTTCTCAGCTCCGACACCACATCTGTCCGCAAGCTGTCATGTTCCCCATCATGATGATAATGGACTGGACCTCTGACTCTGTAAGCAAGCCACTCCAATTATGTTTCGTTTGTAAGAGTTGCTGTGGTCATGGTGTCCCTTTACAGCAACAGAAACCCTAACTACGATAACATCATATTCTACATCTCAACCCTTCATCAGCACACTGGGCATACAGAACCGAGACAGACATTTCACAAAACAATCGTTCTCCTCCGCCCTGGGCATCTAAACATGCGTACACTGGGCAGAACAACACCTTAAGGGCCGCATACCAGTGTCCCCAGCAACTGTTTCCACAGACAATGCTTTCCTCACCGCTGCCACAGAATCCCTGACAGAAGGGAGATTTTTTTTTTTTTTCTTCTGGCCCAGGTTTCAGATTTCAGCCCATCATGGTAAGGACCACATTAAGGCAGGAAGTAGACAGCAAAGGGCCAGGTGTAACCTTCAAAAGTCCATTTTTAAGGAACTATTCTGTCACATAGGCCCCACCTCCTTAGGTTCCACTGCCCCCTGGAAGAATACCACCATCTGGGGGTACAAGTGCTCAAATGAAAATTCTGGCAGGGCCATCTGAGACTCCAACCTGGACCCGTGATGAGGCGGATTTGTAGGTGTTGATATGAAAAGATCATCCATACTACACATTTTTAGAGATAAGAAGCAGACGAGTAAAAATAACCCCAGTTTAACAAAACAGTAGTTAAGACTCCAGTCTATTAAAAGTCTTCACAGGACATACAAGGTCTGGGAAGTACATGATCTATAAAAGTGGCTACTTTTCACATTGTGGATGTTTTAATTTCATCATTTGTATAATATACCACAATGTGTTCCTTTTTTAAATCAGGAAAAAAGGTCATAAAATTATGACAAAACAGCCCCAAAGAACTTCAGGAGTGTGTTAGGTAAAATGTATACCCAAGATTCATTTTGTGTTCTAGCCTCATAAATTCCTTGGCAGTGTGAAGCAAAGAATTTGAGAAACCACTTCTTTTCCTCTGGTGCTACCATCTTCGTTACTGAGGGAACCGAACCTGGAACGCATGTGTGGAGTGACCCAAGGGGACAGGCACTGGTTCACTGAGACGCAGACGCAGGCTGCCCTGCAGTGAATGCTTCTCCTTGCAGTAAGGGTGGAAAGCTGTCTGCAGGGACAGCGTTCAGTGAGCACCAGGTTCCCTTGGGTCACTTGCACACTCTGTAAAACACTGCAGTAAATCTCGAAATGAACTGTGTCTGATTGCTTGGATAAAACGGGGTTCTCCAGTGACGCAGTCATTACATATACCCCACCCCATCTCCCACCCACCAGTGTCTCTCGCTGGAGATTTGCCTGCTAGGACTGGGCTACACAGTATCCCAGCCTGCTGGATGGCACTTCTCCCTGGCATTTAGATGAATCCTTTCCTTACTTCAGTGCGAGGGAGACGTTTGAGGGTAGGACCATAGCTGTTATCTAGATGCCTGCTCCAGGGTAAGGAGCACATAGTTTCTGGGGTGAGTCTGCGATCCCTCTCACCTAAGGAAGAAACCCAGGCTGTGGGAGCCATCCTCACCCTGTAAGATGAGTGAGTGAGAAGAAATCCCATTTTTCTTCCTGTGGAACAGACGGCATTGGCAATGAGCCCGGTCATTCGGGAGTCTTCATCATCTGTTAATAAAACCCAACTTATAATTATGGCTGGCTATGCAGGAGGCCAAAATGAAGAGACAGAATTTATTTCTGGTTTTTCCATCCCGCCCCTTCTTGCCGTTTCCAATTTTAACGCCAAGTGTTAACTCCGAGGTTGGAGTTAGAAGTACAGAGCTTCCTGCCCCCACCCAAGTGCTCTATTAATCCAGAGCTAAGCCTTCTAAAGTCTCATGGCTTCCAGCATGAGGAGAAGACTGCTCCTTAGATTCCAGGACCACTGCAGGCTACTGTAGACAAGCTCCACAGAGCTTCTTCCTCCGTGGTTCCCGATTCCTGACACAGGGCCCCACCACCCGGGACATGTCCTTCTGAGCAGAATTTTTAGGTTCACAGATCCTATGACTGTTTTCCCATACTTTTTTCTTGCACTGTACAAAGCTTTTCAAAGGTTTCTCAAAGCCCCTCTCTATTTGCCTGTAATCTTCAGAAAAAATTTCATTTATGTATGACCCACCTGGAATTTATTTTATCTGTGAAATGACAATATAATTTAAAATACCGCTTGTTTACATACACTGCTTTTATTACTGTTATTCTGTGCTGTTTGTCCAGCCCCACTGGCTAAATGATGGCAGTTTTAGAATAGTCCTTCATACTAGACATCTTCCTCAAAACTCGTGCATTCGAGCACTGGCCTCAGCCTTCACCTTCCATCTCAACCTCTTCTTGTCTTTCCCTTTCTTTTCAATTCTCTGATTTCAATACAGGAAAACAGAAGAAACCAGAGACCTGTGTGCTCCAGCATCCCCTCCTGCCTCTGCGCTCAAATACGCCATCTCCTCTCCTACTCATATGGACAAACTCTATATGCCTAGCTTTTTAAAAAGCATTTTATTTTTTAATATTTAAAAGAATTTTAAAATTTAAATATATTTTGATTATATTCTTCTCCTCTTCATCCACCCAACTTTATTCTTTCTCAAAAAAAACCCCAATACAATAGCAGGACCCCCCCCCAAAACTAGGAAAAATAAAACCACATTTAAAAAAAACCTCAAAAGTATCCAATTGTAACCAAGTAAAAGCTTACATACAAAACCAAAACAAAACAATAACGACAACAAAAAGAAACCCTGTGGAGTACTGTCCAGTATATGTTGGTAACTACTCCTGAACACGAGGCCCATCCTCGAGTGGTGGACAGACTCTGCCATTTGACTGGAGAAAACGGATTCCCTCTTCCAGCAGGTATGAGTACAGTTGAGCTGTTACTGTGTCCCTGTCTTTTAAACTAACCCATTCAGGACATCATCCAGCAATTTTCCTGTCGTCTGTATCAAACTCCAATTTTAATTTTTACACATTATTTCTTCTTTCTAGAAACACACAGAAGCTCTCTTGGTTCCATTTCCACCTTCTAGCCATTATGCCTTCTTCCCATACCGCCAAAATCCGCAAAATTGTTTATGGTCGACACCTCCAACCAGACTCCAACTCTTAAACCCGTATCCGTAAGAGGACAATGATGACTGAGATATGGGCCTTTGTCTCCTGAGACGGTCTTTGTGGTTTCTAGCACGTCTGAGATAAAAAGGGCAGAGGACAGGCTGACGGCAGTACTACCTTCTTAGCTGTCCCGGGCTCAGAGCTGCCCTGGCTCCTTCCCGAGATGCCCCTCAGCGCTTACGGCACTGTGAACCAGAGAACCTTGGCAAGAATGAGTAGGAAGACCTACTAAACATGATGGCATTAGCATGCGCTGCCAGGTGAAGACCAGCAAGCAGCAGAAAAGCTCACCAGGAATGAAAGTTAGGCAAACAGGACTCCAAAGACACCTAGTACACTAGTTAGAATGGAGAGCTAAGGCAGAACCATCGCGAGATACTATTTTCTGACTGGGCATCCTGAGAATAAAAAGCAGAACTGAAAATCTGCAAGGGTAATGGGCACTTACTTACAAATCAATAGGGCTGGCCAGCCTTCAGTACCCACCCTCCACAGCCCTCATGGAGACCCCCGTGGAGAAAGTCAGGTCACTGTTCACACAGACACTCCACACACCGGCAGGTCACTATTCACACAGACACTCCACACACCCCCGTGGAGAAAGTCAGGTCACTGTTCACACAGACACTCCACACACACCCATGGAGACCATCAGGTCACTGTTCACACAGACACTCCACACACCGGCAGGTCACTGTTCACACAGACACTCCACACACCGGCAGGTCACTGTTCACACAGACACTCCACACACCGGCAGGTCACTGTTCACACAGACACTCCACACACCGGCAGGTCACTGTTCACACAGACACTCCACACACCGGCAGGTCACTGTTCACACAGACACTCCACACACCGGCAGGTCACAGTTCACACAGATACACATCTGAGCAAACCATGGTGGCAGCAGTGCACAGAGGAGCTCTGCTCACCTCATTTGACCCCAGCTCTCATGCAACACTTACCTTTTCCACTGAACAAGAGTTGGGGGCACTTCCTCCACTGTTCTTGGCACATCTCACCTGATCTACATTTAGTCTTTTCGAAGGTCATTTTTATTCGGATTTGAAGTTTAATTCCAACAGTTAAGAGAATATGCCCTCTATGATAAGTTAATTAAAGTAATTCTTGACATTTCCAGACTCTTCCCAGTTCCCCAAAGGCACAGTTTCACAAACTTTAATTCAGTGTGGTTTCTAGCATTCACTCAAAGAACACAGCAAACCAAAGTCACCGGCCAGTCATTTATTGTAGGGCCATACATAGTTCTTCTAAGGAACACACTGTCATTGACTTGATGGTCACAAATACATGATAATTTCTTTTACTGGTATATTTTTGCTCAGTTTGGTAAGGCAAAATAAAGATTATTATTAAAAAATTATAAATTGTATGCAAAAGTCCTAATTTAACAACTGAAAAAATGGCAGGATTAAAGATTGCTAGTCCTGATATGTCAACCAGCATCGTGCATTTCAAATAAAGAAAACAACCCACCCTGGTCCAAGACAGCAGATGCTAGCAGGAGAAGTGAAGCTACCTGCTACAGAAGCGTAGTCAATGAGCAATTACAAAAGGTAAGAAAACTGCTGCCACCCAACCCGTGGGAGGACATTAGGAGTTGTGTTCTCAACGAGGAGTCAGGATGGTGTGACCAACACTTCTACCCAGGATCCCCTCTCATCTGCTGTCTAGGTTTCCTGAGCTTTGGCTTGTCCTTGAAGCTGTAGAAATGAGGAGACACAATGGTGCTTGGCCTTCAGTGAGGGGCTCACAACACCCGAAGGAGGTCCAGCGAAATCCTAGATCTGGGGATGTCGATGTTGAGGACTTTCACTTCCACTTTCTCTCCAGGACCTAAGCCCAGGCTCCTTCTCTTCTTTGTTTTAGATAGCTTTGCTTCTGTTATGCTTCGTATAGGAATGAGACCCAACTTCCCCACTCCGATATCCACAAAAACCCCAAACAGAGTGGCATTCTCGACTTTGCCTGTAAGAACTGTCCCAACCTGTAGATCTTCCAGACACACTATGTTTCTCTTGAAGTCAGGTTTATCAAAATCTATGAGGAAAGAGGGCAAATGTTAGTATAACCAAGAAGACGCTGCGCTGAGAGGTCTGGAGTTCACTGTGTACTGACTGATAGGGATGCTCAGATCAATAACAGTCTCTGAGGGAAGACAAAAGGAGCTGAGTGCACAGGCTTGTCCTGAGGGGGGGAAAAATACATCCTGGGAGAAACAGACAAATCAAGAAAAATTTCTCCGACATTGTCTTCTCTCTACAGTCTGCCTCACTAACGTGAACACGAGCAGTCTAAGGCCATGGACAGACAGTCTCCTTTTCTTTTTGGCAAAGGACTATTGGAGTGTACCTTTGCTGGGGACCACACTGGACTACATGACAAACGCTCAGGAAAGGAGATCCCTGGAGACACGAGAACAGGAGTTAGCTTCCAGTTCCTGGATTCTTAAATTGTTTCAAGGTGGTGAAAGTTCCACTAGTTTCTGGACAAACGTGGGTGAAATCAAATGTTCTCTCTCTACTTCTTCCCACAAACCGGGAATTCAGGAGTCAATGTTTTCTGTTTCAAACATATTTATTCAGTCCGGACACATAGGTTCTCTATTACCTATGGCTCAGAAACCCACACCAGTCAGAGCTAGCCTTCTCTCTCTCTTCCTTCAGCTAAGCTGATTGAGTATTTACTTCCTCCCATCTCATGGCCAGGTGCTCAGCTGGATGCTAGATACACAGAGACAAAGATCCCGAGGTCCCCATCTCAGCCTTGCCAGTCCTCTCCTGGCCCACCCTCCTATCCATGCTTCTATTCACCAACACTAGCCCTTACAGAGTCAGCACCCAGTCCATTCCCGCTTTCTCCGCAGCTGCTGCCTGCCCTGGCTACCTGCTGAGTTATTCTTTACAACTGAATTAACAACCACTCGCCTTTCTCGTCCTCCCTAAGTCCAACCACCATAAGATCAGGATCTTTTAGAAATAAGCTCCCCCACTGCTATCAAACAAGCCCAAACCCAGGAAACCCAATTTCACTGTCCTCATTAAGCACCCCAATATGGTAACTGACTCTTGAGATTTTACCTGATGCTGAATCCCAAAGCAGGAAACCTCGGGGAATTCAACCCACAGAGGGTGAGGGCTACTCAAAGCCGAGTGAAACTCGGGCACCCAGGGCCAGGGCAGGATGGTCTCCAGGCCCATGCTTGAAAACTCTCTCCTCCTTTTCCTTGCAGAAGTCCAGTTGCTGCCAATCCTCAAAGGGCTCTGATCAACTCAGAGCTCAGTTTAACTTTGCATGAAAGCCAGACTCAAGAGCTACTCAACATGTTCCCCTAGATGGCTTGGGCCGCTGAGAAACCCAAAATCCTCCATGTACACGCAAATTTTAACACACTGAGAGCCAGGGCGGCAGTTAGGTCACTGTCATCAGCTTGCTCCTAAGTAAGGAAACTAACTTGCAAGAGAGCTTTGATAAAAAGGAACTGATTATGTCACTGAAAAAAACTGAAGTTTGACGAGTATGAGAAAGAATGAAGCTATTTAGACAGAAAACACTTTTGAAAAAAATGGAGAAAAGAGATGTAATTCAAATACTATAATACGAAAATGCCCAAAATATGTCTATCCCCTCTCTACCTCCAAAGTATGACTCATCAGCATCCCGACCCTTTGAGAATGTGTTCAGTAGTAAAATGATAGTTTTCAAATATCTTGAAAACTGTGACTTAACAAGGGCAAAGGTTAGTTGCAAAGTCTGCTTAAAGAACCCTATTTGAAATTGTACTTGTCACGCTGGAAAGACTGGGTCTGTCTGCGTTCTGCTCAACAAGAGGCTCATTAAGGAAGGCCCTTTGCTTAGCTGGGCTGACTGGGTGTTTGCCTTTGAGTCCTTGGTGCAACTGAGATAATAAAGCAATCAACAGTATGATAGAAAAACCAAGATATCAGGAAAAGCCAATACAGGCTACCTGTGGCTAAAGTCTTTGTCAACCATCCAGTTGGTACATAGGCATGTCACCAATTTCAGCCTGTGTGAGAGACATTGATCTTAGTGTTTCTGCAAAAGACAGCCATGGAGTCCACATAGAGAGAAGCAGGCTTCTTGGCAGTTTCATCTGTGGGAGCAGCCACTTCACATGAAGGACAACTGGAAGGCTTTGATACCACTGGTCTTACTCAGTGTTTTATTTTCTCCAGTGGCAATTGGGTCTCAGTGGGCCATTGCTCTCAACAACTATGGCTATTATACTTCCTTTACCCTCTACCTGCACAGAAAGCCAAGAGCATTCTAAATCAGAAAGATGATCAACACAGTTATCTTCTATTTGTTCATCGTGTTCTGTGACATGGAATCCAGAAACCTGGAAGGCTGCAATTTAGGAAGAAGATTCACTTGGCATGAAGGGAAAATTTTATCTTCCAGCACTTCACTTCAGACAGAAGATAATTTACAGTATACTCAGGAGAGCACGCCTCTGTGCACACGGTGATGCATCATCTAGCTGAGTGCACTGCGAATTAACAGCGGGCAAGGAGTCAGAGCCCTGCTTCTGTTTGACTCCAGACACCAATTCTAGTTACTGTGGAGGTCAAATGCTGACCCTCGGCTCTCTCATGGACAGGATGGCAGAATCTGTTCACTGCAGGCACTCGGCCATTGTGAGGATCAAAGGTGATGGCGTAGCTATACGAAAGCATGGGCTTCACCTCAAGTTCAGCTTACCTGTTCGGAAGTCAAAGCCTTCGGGCTGGCTCAGACCATCCATGATGACCTGTAAGGTGTGTGCTGTTGTCTGTAACCTCTCTGCAATCTTCTCTATACTTTCATTTCCAAGAGATGAATTTATTTTTTGTTGCATTTCAGGCTTTCCAATCTCATGCAGCGTCCCACCAATGAATGACAAAAACCTTCCGTGGAAAAGAAAAGCCCAAATTCATCAGTAATACAACTTTTTACATTTTCTTGCATAGGTCATCTTCAAATTCTCTTTCCCCAGGTCACTATACATCAACTGGCCTTTGCTGTAATAAGTGATGGAGCTGAAGGGCATGTGGGCGGGACAGGAATGTATTTAAACTTTGGCCCAGGAACATTTTACAGTTTGTTGTTCATTACGAGTCAGTGTCACACGCAGACTTTCTAGACAAGGCTGTCTGTACTTACCGCACGTTCCTACCATTTTCAGTTAGGAAAACATTGAATTTAGAGCGCCAGTCACATACAATCTATTGGTGATACCAAAATCCAACATGGCATATGTCAAGCATTGCCAAATTCTGACAAACACTCTGCTCATGTCTTGCTGTATGTGTATATCTATGTGATGGGAGGGTGACCTGCCAGTACCAATGCCACCAATGCCACCGAGCCACATATACATGAAGTTATCTAAAACTTTCAGGAGTATTCAGCAGGAAAATAAACACCAGAGGGCAACTAGGCATTTGTGAGTGCTCGTAGAATGTGTAAGTGGCATGCATAAGAGAACCCAGACACACCCCACAGCAACAATAGAAAAGGGGAATGTGAAAGAAAAAGTGATTTTTTTCCCAAAAGGAGGCAAGTAAAATCTCAAAGATATAATCTAAAGATGAATGTTCTTTCTATTCTTTATACACTACATACTGCAGTGTTTGCTATCCCCCTGCTTGCACAGATGCTACCCAATTATTGAGCAGAGGTAAAGCCATAGCAACACAAAACAAAAAACGATGGTTAGGATGCAGTTCCCTTCAGTTTCATGGGAGTTCTGGGTCATGGCTCCCTTTCTTGACGTTCCTTGGCTGGGCATTTTTCTACATCATTAAGTTCCATTTCCTATGATTAATGGCACTTTAAAAATGTCAACACAGTAATCAGACAGATAGTGATACTAATGCCCTCAAATTCTTTCCTTTAAGAATGCCTCTTGAATACAGGAAGGGAAAAGGAAACTGCTGGAGGTCTGTCTCTAGATCTGGCCCACATGGCAGGCAACTGCACTGTGCAGAACTGGTTGCTTGCCATCCTGATTCTCTGTTTGCACAGTGTTCAAGCAGAGCAGACCTCTTTCTTCAGTGACACTCTGGTGCTGATTATCCTGTGGGAAAAGGCTCTCACCTCACATTTAACTAGGATGTCTCTTGGGCTGGTTCAAATGTGCAACCCTTCTACATTTCTGGAGCCACAGTTTTTATTTTAGAAGATCCTCTAGCATCCACCAAATTCTCATGAGGATCTGTTTTGGTTAGCAGTCTCATAAAGAAGACAAGGAGTGATGCTTAGATCCTTCTTTGGACACGAGCATCCTCTGGAGACCAGGGATTCCCCAGCAGGTGGGGAGGCAGCCTGTGTGTTATACTGACTGATGGACGGCAGCACCAGGGCCAGCTGCTGGAGTTCCTACTGATAGGGTAGCTGACACAGGCAGTATCTGCACACAGCTAACTCATTTTTCAATAACAGCCACTCTTTGGACAGCCCTTTCTGATACTCACTAGTTTGGCTTTACTGTGTGTACAACTAGTTACTATGTAGAGCACCTTCCGGCACCTCAATACTCTGGCTCACACAATTAACCATTTGTTAAGATGCACAAAATTAGTGGACAATATACATATATATGAAACGCATCTAGCAATTAGTAAAGTATGGCAGAAAACTTCCCAAAGCACCCACTCAGCAGGCCACTTAGAGTCTTAAGACTGTATTGTATGTGAATACTTGCGCACGCACGCACACACACACACACACACACACACACACACACACACACTGGAGAGATAGTAACTGCTACAAAATCACATTTATATAAAAAAGTCTGCTTTTAGTGATTGCGACTATAAGAAGATAATGGGTTTGTTTAACTTAGGAGTGTATTTCCTATATCATTTTCATCCTCATGAAGCCTAAAGGCAGCCACTGAAATCAAAAAGAAAGTATCATGTTTGCTTCCAGCTAAAGCTCTGTATTGATCAACTTTATTTTTTAACAATAAAGGAACAAAGTTAAATAGTTCTTGCATTTTGAAAACTTCCTTGAAGTTGACCAGTCCACAGAAAAACCAACAGAAGGGAGGGAAACCTGGGGAGGACCGGAGCAAGCACTGCGGCAGGTCTTACTCTACCTGGGTCTCGGGTACATTTGGCTGCCAGGACAGGAGGGGACACTTCATGCTCAGGAGCTGCTCAGGAAAAGCCTTCTCCAGATTCTAAATTTTCCTCTAGAATTGAGAACTAAGGCCAACACAAAGTACTTCCTAGCTCAAAAGTACAAAAGGAAAACACATCCTTGAAGCCTGGAACCTAGAATGAGCCCACAAAGATGAACATACGCCAAGCTCCGCTAGCTACACATCCTCATTTGATCCCAGCAATCTTCAAATGCAGAAAACAAAAATCGAGGGAGGCTTAATAGCCTGCCCATGGCCATGCAGCTACTCCTAGTCATTGGAGTCTCATCTCACACATAGGTGTCCATGCCACTGAGTACACATAAAAATTACTGTTATATTTGGCAAAATAAAACTCAATGTGTCGGGAAATATCATACCAGCACAATATAATGTCAGATCACTTCTAAACATTAGGTAGTTAACACCAAGAAAATCCCATAAAGAACTTACTATACACAAGCTTTTAAATGGACAGTTCTCACAAGTCAATTAAAACCATCATCTTGCTTTCTCTCCTGTCTCTGGAAGGCTTTTTCCATTTGCTAAGGACTGCTGTTAGAGCTGCTGTTTTTATTTAATATGTAATTTCATCCATCTTACTTAAAGTAAGAAAGTAGCATAAATGCAACAAATAAGCACATCATGTTCTTTTAGCACACATCTGCACAAAGTTAAAACAGACTCTGCAGCGGAGACCACGCTTACCCTGCAAGTACAAAGCTACACAAGCTAACACTGCTGATGTTTTCAACAGAAGCTTGCGACAAAGGCCAGGTCTTTCTCTACAAAGGAGAAGAAAAGTCTTTGTAAAACTTTTCCCCCAAAGAGTAAGAAATTCTCCAGATTCATAAGACTTTGGAAATGACCATTCAGATTTCCGTAATCATTTCCAGCCCAGGGATTTAGGAGTGGAGGGGTTTGTTACATAGAGCAACATGACACCCTGTGGAGCTCACAAGAACCTTGGTGATATAACACCATGACTTTAAAAAAAAAAGGTACATACGGTTTACAGCCCATTGAGAGAGAGAGAGAGAGAGAGAGAGAGAGAGAGAGAGAGAGAGAGAGAGAGATGCTACCATAGCAAACTCCATGGTTTTCAGAGTTTTTCACAATTGCTTCATTTTATCCATTTATTATAGGAGTTTTGTCAACAAGTAAAAAATTCAACACAAGAGCACGACCATTTTGGAAGGAAAAGGAAACAGGGTAGGTCACATGGTAATGTATGGAGAAATTCCATGACATGGGGGAGATTTAGCTTTTAGGCTGGGGTTGTGTGTTAAGTGGTGCACTGACTCAAAGTCCAGCAATGATTTGCTACTCTAAAGACTCCAGATACATGTATAGTTTCAAAGCTATTACTGGAACGAGGAGAGAAGAAACTTTAACACAGTGTGGCAAACGACAAGACCCCCTGTGCCTCTGCTGCTGTATATCCAAGTTGGTGTATTTAGGGGCACTGTGAACAATGAGTTCCGTCTGGATTGATGGAGAGGGTGTCAACTTGACCATATCAGATGTCTTGTGATCACATCGGGTGACAGCCATGGGGACTGCACTTTCATCACTAAGAACCTTCACATTTCTCCTGGGTAAATCAAGACATAGACCTGGACCAGAATCCTTAACAATCTGTGCTGATACACACCCCAGAAGCAAGGGACAATCCAAGAAAAGTGCATGTACAGAAGGCCCCAAAGCTGCCGACTGCTGTCCAGGAAAAGAGGGTAAGGAAGTGATAATGGAAATGGTATCTGAGTGGGTTTTTTTAGCATTTAATTAACCACAGAAAGAGCAAAGAACTCTCCATAAGAAAGAACAGCAGACAAGGCTTTAAGAATATAGAAAGATAAATATCCTGAGAGTTACAATGGGGCTGGCTGTGAAGACCCTCACACTCTGCCCTGGAAGTGCAGTTTTAAACAGTATGCACTATCTGGGCCAGAGTAGGGACAGATGACTTTAGAGCCATTTTGGGGCACTATTTAGAATGTCTTCAGAATGTCTCCTTCACTGGTGAGTAGCAGAAAGTCACTGAGAACCAAGAAGCCTGCTACCATTGATTGAGGAATACAGGGTCTTCTACACCCCCCCCTCACCTCCTGCAGAGCGATGAGATGATACACTTCCTTCCTTTTAAGGGCCATCAACAATGCTCAGAAGCAGAACTCACTGCATGCTGCAGTAACTGCAAGGAGAACCTGTCCTCACGCAGCTGTTTCAGTAAAACTCACAAGCTTCAGCATTTCAACATAGGGAATGAACTTTATTTAAAAAAACTTGCCAGTGGGCTGGAGAGATGGCTCAGTGGTTAAGAGCATTGCCTGCTCTTCCAAAGGACCCGAGTTCAATTCCCAGCAACCACAGGGTGGCTCACAACCATCTGTAATGGGGTCTGGTGCCCTCTTCTGGCCTTCAGGCATACACACAGACAGAAAATTGTATACATAATAAACAAATAAATATTTAAAAAAAAAAAGACTTGCCAGTTAAGTATCTTCACAAGTCTTCTAGAAGTTCAAGCATTAGGAGGATACCTGTTTAGAGACAGTTTCACCAAAGCATCTAAGATTGGTGAAGCAACAACCAATGTCATAAACAGCACTGATCACCTATTCCTGAACAACTGAATAACTTGCTATGAGTCATATGCTGTGTAAGTATCACAGTTCAACTTAAAAGTCACAAGGGTGGGTGTATGCACGTGTGCACACACACATAGACAGAGATAGAGAGACTGAAACAAAGGAGCCCAATGATGGGGTAATGAGAGAATGACAGCGTCCCTGTTCGGTCACCTCCTTTTCAGTGAGCCTAGGCATTCTCAAATATATAATGAGGAGAATTTGCTAAAATCAAAGTCTTGTGACAAAACGCTAAGGCCAATTAAAAATACACTGGAAAAGCTTGCTTAGCCTGGTTCAGTAAGCAGTATTCATGTGGAGAGATTCGGTATCAAGGAAACAGATACGCGGCCTTGAATAAGCTTTCTAAGAACTCGGGGAAGAAGAGGCCAGTTGGGACACTGTCACTTCTGCCTGTCCTCGGAGGCAGGGCTTCATGTTCAGACAGGTACACACCTTCAAAGTGCTCAAACACGCGTTCCACTCTCTGGAAAATCTTACTGAAGATGTAGCTTAAGAGATAAGAGAATCAAACGCCCCAGCGGTTAAGTGACCAGCGCAGAGTCACACAGCTGGAGCCAAAGGAAAAGCTACAGTCCTCTCCATCTTCACTAACACTTTGACCCTGACTTTATAGGAGCTCCAGTGCAGACACAAGATTCAGATTGCAGATAAAATTTGGCACCCAGAACTACTGCCTGGGAGCAATTTATTATTATTTTTTAAACCAAATTTGAAAGAAAGAAACTTTGGCTCTTTTTGAGTTACAGAGTAAGGGTTGAACAAAATTAAGTTAGTGGTTTCAAAGGCTGCAGCCTCTATATAGTTCAAAAACACTGTGTTTAGAATGAATATAATTTAATTTACTGCCTGTAAAGCCATAATGTGGATTAGTGCCTGCAACTATTTGAAAGAGGAGGGTAAATAAAGCAATAGTATTCAGAAGCACACAGGCGGCTGACGGAAGGAAAATCTGAAGCAAGTCACTCTAGTGTCACTTGGAGCAAGCCCAAGTGACAGGGAAAACTCCTAAGAGGTGAATTCCATACCACAAGGCCAATTGTCTATGACGTTCCTTTTAAAAACTAGCAGGAGCTTCCTAACATCTGCTGTTTGGGTAAATCTCCAGCAGCCCCTGAATGGCTAGGAAGCCTCTGTTTCAGTGGGGGAAGGGAGGCGGAAGCAGCTCATTTATGATGGCATAATATCAGAAGACAGGCTGAGACTCAAACCCACAGCTAGACAGGGAGCAGGAAGGTGAGAGAACAGGAGATAGAGTCAATCCCTTCCTGAGAGTCAGGCTCCAGGCTGAGGGGTCTAAACCTGAGCAAGAGTGAACAAGGAGACAGACAGACAAATACTTGTATTGTGGAAGCCTCTAAAGGTAGCACAGTCAATGGCTGGCCTGCAGCTCCTTCTTCATTCTCCTTCACTGGGAGGAGCTGGCTGTTCTACAGACATTAGCAGAGAAACCAGCCCACTCCTCAGTCCCAGGAGCGGGTATTGTTATGAATTAACAAAGCTAAATGTGCAAATTACAACCAGATCACAGGCTAGAATAACAGCCCCTCCCCCCCACAGCCTTAGAGAAGCTACTGTGAGCCGGGCGGTGGTGGCGAACGCCTTTAATCCCAACACTCAGGAAGCAGAGGCAGGCAGATCTCTGGGAGCAGCCAGCCTGGTCTACAACAACTAGTTCCGGGACAGGCACCAAAAGCTACAGAGAAAACCCTGTCTCGAACCCCCCCCCTCCCGAGAGAGAGAGAGAGAGAGAGAGAGAGAGAGAGAGAGAGAGAGAGAAACTATTGTGACTTCTCCATGCTTTCTTTCCCAAAGCTTGGCTGACAGCACCTTCTTGACAACAGCAAAAATAGCAGCGATCACTACAGCCACTATTGTGTTCCAGGAACTAAGTATACGACATACATTAACTTACCCAGTCACGTGAGATCAGCACTACTATTTTACTTATTTTACTTACAAGAACACTAAGGCTAGTGGTTTGAGGTCCAACAGCCAGGATCTGATCAGGCAGTCTGAGGACCTTTACTTCCTAGAACCCTCCACCAGTTTTGTTAGGCACTTAACTGGGCTGTGTTGGAACAATGTGTATGGTATTTCCAGGAGTGCCACAGCCAGGCCATCCATCCTTCAGCAGGCAGGTGCTCTGTCATCATTCCCCACTCTTGTGATAGCAGTTTTGATATGCAAACTTCCTGGGAACTACAGTGAGATGTTTAGATTAAGTAAATGGTTATCTATTATTGGCTAATCTTTGCAGCCTGCTTTCTCCAGGAAGACTGTCTTTCCAAGGCTGGAATTACAGGCTGCCCATTATGCCCATCTGCCTTTACTTGGTTCTGGATATCCAAACTCTGGTTCCCACACTTGTGTGCCAAGCGCTTTATCCTGAGTTGTCTTCCCAGACCACCTGTGCTTTTCTCTCTCTCTCTCTCTCTCTCTCTCTCTCTCTCTCTCTCTCTCTCTCTCTCTCTCTCACACACACACACACACACACACACACACACACACACATAACTTAAACTCCCTGCATTACACTTGTTGGTCATTAGAAGCTTTGCTCCTAGCTGGGCACAACTTAAGTGTAAGGTCACAAAACCTCTGCAGACAGTTCTAAAAGAGAAGTGCAGGCAGCAGACAGCCAACACTAAGGGTGTTAGGTACTGGAAGTGTGCCATCTGCCCCACTTGAGAGAGCTGCCCTACTGCTAGCCCATAGGTGCTGGTCTGAGTCCTCCTACCCACTGTGTGCATCCAATGGAGTCATTCTACTTCGGGTCTTAAAAACCCACTATAACTTCTCAATGAATCAAAAGTCAGCATTGACTGGTTTTTGTACACAAGTTTCACCCCTATCTATGGAAGCAGGGTGCCAAGTTTATGTGATTATTCTTGTCCTAGACCTGAATTTTACATTCACGGTTGTTGATGCTCTCAAAACACACCTTGCTGCAATGACTGTAAGAGGCAGAAACAGGCAGATCTGCAGTATTAAGGCAACTTGTAAGGAGGTCAGCACTGAGCTGATAGGAACTGCTCTTTGAAATCTGCTCACCTGGCTCATGACAATGGCACCATACCTGGCCCATGACAACTGCACCACATACCTCCCTCCGGCTACGCTGGCTCCTCTGGAAACCCACCTTCTAAAGTGCTCCCTAACGGCCCAAATGGAAACAGCATATACTTTATCAAAATGAGTGCTGAGTGAGTCTTGACATGAAACTTCCTGGCATTTTTCAAGTTAAACTGAGAGCAGAGAAGCACTGGAGCTCAACTATCGGCAATGCATCAGATTCTTAACCCAGCCTTCTCTGGGTGAGTGCCAGGTCCCATGTGATGCAGAGGGCTCAGCAGCAGAACCTGCAGCAGGAGTTCCCTTCTCTCCTAAAGCAAGAAGGAAAATCAGGTACGTGCCTAGCTCCGATACCAACCAAAATGGTAGGACAAAGGGAGAGGAGGCAGGGAGGGGCGGGGGCCTTACACACGCTCTTGCTGGGCTAGGCCTGCTTCCACTCATACTGCAGCAGCAATCAAACTACTCACATATGGATATGTAAGGATTCCTCCACAACAAAAAATGCAGAAACAACCGGCCTGTGGCTTTCCTCCGCTTGTCCAGTCTGTAAACTCTGAGAGGGCACTGGAAGCAGACATAAGGTTCTATGAAGGTACATGGGACTCTGTTTACAAGGTTGGAACCTTCTCAGTGAACTGGGATTCTCAAAGAGGTCCTTAGTCAGTACATGGATAAGCCAAGAATGCCAGGAAAGGATGATCATTCTAGTAACAGCTGTGCTTGCACATTGAATTCAGCAGCTTTAGACTACAGAAAAGAAAAATGTTGGAAGCCAATCTAAACGTTTCACCTTGTTCTGGGAAGGTTCACTCATGGTTTCTTTTCCTCAGTGTTCTCGCATGGTTCCCTTTTGTTCTCTGTTCTTTCACTTATTCCTTCAAACTGCTGGATCGGTCTTTGTTGGGTGCTGTAGATACTGTGGTAAGCCAGATTCCGATCGTCCCTAGCCAACTGGAGCTTATAGCCTTCAATAACTAACCTTTAATTACATTGCTACGAGCCTAACAAAGCTGATGCCAATTTTTCCGATGCATTATTTAAGTTACAGGTTCAGGAACAATTATAGAGGGTCAGAACTTTAACTATGCTATTACACTGTGTGGTTTTTTTTTTTTTTTTTTTGCTTGTTTGGTTGGCTTTTTAACCATCCAAGTCTATTGTGAATATGTAAGATAAAGTAGATAATAATACAGTCACATCAAAATATGTTTAATGACAAAATTGAAATCTAATTCTATTTTTCTTGATTTTATACAAACAAGTCTTTTAAAGACTTCTATGATCAGTTAAATATCTTTGTTTTTCAATACTTTTATGTTTGCTTGCTTTTTATCTATGTGTATGAGTATGTGTCTTTATGTGTGCATGTATGTGCATGATGCTCATTGAGGAAAAGATCCCCTAGAGCTGGACAGGTTGTAGCCACCTGATGTGGGTGTTGGGAACTCAGAGTTCTCTGGAAGAGTAACAAGTGCTCTTAATCACTGAGCCATCTCTCTATTCCCTGCTATCTTTTTTAATGGTTCCATTATTACCATATGAATTTTGTTGATGATGATTTTATTCATTATTTGGGATGTGTATCACAGTGCAACAGGATGTGTAGAACTGAAACATGAATAGAGATGATCTACGTTCTCAAGAAGCCTATCAATGCAGGGAAGAAAAGCACTCTTGGATGCTAGACTAGAGGTCAACAATTAGTAAGTGGCCATTATGAAGCTCACAGATATCTCTAACAGTATGGGCCCATATTTTATACAAAATATTTACAGCCAGACTCTCTGGCCGTGCTTAATTTCCAAGGTAGCTGCAATTCTGCCAAACAAGCTAGCCACTTAACAAAGACTCGGGATGTATGGCTCCTTCTCTTTTGTTATTATATAGATCGCCTGGGGAGGGGTGTTGATTCCAAAGCTGGTGACTTAAGGTGCAGGTGTTTTGGTAGTCCCGCAGTCCCCCAAAAAGAGAGTACCCACCTTGGTTTACCTGGGGGATAAAAGGTATTTTGAATAATAAACACGGGTAGTTCTTCAGGAATAAATGAAGCCTGAGATGCCCTTCCGATATGGCTGTGTGAACTGTGTCTCATTATTTCTCACGCCTCCTTACCCATCGAGTTAGGGGAAAATAGTTTCTATGCTGGGGGCACGGACCCTGACATAATGGCACCCAACGTGGGGCTGACCACTGAACCCCGAGAAAAGCCAGAGAAAGAACAAAAAGTACAAGAGAGACAGTGAGTGCTGACCACTGAACCCCAAGAAAAGCAGGAGAAAGGACGAAGGAGAATGTGAGGTTGATCTGCGAACCCCAAAAAAACAAGAAAGAAGTGACCAGGCATGAGGAATCCACAAGAAAATATCGGTGGATACGATGAAAACCAAGCCAGATGGCTTCCAGAGGGACTGATTTGGTGCATTCAGTAGAAGGACAACAGACCGGCAGGAGAAATGGAATAAGAGGAACTGATAATCCAGCTTTCCCAGCCTCCACAGAGAGGAGCACCTGATTTGGACCTGCAGGATGCCATTCTGCCTCCAGAGACTTCGGACAAAAAGACCCTGCTGAGATGTCTGTAGCTTGCTGTGGTTTGAAACCTGTTTGCTTTAAAACTAAGATACAGACTAAACATTTAAATGTTCTCAATTTCTGGGACACAAAATTTATTTTGAGTAAAATATTAAACTTAAAATCTAAGACCTAAGCTTTACCCTCAGGGAAAGAAAGACTCAAAATAAGAAATGGCTAAAACCCCTCTTCACTTAAGAAGGGGGCAGACTAAGGGCTTAACAGCTGCTCGGAGACTGAAAGTGGCAGTTGATAACAGCAAATGGTATTGTACTCTTACTGGTAATGACCTGATATTTACAACTGCATATAAGATGGTGAAAAAAATTGGTATTGACCAATGGTTCTAAAAACAATGGTACTGACCGAAAAAAAATTTTAAAAAGTTGGTACTGACTGACAAAAAAATAAAATTATGATATGGAAAAAGATTACTGGAGAGTCAGTATTGACTGATGATGCAAAAAAAAAATATGATTTTGACTTCTTGTTGTTGGAGTTAGGAAAAAATGGTTTCTATGTTGGGGCCACGAACCCTGACATAACAGTGGTGTGGGAAGTCCTGTATATGTGTTGCTTTTATGGCAGAATAGAGATAGGCGAGGAAAACTAAACTGAATTCTGGGAGAAAGAAGGAGAAGTCGGGAGAAGCCATGTAGCCTGCCATGAGAGAAACCAAATGGAAGCTTGGTAAGCCACAGCCATGAGGCAATATTCAAATTAATGGGTTAAATTAAGATGTAAGAGCTAGTCAGTGAGAAGCTAGAGCTAATAGGCCAAGCAGTGATTTTAATTAATACAGTTTCTGTGTAGTTATTTCAGGGCTGAGCATCCGGGATAAACAAGCAGCCTCCAACAATATAAAAGTACTGGTAAGCACTATCTCACAAGATCAGTTTCCAAGCTTTTGTACTAAGAAACTGAGAGGATGAGCTGAAAATTATCTGCTATAAAGAAGGTTATGTTTGGAGCAAAATTTCAGGAGAGACCCAGCTTTCAGCTTTAAACATGCTAGACTGAGCTGCTGAAGAGGCAGCAGATGCAGGTTGAGCTTTAGAAGATTGGTTTAAACTAAAAGTAAATTTAGGAGCCATGCAGAGTGATGGTCTCAAAAGCCTTGAGAGTGAAAAGATCATGGGGCAGCAATGACTCCGCAGTTTTTCAGTGTCTCCCTCTGTATCTCTCTTCTAACAGTGAGTTTCCACTCCGTCCTCCACAGTGTCCCTGGTGTTCATATTGTTCTTGTCACTCATAACTTACTGCATTTCATGTGCTCTGGAAATCCACAGAGAATGTGGACACTGCACTTTGTCTGTCTCCACACTCTTCCTCCGTCCTTACAGTCTACTCCTAACACAGCAGAACACCGCAGCCTTTTCACGGTGTCTCTCCAGCTTCTAGACAAGCCACAATTCTCACTAAATAGTACGATCCATCACTTCTGGCAGCCTCAAGCTGACAGTGTCAAATAAGGCAGTCTGGGTACGTGGTTTAAGGATGGTTTAGATAAGCAGGTCACTGGTTGAGAAAGAATTTCAAAAGAGGAACAAGGATGGAAAACTGAAAGGGAATGAGAGGAAGGAAAGAGTAAGAACTAGAGGCAGACAGTGCTAAGACAATGAAAAGCAGGCACAATGGGCAGGCGGTGGTTAGCTCTCAGTAGGGGACACTAGATCACAGCAGTAAGAAGTCTGAGCTAAACCAGTAAGCAAGGTGGAGGAGACAGAGGTGCAGCAGCAGTCCTAGACTTTCAGAGCTGAAGCACAGTATTCTCCTAGCTGCCACTTCCTTCCTTAACAGAGACCACTACAGTCCTAGTGGCACAGAGGAAGCGAAGGTGGAGACAGAGCTGCTAGGGAAAGACAGGGCAGAACGAGTGCAGAGAAGGGTGCAGCTGAGGAGGCTGTGGAGGAGTTTCAAATTCTTCAGCGAGGAAGGAAGTGAAGTCACCCTGTGAGTGGGAGAAGACCGGAATCAAGTTAAAGAGACATAGAGGACAGGACTCAAAGGCCTGAAGAAATGCTGGTTCTCAACTGCAGGCCCCCTCCTGTCTTCTAGGGTGTGAGTGCTTGCCCCACATTTCATTCAAATGCCATCAGTCCCCATGCTTTCTAACAAACCCCTCTGGCTTTCTGCCCCTCTATTCTGGTTCCTCAATTTTTCTTAATTAAGAAGAAAGCAAATGTGGGTACTACTGGTCTGCTTACTTTACTTATTCTAAAACACAAGCAAAGGAATGCTTTTTTACTACAACATCCAGGAAACACATCTTTAGCAGAATAGTATAAAACTCTACCTGCTTTAGAAAAAAATCCACTTCCTGAAGACTTCTGCTTTCTTGAGAAGCAGAAAGAACACTCAAGGTTAGATAGATACTCCCAATATTCACTATTTTTTCCTTAAGGGGCACCACACTTTATCTTTCAGAGAAGACCACGACCACAGCGACAGCATTCAAATCTGGCTCCAGTTTGAAAAGTACGATCCAGTTAATGACTCAGGCTTTGAGTGACGGCAGATCTGGTTTAAATCTTGGTTCTACTAAGCTAAGTTGTCTCAGGCAATTGACTTTCTCCCTCTGAGACGTGGCCAGCCTGAAATGGGAATAACATCAGCACCAGTTTCCTGGGGTTGCTGTGATGCTTACACACCCTGGTCCATCTAAAATGCCTGGGAATGAGGAAGTAGCCAATGAATGTTTGTTTTCACTGGTCTATCAACAACTCCTTAAATTAGCTTGAGCTGCATTCTCCTCTCTCCAGCTACTAGATAATCTGTCCATCTTTTTTTCTCACCACCTGCATGAACCTACAAGGCAGCTCTGTCTGAAAATGAGCTCTCTTCCCCCTAGTTTAAATTCTTCTTGTTGTAGTGTGCTCCCTTAAGGGTACATTACCTTCACACATCTCCAGGCCCTACCACATTCTAAGCTGTGAATAAAACCTCAACAACAAAACCCATGGAGTAAATATTGGAACCATAAGGAATTTTAAAAAATTAGGGAAATACTAGGCTTCCTTGAAATGAGCATATTAAAAGATGGGCCAACTTACATAAAAGGAAGAAAAAATTTAGTTCATCAATATTAAACATTCCTATTTCAAGCCAACACTATGAGCAAATACAAAGGTAAACAACGCAGACTAAAGTCTTGAGCTCAATGACAGACTTCAGTATACAAAGAACACAGACAAACAAGAAAGAATCACACAAATACGGTAATAATGGTGTAGTTAGGTCTCTGAATCTGAAGGTACTGCCAGCCAAGATTCAATCAAGCATGGATCAAAGCATTTGGGAGGCTAAGAGATGGTTCAATGGCTAAGACTCTAGGACACCACTGTGAGTAAGACTATCTGTGTTGAGTGTCAGCGAGATGAAGCGTGTGGAAGTCAGATATGACTTCTACAGCTCAGCACTGGACAAGACACCAAGGGTGATTAGGTAATTACCCATTTCATCTCCAAATTTCTGAGGTGTGTGTGTGGGGGGGGGGAACTGCATGTAAAAGAAATTTCCTATGAAACAGTGAACAGCTGTCTTGTTTCTGGGCAAATAGGTCACCCCAAAGGAAGCACGGAGAGAAGTGAAGTCACCAGTTGTGCACTGATATTCCACAGGTGGAGACTGATCCCCGTGAGAGCTGGCAGAAATGCCTACCTCCCAGGGGAAATGAAGGCTGCTCTGGCTTGAATCCTGCTGAGAGCATCACAAGCTAGTACGTTATTTGGCAATGTAAAGAGCCACCGAAGCTCTTGAACCATTGGCAAGGCAGTACTATTTCTAGGGATCCACCACAAGGAACCATTGCTAAAACTATTATTACTAAATTACAGTCACCCAATAAAAAGATCTAGATCTTAAATAAGAGGGATATATGCTTACAATAGAAGCAAATCGAAAAATCTTATAAACCATATTACAAATGGATTCAAGAAACAAAAATGTACATAGAAAACGACTGGCTAATACAATACAGCATGCTAATCAGGTTCCCATGAAGTTATCTGTTTTTTGATTTTGATTTTATAGGGGATACAGTTAAGAGATTGCATGGATCTCAGAAAAGATTTTGAACTTTTAAACATCATTGAGACTGTGATAGAGTATGGGAACGTTTCAAGTTGTACTAAATGCAAATTGTGTTATGATATTGTTATAAGTGTATGGGGGCCAAGGAGTGGAATGTGGCAGTCTGGATATAACTGGCACCCATAAACTCACTGGGAGTGTTACTATTATGAGGTGTGGCATTGTGGGAGTAGGTGTGGCCTTGTTAGAAGAAGTGCGTCACTGACAGGGTGGGCTCTGAGGTTTCTTCTGGTCAAGCTACACTCAAGGTGACACTCAGTTCACTTCCTGCTGCCTTCAGATCAGAGATGCAAAATTCTCAGCTCCTTCTCTAGCACCATGTTGCCTGCAGGCCACCATGTTCACCATAATGACAATGAACTAAACCTCTGAACTGGAAGTCTCCCCAGTTAAATGTTTTCCTTTATAAGAGTTGCCATGGACAGGTTATCTCTTTATAGCAACAGAACCCTAAGACAGTCCCTCATGCTACTCCTGTGCATTATACTGAAGCTTCTGATCATTGCAAGAGGTAAGAAAAAGAACTAAAAACATGAAGATTAAAATGGAAGAGGTAAAATTTTAATCTATTTGCTGATGACCTAAATTTATGAATTCTACAAAAACATACACACCTGTGGCAGGTCTGCAGGAGAGAGCACAGCACAAAGATCAACTGAAGCTTAACACACTGGGAAAGAGAAGCCATAATCTAGAAACTGCTTCTATAACATCACTGAAAACACTACACAGTAGTGCAACACAAGTAACAATTGTATACAGGAAACTAAGCTTTGCTTAGGAAAACAAAAGAAAAACTAAATAAACAGAAAGAATTAGTTAACTTCCACGTTTGTCGCAGTCACTAAGTAGCCCTGGCTAGCCTGGAACTCCATATATAATCCAGGCTGGCCTTGAATTCTCACAGAGATTCACCTCCCTGTCTTTTGTGCGCTGGGATGTAAGGTGTGCCCGCCTGACCCCTATTATTGTTTAACAGAAATTAACAAATTGGTTCTAAAAATCATAGGAAAATACAAATAATCTGGAACACCCAATGCAGATTTCGTTTGGACTTACTTGCTAACTGAGAACTTGAGTTCAACAGTAATCAGGGCCGTGTGGCAACAGCACTAGGCTGAGCCATCAGTAAGGACTAGTCAAGTTCAGTAGTAGAGCACATACCTAGCATGTGTAAGGCCCTGGGTTCTCCAACATGGTAAACACAAAACCACCATAACAAAACCCACAGCAATTCTAAACAGACTAATTTAACAATTCAGAGTTAAAAATGAAGCCATATTTATACAGGCATTTGATTCTCCATGGAGATCTGGGTAAAGGAATAGTTGAGTGTACATATGTGCCTGCATGCATGCATGTGTGGGGGGGTGGGGGAGGTGGCTTTACTCTTTAAAACCACGGTACTAGAAAACTTTCAGTCCCACATCTCCAGGGACAGGAGAGGCTGTACTCTGAGTTGACCACCAATGATGAAATCATTCATGCCTAAAGAAAACAACCCAGAAGAATGAGGTCTAAGTTCTAGAAGGCTGGACATGGGCAGAGGCAGAAGATGCAGACGCTTCAGTCGTAGCCCTTACGTCATACCTCACCCAGGAACTCACTCCACACACAGCTGTGCATCTCTACTCACAACAAGAGGGTGCACTTAAATATTTTCCCCTAAGTTCTGTGAGCTGGCAAGTCAACCAAAGCCAAAGAGACTATCATAGAGATCTCAATTTACTGGCTTGTTTTGCAGTATTAACATCAAAAACAGGGTCTAACATAAGATGGGGAACCCTAATTCACAGCAAACTGGCCCAAAGTTTGTACGGAGAGTAAAAAATAGTAAAGCAGATTAATTTTTTCCTATAGCTCGTAATTCCTTAAGCATAATAGATAGGACTATAGTGTATTTATACAATGGAATATTACCTAGCAAAAAGAAAATAAAAGAAACAAGTTACTGGTGTTGGTTACAAAGGGAATAAACTTTTGAGTATTACACTGGTAAGACACGCCGATGAGCACATTTGTGTGGCAGAGTCTGGGACACTCACTGAGCACATCTGTGTGGCAGAGTCTGGGACACTCGCTGAGCACACCTGTGTGGCAGAGTCCAGGACACTCGCTGAGCACATCTATGTGGCAGAGTCTGGGACACGCGCTGAGCACATCTGTGTGGCAGAGTCTGGGACACGCGCTGAGCACATCTGTGTGGCAGAGTCTGGGACACTCGCTGAGCACATCTGTGTGGCAGAGTCTGGGACAAGAACATCTGTGTGGCAGAGTCTGGAACACACGCTGAGCACATCTGTGTGGCAGAGTCTGGGACACGCGCTAAGCACATCTGTGTGGCAGTGTCTGGGTCATGCGCTGAACACATCTGTGTGGCAGAGTCTGGGACACTCGCTGAGCACATCTGTGTGGCAGTGTCTGGGTCATGCGCTGAACACATCTGTGTGGCAGAGTCTGGGACACTCGCTGAGCACATCTGTGTGGCAGAGTCTGGGACACTCGCTGAGCACATCTGTGTGGAGTTGGACTGTTTCTAAGAAGTTCTAAGAGCAATGAGCTAACTTTTGCCAAACTCCTGGGAGGTTTCAGCAGGAGGGATGTTTGGTGATGAAAGCAATAGTTTTTGGTTTTGTTATTTTTTAATTCTGAAAGAGTTTTGGGTTACATTGATATATGTATTTTCCAAATGTACACTAAAAACTTTGTTAATTTTACAAGAGAAAAAAACTAAAGAATTATTGTGTTATGCATGAAGAATAGGGAAAAATACACTGATGTCTACAATGTTCTTATTTCAGCAGCTAAATAAGTTTGATGATAAGTAGATGGATAGATATGGATAGATGTATAGAAAGGCAGGTGCAGTGATATGCTAATATTAGATGCAGGTGTAATGGAATACTCTGCATGCGTCAATAATTCTCAAAATCAAACACAGGGGAGGGCAGACTGCCGTGGTGATGGTGGACTAGGTCTCCTTTTCTGAGTTATTCCTCTACCTTTATAATAACAAACACTGTTGAAGAAAGCCAGTCAATGACATTCCCCAAAGTGAGCAAATACAAACGGTTTCAAAGCAATCTATAGATCCCATACTTTAGCATCAGGGTTAAAACAAACTGGTCCTAAATCCACTACTGTACAATCTAGTCAGAATCTTAGGATTTCTGGTTATGTATCAACTCATAAGTTTCAAACTAACTGAAAGTTTTAAAGGTAATTATAAATGCAACTAAAAAGCTGTTTTGGGGTTAAATGGGTCAGTGAGTGAGTCTTGCTGTCAAGTCTGATGACTGTCCTAGTCTCAGGACCACGTGGCTGAAGGGGAGGGAGCTGACTCTTCTTGCCAGTTGGTCTCCGACCCCGCTCCATATATGTACACACAAACAGATAAATATAATAAAAAAATCTTAAAGTCATTTTCTTTGAACACTTTATATTAAGCTTCTCTTGTACTGAAAATAATCTCAGCATTGTACTCTGTTAATATGCCCCTACTAAAAGTACATTAGACTCTGATAACCCAACAGAACAGAATTTCTTGGGAGAGCTGGCTGTTGGCTTTGTCTTTCAAAGGGCACCAGTTAGACCAGGTACTAGTCAATGCAGTCATGCCAGTTTCCAAAGCAAACAGAGAATGCCATGCAATTTTCACTTCATACACTTCTCCCTAGAACCTGGGCTTATTGGCTGACACAGTTTTAGAAAGAGCAATAAAATAATGTGTGGTCAACTCAGAAACTCAGGAACTTCTGAAAACTGCTATCATGTTTAGGACGACCTTGCATCTCAGCTCCCATTATGCCCGTCCAAAGGCTATGTGCTGTGCAGAGCTCATTGTGAACACGCAGAGTTCTGGAGCTGGCCTCCGGCTCACCTGACTGCTATGTCATAGGATTCCGGATGGATGCAAGTCTGGTCCAGTGGGTTCGGTGTGAGGGTGACATCTGCTTTGGTCTTCTTTTTGCCCAGCTTCTCACCAGTGAGCAAGGCAGCTCCCTGGTGGTTCTGGCCTGAAGAGTCAGTGGGCCCACTACTGCAGTTAGGAAAAATCATGATAAAAAATGAGAAAGTGAGGCAGAAAAGCAAGGAAACATGACTTAACTATGCACTGAGTCCTCTGCTACATAAACCACACATGGCAGTCATTCACTTCACAGATACTATCACATTTTGCTTAAAATACTAATATGATTGTTATTATTCAGTCCATACAACTGGCATTCTAGGGGAAATGAAGAAATAAATAAAACCATTGCCATCATAGTAAGATGGCAAAGATAGTTTCTCAGAGCTGAGGAAAACCAAGTTCCCAAGAGAAACTACTGAATGCAGAATGAGACCATGAAGCTAGATTCACATCTGACATATAAACAGGACACTTCAGAATATCTATTTGAGAAAAGACAACGGCTTTCAAAGGAGTAAACTCAAACTCAGTATTTAGAGATAAGACAAGCCAAATCAGCCTGGCATTAGACATCACCTGCAAACAGGAGATGTCAGAGCACAGGCGACTAACCTTGAAGGTGTAAAGAAAATGCCCTGAGTGCAGAGTCAAATGCTCTGAATGCAGCATTCAATAGGAAGACAAACCAAAAACATCTCCAGACATGTAAAACTTCAGCAAAACCTATACAATAATATGCACTACAGAAACAGTAGGGAGTACAGAAACAAAAAGTAACATTAAACAAATGCTTATCAATGTTATTAAAATGAATATATAAATATAAGTATATTTATATATAAATAATGCTACTGTATGTATGTATGCATGTATGTGTGCATGCACGCTCATCTCTCCATGAAGGAAAACAGAGCTAAAGAGAAGCCAGCTGGGAAAGCGGGGAAAGCGCTAAGTCTCTAGCCCTTTTCTGGAGGACAGAGCTGATGATTAAATAAGGGTGTGACGGGAAAACAAGGAGAGACACAGGAGAACGCATGATGGGAGAAATACAGAAGACAGGATACTCAGTGCATTTAATTACTACAATACATACAAATGCATCAGAGTCAGGCTGAGGGGAGCCATGAGACCAGCTACATGCTTACAAGAAGCACACCCACAGTTAAATGCTAGGCATGAAAATAACAAAACACATGATCTGTAGAGGCAAGCAGAGCAACAGTGCTAGCAATCAGAAAATTCCAAGGCAAAATCACAGAGGTAGCAATTTATATGATATTCTTATTAAAGGGATGGGTTGTCTAGAAGATGTAACAGTCACAAAGTTCAAGTACTGACACCAGTTGAAAATATGAGGCTTTAAAACTCAAATGTTTACCAATAAGGCAAAGATTACATTAAATTATAGCCTGCCTGTAATTAATTAAAATATTACATAGGCCATGTAGAAAATGACAAGAAAATAGCAGGAACCTGTACATAATACTTGGAAAGATTTCAAATGTTATATAGCATAAGCTTCCTGCTCATATTTGACAGAGAACGCCACAAGCAAATGATGTGGAAATACGTCTACAATGTGGAAATAGGTACAAGAAGCTCTAAAAGTGAGAAATAAAGGCACGCTCACTTACTTTTTTTTAAAATACTATTTGAATTTTCTGACCAAGCTTTCAAAATACATACCAGCTAACAAAGGACCATTTTATCTTCAACACTATTAATGTATGGCTTCTGGGTCTTGTGTGTGTGTTGCAGATGAGCGCAGACTCCCAAGGTGCCTGCAGTCTTTCTTTTTGGGCAGCCAGCTCACAAAAAAATGTCACAGAGACATTATTAATTATGAAAGCTCAGCCTTAGCTTAGGCTTGTTCCTAACTAGTTCTTATAACTTGAATCAACCCGTCTCTTTTAATCTACATTCTTTTATGTGGTTCAGTTACCTTTACTCTGTATGCTCGTCCTGCTTCTCGACATCTAGCTCATAACCCTGCCTTCCTTCTTTCCCAGGTTCTCCCTCTGCCTGGAAGACCCACCTATACCTCCTGCCTAGCTTTGGCCATTCAGCTTTTTATTATACCAATTGCAGCAACACACCTTCATATGGCACACAAATGTTCCACAACACCTGGGCTTTAAGGTGGTGCCGGGACTCAGGTTCTTGTGCGTGTTCTGCAGCACTTTACCAACTAAGCTGCCTTGCCAGGCCCAGCTTCTGCGCTTTGTAATCTGCTTCGGAAGAAGTCCTACCACCCTGCTGTTCTGCAAGAGTTTCCCCAGTCTTTCTCTATGCACTCACAGCTTCCTCCTTTACATATAACTTTATGAAATACTTAGAATTTACTGACAATGAGAGTGAGTTAGGATGCCAGCATCCTCTGCATGCACTAACATTCTGAATTACATTTTTCTGTGATTTTATCTATCCATGATCTACCAGTATATGAAATGTCACCTTATCATAAGCTAAATTCCAATTATTTTATAGTGGATTTGAGATTTTACTCCGCTCCATTTACTTATCAAAACCCAACTGTTTTGTTACTGCGTTCATGACTGAGCTTTGAAATGTATTCTACCATCATATGGGGCTGACATTCGCTTAACCTACTTCCGAGTGAAACTGCTTTTGCATGACCTACAATTTTGTGAAGAGAAAAAATTATGCATTGATGAACTAGGAATTCCTAAAGGAGCAGATGCATAAAGAATATCCCTTCATGTCTATAAAATGCTACTAAATTTATCCAATTTCTTTGCTTTTGGGCAACCTGGACTAGTAGGGAAGGATTTAGTTCAGTCCCCCCAACTGGTGGCTGGTGGTCAGCATGAACTCAGCAGTGCAATGTGGACACATGAAGTCTCTACTCTCCTTCCCCGGCCTGCTGCCATCATGTGGCTGAGCCTCTCCTTCCCTGACAGGGCGCTGTCTTCCGGTTGAGCCTTGTTTCTGAACACATCAAAACTGGCTCTGCCACAGGACTTCTCACACTTGTTGCTTGCTATGAGCGCTGTGCAGCTGGCCCCTTCATTTCACTCAAAACTTTGCTCAAATAATTTTCTAATGCATAATGTAGCTAAAGCAGCTGCTTGGCCCCCAGGACAGAGCCAAATCCCTTAATTTTCACAGCACTTACTCACCATCTGAATCTGCTTGTTTTACTAGTGGCTTACTGTCCTTTCCAAGCATTACATCGTGATACCATGAGAACAGGCGATTTTCTGCCTTGCTGACTGCTGTATTCCTAGTCTAGTACAGTACATATCCCCCCCCCCCCACCAGTGGGGGTGAGAGGATAGACAACAGGCATCTAGAGCGTAACGTCAGCAGGCGGGACAAGAACAACAGAGGAGGCTAGCAGTACCACCACGGGTGCCAGCTTCACAATCACCTGCAGAATGTCCGGATGTAGTCCTGGTTGATTCTGATGAAGCCAGCACACTGCTGGAAGGATTTTGGACCAAGCCCTTTTACGTTCTTCAACTGTTCTCGGTTGATGAAAGGGCCATTCTTCTCTCGCCACTCAATAATATTTTTGGCTCTGTTGGCATTAAGTCCTGCAATATGCCTAAAAAATAAAAAGGTAAAATAAAATAATAGTTATAAAAGAAGAGAAAGATCTCATCTAAAAATATGACGTCACAAATCACCTGGACCATAACATCAACTGCAATGACACACCGCCAGGCGTCTGCACTAATCAAAAGCAGGACAGAAGAGGAAATGCAAAGCAGCAACAAGCCAGTTGTTCCCTGTGATATGGTGGAACTGAGGCAGCCACAGAGGATCTGCTACTCCATATGACTCACAACCTCTGTATCTCCCAACTCAGGAAAAGTGTGTCCATCTCTGCTCAGCTTAGAGAAGGGCTTCACGTAGCCGTCCCTATGAGAATCTTCCGGTCCATTGCTATACAAAACTGAACTTGGAGAGGAACTTCCCTGTGAATGGCATGAAAACTCTATCACTAAGGTCTTTGCTTGATTTTAATTAAAAGATTGTTATTACAGAGAACCCTAATTCCACTGCACGGTTCCAAGCATGGAATTACAACTATAGCTTTGGTAGGAGGAAGTGGTATCTTAGAACACAGAAGGTATTTTCCACTATCACAGTTTTGGTGAGAAGGGCTCAGATCCAGGAACTTCAAAGAGCACCAGCAGACCCGTACATCCAGAGCAAGAATGTGAACCAAAACAAAGGAAAGAAAGAGGAACTCCTCTGTAACTGCCAGGAAAACAGCCAGTCAGTGTTGACAGGTGACTGTGACACTCCTTGAACCTGCAGAAGCGCTCACCTTTTGGTTACCTTCAGCTTTGACAGGTACCTGCAAGAGACTAGGCCAGTGAAGGCATCTACTCTGCAGTTGGGGCAATGGCACATTCCATGCTAACCTCATTTAAGTTCAATCAGCAGCACTGATGCAATCAATGGTTACCACGAACTATTTCAGATGTGCACTACTAAAAATAATTATGTGCACTCCTGCAATTCTTTCCTTAAATGACTCCTTTCCCTCTGGTTATTCTACAGGAACATATAAACCTACAGATTTTCTATGCTGGACAACTTTATACACAAGCCCCCTTCTCTCAGTTAGCAAATTAAACTCTCGTCTCACCGCAACAGAACCTCGGAACAGATGTTGATATCCACCCCCACAAAGCTGACACACTCTTCCACAATGCTGTCCAGGGTTGCCTTGAGTAAAGTCTGGGATACGTCGTGCTGAAAAGATAAAGATGAAGCAGCGATCAAATGAAGGCGATGCCACCTGTAGACTGTTTCATGTCTGCCCATATTTATTGGTGGTTGACTAACGCACACCATGAAAATCCTTTTATTCCTCATAAGCACACTGTTAATAGATGTAACTGAGCTGAAATTAAGCTGTCTTAATGTCTGTTTCCATACATTCTAAACCATACATACGCGTTCATATACCACATACAAAGGGAAACAGAAAAAAAACCCTGATAGACTAAAGGTGTATCTTTGGTAATGATGTTCTGGTAGATGCCAGCTTTAAAACTTAAAAATTAAAAACACAAACAAAAGCACTTTTGAGTATTCCAAACAGAAAGATTGAAATACAACTGGTGGCAAATACCAAATATTGGTAAAGGGTGGGTGCAGACCCATACTGCATAAAGCATTATCACCAAAAGTGCATTTTAGATCAAATATATAAAGCAAGGCAGTTTTTATGGAGGGTTTTATTTTGTGTGGTTTAAATATAACTTTACATAAAACATAATCAGACATTTACACAATGTAAAAAGTGTACTGTTAGTCAATATAAATTAAACCACAAAGTAATAAAAAAAAATTAGCAAAATCCCTAGGAACTGACCCAAGAAGAAACAGAAGAGCTGAGCAGACCTCCCAAGGGATTCAAGCTTGAATTCCTCCAGTAGAAGACCTTGGGTCCAGGGTCCATTGGTGAGTGTGACTAAACATCCCTAGAGCAATTGCTGCCAACACTTCCCAGATCCTCAGCTACAGGAGTGACAGCTCCTGCCTCATCCTCCAAGGCCATCACTGACACCAAAGTCAGGCAAAGACACCACAGGAAAATGCCACCCCTTAGGAAAACAGGTGCACACAATGCTAACAAACCAAATCCAATGAGAAAAATGACAGCAGCTTAACTAGGAACCTTTCTTGTTCAAAGGAGTGAGAGTCAGTTTGCAAAAGATGCAGCTATCTGTTAAAGCAATATAGTGTCCACTAGATGTACATTTCTGTGGCCTTTATCTGTTCTAGCCCTTTCCTTTTCTTTTCAATACATAAAGTATATTGCCCTGTAATTATAGTAGTAACTAGGAATAAAAAATAAGGTATTTTTAACTTTTCAAAGAAAATAAAACCACTACACACCATGGCATGCATACACGCACACTGAGATGCACTCAGTAAAAATGAATTCAAGAACCAGATACACATATTTTAAATTGCAAACAATCCATGACATTTTTAAACTTTCAATTTCGAATTCAGAAAAGAAAGTATTACTGTAGAAAGCCAGCTTCAGAGCAGAATGCCATTGCCGTCTTAATCAGGGCACCTGAGGCTGCAGCCGCTTCTGGCACTTCCCTCTCAGCTGATGTAATAATTCTCTGGGCTCCCTGTGGTCTTTGGAGGGAATGTGGGAGTTTAGTGGGGCTCCCATCTAGGCAGCTGCAGCTATGAGGGAGCTGTCATCATGTTTAGTGAGAGCTTGCAAGGATGCACTGTCTGGGCATCAGGCAAACGCTAAGTCAGTCTGATTAAATAAGCTCACTGGTTCACCACACACAACTTGATCTGTCGTTGGTGCCCTATCTGGGGTGAGTAAATGTTACCTCTCCAGAAATGTTCACCCAAGTAAAAAGAGCTCTTTATAGTCCTCCATAGACACTCCAGTGTGTTCTCCAAATAGGAAGAACAGTGTCACACATATTCATAGCACAACTATTAAAAGCAGGCTAATGCATAGCCTGCATTCAAGTTTTCTGAAGTATCTTAATCACTCTGCAGAGAACTGTTTTACCAATCCAGACCTCAACTTGGGATCACAAACTAAATTTAGTTGACTCATCTTCACATCCTTCACTAGGCAGCTTCAAGATGGTTTCTAATGCTCTCCAAATCCTACTATTCATGCATTTCTGTAAGTTTCTACTGAGTACCAGATACATTAGTGACTCTTCTGCAGATCAATTATGATTAATATTACTATATCAAGTACAGTGAGTGTGAATCTGAGAAGTGAATGGACTGAGCTTGAGTATATCATGCAGCTTCACAGCATTGCCCTCACATATTCAGGACAGGAAAATCCTCACCAGCAGCCTAGCTACATTAAATCTTTGCTAATATTTGTGTGTTTGGCCACTAAATATGCAATATGGTGCTTAATCTTAAAATAATAGCGTGTTAGTTGCTTTTACATCACCATGCTGTTAAATACCTGACAAACTGTTTCCGTTCATGGTTTCCAATGTGGTGGGGAGGATATGACAGAGCAAAGCAGCTTCATATCGTAGCAACCAGGAAACAAAGAGAGATGGAAAGGATCCAGGACAAGGGACAACACCCAACAGCACCCTTGTGCTCCTACTCCACAACCTACTTGTAGCTGTCCTATGTCCTAGTGTCAGCACCTCCCTGACAGAGGACCAAGTCTACCACATGTGCCTTTTGCTGTGCATTTCATATACAAACCATCGCAGGCAGCAGAGGTCATTATTCTGTTCTCAGGACATTTTCTAAAGAATTAGATTTCACTGTTTAGAGTGCAAAAATATATGTGTGATGGTAATGTGACCACAATACAAAATCTATTTCCTCCAGTGGGTCCAAAGGAACGAAAAGCAATAGTCTAAGCCAACCATGCTAGCTCTGTTCCATTTCTTTAATGATGTTAAATCATGTGAGGATAGATCTCCCAGGGGCTTAGAATGAGATGCCATCATTACTCAAGAAAGACCACTAGGATCTTTGAATCACGTGATAGGATGACCTTGAGAAAAACCAACTCACTGAGGGTGGAATACACAGAAAGACAGGAACTCCAGAATGAACTGGCTCTGGACTCACTTCTCTGAGTTTCTGGCAATGATATTTCTTTACTACTTAATAAAAATAATAGATTTCCTTATTGTTCAAGCCATTTTGAGTTATGTCCACTATGGTTTTCTAACCAAATATCTTATCTAGGGGCTCAGAGTCTAGCAAGAAAGACAGAAGCAATGAAAACAAGAAGCATATGACCAAACACCTTTGAGCTCTTACAGTACGGCATTATTTAAGGCTTTGGAACATCATCTAATTGAATTCTCACGACAATCGACAGAATGCTTCTATGATTTTACACAATATCTTTACAATAAGAACATATTTTAAGAAAACAGCAATACAAATTAAGGGTGAGTGTGTTGTTTGTATGTGCACATGTGCATTCAAATGTGCAATCTAAGGGTCTATCTACAGGGGACTCAGGAAATACATGATAAAATCAGCCAAACAAATGAAACTCAGAGTAGACTGGCTATTTCACCAAAATGCCATATACAAAACGTCTAACGCAACCCAGGGCTAAAATGTCGCCCTTGACAGCTCCTTAGTAAGAAGCCACACAAGCATGCTGTCCACGCTCATCATGGGCTTTGCTGATGGTTTCCTTCACCTTTCTGCTCAGGACGGGGCAGATACACACTGTGCCCCTGACTCGCGCTGAAGCAGAGGTGTCTGCAGCTCCTCTCTCCCAGGCACGGTGCAGTGCTCGCAGAGCTCGGTGCTGACGGTGCTGTGAAGCGATGTGTGTGCCGTGTCTCAGAGCTTTGCCGAGACTTGTTGAAAGCCGGGGCGTGACACATGGCACTACCTGCACTCGCTGGTCCAAGACATGAGGCCCCCAGGACTGACTGCTAATAATCCCCAAGGACCTGTGCCAGGAAAAATGGGCCATTCTATTTTCAGAAAGAAGTTACCCAACTCTGCATTTCTTTTTTTTCCTTTTTTTTTTTTTTTTTTTTTTTTTTTTTTTTTTTTTTTTTTTTTTTTTTTTTTTTTTTGGCAAGTTATGTGAATTGTATAAACAGACTCCTTCAAATTCAAGGACATACTTTTTGGGTCATTATATTTTTACATAAAATTTATGAGATTTTAAAAGAGGATTATAAATGGTCATTTATGCTAGTCAGCCTTTTTGAGGTCAGAATCCACATTTTTATTATTACTTTACCACAAACTTCTGAAGAATTGCTCATCAAACTGCTTGTTTTACTCTCTCCTGAAGCACCAAAACTATCTCACAATTATTTTCTTGTTAAAAGCCCTTCCAGATGCAACACTGGAGACTCAGCTTCTGAAGCAACAGAATTTGACTGTGTACATTCACACTAAACTTGAATTGTGTTCCCTTGTGGTCTTCTGGCATGGCATTCTTTTAGAGTCTTTATTCTATGACGACTCGGGTTCCTTTCTAGCCCTTAAAGATGACCAAAATACAAAGCACAGCTAGAAACTAGCATGCAAGACAAAACAATGAGACAACAGTATAGAGGAAAAGTCTACCTGATTTTAAACAAGCCAAGTTTTCCCCATTTTTCCTCATCTTGCATCCACTATGCTTTGATTGACACGTGGCAGTCTAAGAGTCATCCAGAGGAGTGTGAATGACCCATGAGCGAAAGAAGTGACAGGAGAATGGAAACCATTCGAGAAAAGAGAATACAAGCCAGAGGCCTGTGAAAGACCTATCTTCCCAGCTCTATCCGATCACAGAGAATTGTTACATGCAACAAGACAAGTAATTTTGTGGGACAAATGGACAAGAGTTCTTGCATAAGCACATTCCTTAAAACACACCCACTGAACTCCACAGAACAGTTCTGTGCTCTAAATGAGTAAACTGTTGGGTGAACTACTCACTGTGCTTACGGGGCCCTGGGATTAAGATGGCAAAGGGCACTAGTCTTTCAGCACCAGAGGGATTTTTGGGATCTGGAAAGAGACTGAAATATGGCCCGTGGTTGGGAGAAGAAAAAACAACACAGAAGGAAGTCTCTGCAAATCCTCCTGGTGAAGCATATGGAAGGGATGCCGGCAACCACTAATGTGGCAGTAAGCAATGCTGCCTGAATGAGCTTTTACTATTTAGTGGTAATCAATTATTCAAGCCAATTTAACAGAAAAATCCTTGGAACTACAACTTATTTGTTCTGCACAAGACAAATTGATTAATTTTAAAGCCCTAAACTTTTAGGGCATCAAGTGAGTATCCACATATGTTCCGTGCTCTGCATGGCCAGACTCCTGTTTCCAGGACACACTGTACCTCTGGGAATCTCCATTCAGCTCAAAAATCTCCAGCAACTTTTCTGTCTGGCTTCATGGAATTTTGTCGTATACACACTTTTATATTTGACAGCTGATGTTGAATAGCAGGCAATGCAGTACTATTATCTGAGATGAGGACACTAAACAGGAAGAACCTACACCCAACATCATATTAAATGTTAAGAAACTAGATTTCTTACTAGTATAAGAACAAATCCAGGATGTCCTTTCCCAATATCATCCTTTAAGACCAAGCTAACATAGTGAGACAAGAAAAAAGAAGGTGCATTTAGAAGTGAAAAAAATTAAACTACCCTTGTTGAAGTCACAGGAGAGATGCAGGATACAGGTAGATACACTAATATAGAGTTCAGTTACATTTCTATATCAGTGAATGAACGACACTTGAAATTGAAAACAAATTATCATTTACTTTAGCAGTGCAGAAATAAAGAACTCGGGTTCAAACCTAACTATCTACACAAATAGTCCCTCCCCCGTCTCCATGTGTATGAAGAAAATCAGAAAACTTCGGCAAAATACATTGACAAATTCAATGAGTGAAAGCCATTCTATGTTCATGGATAGGACAACTCGATATTGTTAAGACTTCAGTTCTTTCTCATTTTGATCTATAAAATTCAAACCAATCTAGTCAAAATTGTAGAAAATGATTTTAGGGATGCCAAGTTGGTCATAAAATGCACACAGACAAAGCAAGTCTCAGAATGGTCAACAGAATACTGAAGGAAAAAGTAAAACTACAGAACTGACAAAACCCAACCTGCTATAAAATTTCAGTAATCAAAAACAACGAAGAACCAGGGAAAACAAACAAACCAACAAAAATAGATTAAAGGAATAGAAAGCCCAGAAAGTCTCATATAAATGTGATGAACTGATCTTTGACAAAGGAACAAAAACAACACAGTGAACAAAGATCATCTTTTCAACAAACTATTGCTATAGCAACCAGACACAGAAAAATATTAAAAATGAACCTAGGCACAAAACCAATTCAAAGTGGATCAAGGCCCTAAATGTGAAACCGAAACTATTAGACCTTGCATCAGTCACAGGGGAGAAACCTAAGTGACTGGACTACAATGGAAACAAACTGACAAGTGGACTTCACTAACTTTAGAATCTTCTGCTCTAAAAAGGACACTGTCAAAAGAGAAAAAATGAGAAGACAAGCCATACATTGTGAGAAAATATTTTAAAATGTTATTATAACAACAAAAATATAGGAAACTCTTAAGATTCAATAATAATTATTAAAATTGGACAAAGATACACAGACGGTAAGACGTTTCATAAAATTGTGTTACTTGGGGACTCCATATTAAAGCATTATTGAGGTCTGAACATTCAAAAATTCTATTCCATGGTCCTTACCCAAATGAATTGAAAATTTATATCAACATAGAAACTTTCATATGTGATGTGGGATTTTCCTCTGTACCACTGATCAATAAAGAAACCGCAATGGACCTATGGCAAGGCAGAACTTAGGTAGGCAGGGAAAGCTAGGCTGAATGCTGGGAGAAAGAAGGGTGGAGTCAGGGAGATGTCATGTAGGCTCCGCTGGAGACAGACTCCGAAACTTTAGCCAGTAAGCCATAGCCATGTGGCAATACACAGATTAATAGAAATAGGTTACATTAATATGTAAGAGTTAGCCAATAAAAAGCTAGAACTAATGGGCCAAGCAGTAATTTAATTAATACAGTTTCTGTGTAATTATTTCAGGGCTGAGCAGCCGGGGACCAACAAGTGGTTCTCTCCTACTACACATATGTATCATCATTCCCAAAACTTAAAAAGAACTAAGATGATCTTTAGTAGATAAATGGGTAAATGGTGGTACACCAGATGTAACATATTAATCAGTAAGAAAAAGAAATGAGCTAGCAAATCATGAAAAGACATGGCCAAATCCCCACTGTACACTGCTTAGGACAAGAAGTGAATCTCAAAAGGCTGTATGACT
This sequence comes from Alexandromys fortis, assembly GCF_014885135.2. Taxonomy (NCBI): domain Eukaryota; kingdom Metazoa; phylum Chordata; class Mammalia; order Rodentia; family Cricetidae; genus Alexandromys; species Alexandromys fortis. The sequence goes on along the minus strand of NW_026067934.1, from coordinate 8,223,581 downwards.
CCAATTCATTTCTGGGAAAGGCTGTCTTACATAAACAATGGAAAAGATGCTTATGGCTAGCTGAAGGTGGAATGAACTGGCATGGTACAGACAACTTCTGCAAGATTTTAGAATACTAGATACATGCCATTACACCTATGTCCAAATCTACAGAACAAATACTCTCAACTATGGACTCTGGTGATAATGTAACAGTTGGGTTTACTGGTTGCAATCAATACACACCCTGGTGCAGGATGCTAGTAGTCTGGGAATCTGCATTTCTATGCAGGAGAAAATATATGGGTGCTCTCTAGTTTCTGCTTAGCGTTGCTGTAAGCCTAAAGCCTCTCAAAATTCCTATAGATTCAGTCTGATCAGCTGCCAAGTTACTTGATTGACAGAACAAATCCAATACGCTGAGGAAAACAAAATTTGCATTGTGTCCTCCATATAAAATAAAATAGGTAGATATGCCAAGAAGTGAGGCAATGTGATCTATAACAGAGATCATTAGTCATTCAACAGACAACAACCTAGGATGGATGACTCAGATGGCAGAAGAGTGCAGACAAATACTTTAAGGAAGCTTTAAGCTACTAAGAGGGCAATATGATTACAAACAAACCAAGCAACAAAAAGGCAAGCAAAAAAAAAAAAAAAAGGAAAATAGAAGAGAATCAAAGGCTATAATTACCATGCGATTGCAAAAATTATCTGAAATAAAACAAAATTAATGAAAACAAAGCTATTAAGTTTAATAGTGGATTGGAGGAGACCTGTATTAGTGAACACAAAGATCAGTAGATATTAGTCTATTGGAAAAATAGAATTATAAGGAAGGGATGGGGTGGAGATAGGAAAGCCTCATGACCTACAGAACAAAAGTTAACATGGATAAATGTGTATCATGGAAACCTCAGAACAGAGAGTGTACAGAAGAAAAATATGAGCAATTGACAGTGCACCTTTTCCAAGTCTTTTGAAAAAGATTATATAGATTCAAGCAGCACGCTGAAACCTCGAGATAAGAAAGCCACACCTAGGACTGCTCTAGCCAAGCTACCAAGAAGACAGTAAAGGGACAACGGTGAGAGCAGTGCAGACAGAAAGGTGCACTGTGCACGGAGGAAGAGCGCGAGCAACGGCTGGGCTGTCAGAAACAAGAGACAGCGACATGACATCTTCAAAGTACAGAATAAGGAAAGAAAACACAAAAACCCTGTCAACTTCAAATTTATCTCTCAAAGATAAAGGAAAACTAAGGGCGCTTTCAGATAAATGAGAACTCGCTGCCAGCAGACCTGCCGTACAAAAAATGTTAAAGGGAATTTTTCTGACTAGAGAAAATTGACAACAGATGGAAAATGAATGGGTGGACACATATAAAATTATGAGTTAGTGTGTATTATAATTTACCTTAAAGATAAAGGAATACTTAGAGCAAAAACGCTACCATGGAATCTGGAACTATATGTCACATATGTGACACTTACATATCCATGTCTATGAAAACAAAGGAGAGGGAAGTGAGGTAATGCTAACCACTGCAGACTAGGGCAAAGGTAATTACACATTACAATCCCTGCCATGACTGCTAAGGGAAAACTGCAGAGAAGCTCAGATGAAATTAAAAGTTGAAAACCAAAAGCTCCTTGACTTTTCGGTCCAAAATAAGCCAAAAAGGAAGAACAACGAACCAAAGAGAAAATAGAAAGTGGAAAAAAACAATTAGTGTGTAGACCTTAATTCAGTAATATCAACACTCAAGCTATAGTCTAGTGAAATAGATGCAATAAATGACAAATTTGCCTTTCACCATTTAAAATTTTTGTACTTTTAATACATATATTATAATTTAAAATTAATTGTAAATAGTTGAGGATACGGCTCAGTAGTAACTGCCAAGCATGCAAGCATGAGAACCTGAATTCAAATCCCAAGCACCCACAGGAAAAGCTAGGTGTAGTGTCCTCTTGAAATGTCAGCACCGTGGAGGCAGATCCCCCAGGTTCACGGGCCAGCTAGCCTGGCTAAACTGATGAGCTCTGGTTCAATGAGAGATCCTGTCCCCCAATAAGTTAGAATGCAAGGGAAGGAGGCACCTGATGCTGACCTCTGACCTCCACACTCATGTGCACAGAACACACAGAACTATAAATAAGCAAAACTCCACCCTAAGTTTCTAAACTGTGAGCTCAGATAGCTGACTATCAAAGCTCACAGTTTAGAAGGGAACACCGATCCTCAGCTCTGCTGTCTTTAGCTGGGGTTTCATAGTTCTACAACATGTGACTGAGTATAGCATAGAGACTACTCTGGGGGTTTGTCCACTGGACTGACAGCACTGACTTTGACAGAGGATTTCCTTCTATAGAACGCTCTTATGGTCAAAGCTAAACTCATTCTCGGCACAGCCTTCCAGACCCGAGAACTCAAAGCAAGGGAGCACAGTTGGGTGGCACAAGCTGCCTAGTCAGCTGCAGGTTTGCTCCCCATGGTAACCGAGACTTAAACAGGGCGGATAGCTTCTTTATGAACATGAAGATCGTATCCAAGTCTTCTCACGTTATCCTAACTGTTCGGCGTTTACGCTTTAACACACTCAGGCTTCTACTCTGTCCTGCAGCAGGTGCTCTTATGTCCCCTAGTGGATACAGGACGACATAGTGGAGAAAAGATAGGGCCAATACCAGCTCAGTAAAGGTCCATAAATCCTAAATGCCTGCCTTGCCCACAGACTTCTCCAAACCAAGGCTTTGTGTGCCCCACCACTTGATCATAACAAGGAAAACATTAGCACATCTGAACTGGACCACGCCTACCTGCCTCATGTGTGGCCACCTAGCTAAAACATGATCTTGGCTCATGACATAGGCATGAGCAAATGTACACCAATTAGTGACAGATTTTGACCTGACACAACACAAAGGAGTCGACATTTCCACTGTAAATCTTTATTTTTAGCGATTTATGGCTTAGTCATAAAAGCAGACCTTAGAAAAAAATAGAGTGAAAAGATTTAGCCACAAGAGAGAAGTTTTCCTTCTAATAAACTAAAAATAAAACCATGTAGAAAATCTGATCTGAGACGACGAAGGTTGGAGGGAGACCTTTGGTGGGCATGAACACTCAGACAGCTGCTGTGTCACTGTGTCCCTAAAGTGGCAGTGACTGAAAAGAACCAAGTCAAGGTTCAGTTGTTCTTGAATATGGAAATAAGGCTCCCTGATGACACCTCTAAATTCTAAAGACACATGTCCTCAAATGCATGTCTCATGCAGACAGTGGCCACACACAACACTGGCTATCAACTGACTTCTGTCTATTATTACTAGAGATGGCTTACTTTCCTCAGTAAAACCAAAGGCTGCCTTTGCCAGCACTGGATTCACAACAGAACATTTCCACAGAGTTGCAGCATAAACACCGACGGCAAGGTACCCACTGCCTTGGTATCCCCTTTCCACAGAGCCGACTTGGCGGCATGGAGCCCGGGGGCTTCATGTGGTCTACAGTAATTCTGCAGCTAGCCTAGCTTTCTGCATCACTGGGCTCTAAACTTGGCCCTCTCATTTCCTGTTTTCAGCTGTATAAGGAATATGCTATGCACACAGCTGTGGAAAGTGAGAAACTTCATTTTATTTCTGGTGTATCTGGACCAGACTCAGTGTGAGTCTTGCCATTGTCATTTGTACTCCACTGAGCACTGGGTGTGTGGAGGAGGTTTCTCTGTCTCTGTATCTCCACTTCCGGATGCCTTGCTGCCTGCTACATGGAGAAAGAGGGGCAACTGGGAGCAAATTTCTTTCTCTTCAGCCTTTGGATTCTTTTGGCAGGAGTTGAAAATTAAGTTAAAGAGAAGAGTAGCCTCAAGTAAGATGAGAAACTGGCCCCGAGAACAGCTTGAGGATATGGTGGTATTATGTCCCAAACACATTAGACAGAAAAATCTTTTCAGCAGGCACAGTCAGCAGCAAACTCAGAGTGAAGTTTTACAACAAAATTCAACTGTTTTAACATGTTGTACTAAGACTGGGCATGGGCCCTTGCATTCCACACTCACCAAGTCTCCAGAAGAATGGTTTCTGGGTGAGGTTCTAGATTAAGAGTTCCTGCTAATTCCCACCCAATCAGGACAACTGCAGGTGCTTTGCTGAAAACACTCGTGCCTTCTTCCTGGAAAGCTGAGAAAACTCAGCACCTCCTGTCTTTATCATCTCAAACTCCACTAATTTGACACAAATCAGGAGAAAAAGAAATTGGGGGATCTGGAACCAAAATACATAGAAATATTATTGAGTTCTCACCTGGCCAGCTTTCAAGTCAGCCTCAGAATTCATTCACAGACACCCCTTATCACAGTCAGAGACATAATAACAAGCAACAAACAAACAAACAGAACCAAAAACAAAACCCTGACTCAATGTCATAGCTAGACAGGTCAAATAGGTGCAGATCCTGGCAGACAACCGGCAGGTACAGAGACAGTATAGTTGTTGACATCACAGTGTTGCACCTATATCCATTATTTCATTGGGCACAGTAAGTCTGTTATCTCCGCTCCCAGGAGGCCAGGGCAGGAGACTCTTTGCAGTTCATGCCTGGTCTTGACATCAAGCTCCAGCCCAGCGAGAGCCGAGGCAGCAGACCATGCTGTCATTCCCTTACATAAGCCTTTGACAGTTCCATGTATGACAACTGCCCCTTTCCCAGAAGTATCTCCATGGGTCACCACAGGAGCAGGCAAAACCATACCCATCTGTCTGACCCACAGAGTGATGGCTTATTGGGGAAGGGTAGAAACATTCTGAGGTTCAGAAAGTATTACAAATGTTACCAGCTTCTCAGAAATAAGAACTGAACACTGTCCTTACTGAGCAGCCACACAAGATTAGGACTCAGACACTTATTCGCTGTGTTAATTCTTCAAACCACCAAGGAGACTATTTAATCAATGGGAGGCTCTGTTTAGAGCAGACTGTTTTAAATAAGTTTGGTTTTTAAGATGAATTTGTACTTCCTTTCTAGTTTAGTTTGAGAGGTTTGTTTGTTTTCCTGACACTGAGGGGGAAAAAAAAAACAAAAAGGAAAGGAACACAGTGGGCATTATAACAATGAAGGCATTACTCTGTCTAAGTCATAAAAGCAGAACGGTCAGGATAACCTTCTGATGCAAGAGATGGCCACAGGCCATTCGAACAGGAAGCAGTAGTAAGCCTCACCCTGTTTAAAAGCCACACATAGAGGACTGGGGCTGTCATTCTGAGAGAAAATATGCCTTGTTTCCACGGGAACCCAAGTTCAAGCCCAGCACTGCAAAAGAAAAACAAGCGAACAAACCCCACATAGTCACAGGCCACCATTAAGGAAACTGAAACTCTAAGGCACTTTCTGTGACACTCACTGCTGTAATCATTCCTCTTGATTATGAGAAGGAACCCTGGCTTGCTTCTGAGCGGCATGTGGCTATCACTCCTGAGATGAGGTCACATTATGGGGTGAAGACAATGATCTAATGTGGATAAAATGAGCAGTGACCAGGTGGTGACCCAAGTTGTGGGTGGCCTCAGGGAAGAGCTGAGGCTGCTCTCAGGTTTTCAATATAAAGAAGTCTTAATGAGGTTTGGAGCTACTAATTGGATATGCTCAACTGGCAGGGGGGCTGAGTTCTCTTTTAGGCATAAGTCTGGGATGTCTATTAGATTTCCAGCTTATAAGCTATGGGTAGCCGGTATTTAGGTTAGGGGTTCAGAGAGGTAAAGGATGGGACATACTAAGCTTGGAAGGCTTAGGAGGAAGTGCAGTGTAGCAGGACAACAGTGCAGAAACACTGAGGGACCCAAGTGGAAATGTACACTCTGTAAGCAAGAAAGTCACCAAAACCCTGAGGATGACGTTCCTTACAGCTGCTATGTACAAATAATCCTAAGAAATCCATATTTTATAAAGCCCAGCCTCTGGAATCGACACACACACACACACAGATCCAGTGGCATCCACTGGAGCAGGCCTTAATCTGTAAGGTGGGTACTCTGTAGCTGACCAGGACAGGGCTGGGTTTCCTTAAGATTCATCATTGCTTAGTTGTTCTTCACATGAGAAGCAGAAGGCAAAGTGCTATAGAGAATCCACACAAGGCTGCCAAGTCTACAGAGAATTTAAACAATAATCTAGAAAACATTAATACTGGATATTAGTAGATATGTACAATCTTAGATTATAGTCTGAACTTATCTCCACAATGCTGTGATATAGTAAACATTACCTTTCCAAGTTACAGAAGAAGAAACTGAGGCACAGGTGCGTTTGGTAATAGTCTGGATTGGCTGAACATATTGGCAATGTGGCTGCACACAAAGGCTCCATCTCTGGAGCCCAAGAATTTAAACATGAAGTCCCTATTAGGACTCAGACACCCTAGCTTTTTTGCTTGAGTTACAAAGAAAACCTACTGATTTTACCTAGCTTATAATTTTTAAGGCAAGTTTTAAAAATATTCATCAGAATACCTTTTGTGTATTAATATTTTCCATTCATTCATAAGACTTGCTATGACTAAAGGTTATGATAGATAAACCTTTAAAATTCTGTATTACAAATCTTACATAAATGGTAGCTGTGTAGAGTTTTAGGAGAAAAAGCAAGGTAAGTGATTTCTAAAGAAACTACATGGCAACTTGTTTGACAGGGACTAGTCTAATCTATCATAAAACTATAATTTACTTTCTCCTGTCTCCTTCCCTCTCATTTTTCTATCCTTCATCACCAAGAAGGATCACTTGTAGCATTTTATCTGACACACTGAAAATAATTATGATTAGCCGCCTAAGCAACTCAGCTCTGAATGACAGACGTATTTCTTTCCCCTAGGAAATGACCACTTTGGGACATTTCCATCACTGGTAGGGTCCCTCACAGAAGACCCGTGTAGATGCGGGTGAGCATGTGCAGATGCACACGGCAGAGTCAGGGAGGAGGAAGAAGAAAATGCCTCATGAACTGGCTCTTCTTTGCCTGTCTTTCTCCTTCTCAGTAATTACATAAGTCTTGATGAGATTTCTAAATTTAATTTTAGACAACTGCATTTTAAAAAATGGAAAGGGGATGTGGTGGGCCCACACCTTTAATCCTAGAACTCAGAAGGTAGAGACAGGCACATTTCTGTGAGTTCAAGGTCGTCATGGCTTACAAATCCAGTTCCAGGACAGCCAGGATCACAAAGGGAGACTCTGTCTCAAAAATAAGACAATACAAAACCCAAATAGAAATGGAAAAAAAGAGCAATTTGTAATGTCTAAGGGTCTTTGTAAGATCTGATTTTCGGGTCAGAAAAGCTTATTAGGGATTATACCATAGTATCCAATTCATAAGGAATCACGATTACAGTGTCTGTCACAAGAAGAAATAACATGACACTACTTGCTTTAGTTCTTCTAGAGCCTCAATTCAAAAGACAACAGTTTCTTCCTTATCTAGAAAATAACTGAGGACAAGACACGGGCAGAGCTGAAAGTCAGCATGAAGTAAATGCCAGCTGATGATAATTTGTCCGTGCTCAATAGCAAAACAGAAGAGAGAACAGTGACAAGTTTTTCAACACAATAATCTCCCTTTAAAGACCTGTTATTTACTATGTAATTATGACATCCCTGCTATTTCGGTGTTAAGACAGTCCTTTCTCTTTTCCTCGTCACAAACAAGGGAAAACTTTAAAACCGCGTCAGAGCTCCACAGCCATTGCCTTAGTTATCTACTGCTGTGTACCAAACCACCCCAAAGCCCGGCTGCTCACAGAAAGCACTGGTTTTCTCAGCTCTGAACGGCTCAGTAGAGCCTCTCAGGAGGGTCTCCTATGAGCTTTCCATCACGGGGCAGGCTGGAGCTACAGTCAGGTTAAAGGTTCCTTGCAAGATGGTTCACTTAAGTAATTGTAGGCAAGAAATGCTGAGTTTCTCAGAGGCTGTTGCCACCATTGGAGACACCAGGCCTCATCATACAGGTCACCGCATATGGCTGCACAGGACACGGGAGCTTCCTTCCCAGTGAGCCATGAGGAAGAATTTAAGCAGTGTTAACTGAAGTCAAGATTACCTCATATAATTGGGTCTCAGAGACAAACCGCCACTTCTCCTATGAAGTACTGGATAGAAAGTCTGACAGTCTGATACAGTGGAAGACAGGAGAGCAGGGTGTGAAGACCAAGAGTCAGGGATCAAGGACAAGTATCCTGGACACTAGAGGTCATGATAAACTTTTGGAAGATGTTATTAGTCATAAAAGAAACATCTAGAAACTGCTGCTGTATCGCAGATACAAAAGCAGCAGGAAAGAAATCACTAGTGGCGGACAAGTCACTTAACTTTTGAGATTTTAACTTCTTTAGATAAAAGGATGGGTTTAGCGTAAGTCCTCAGGTGTCCTCAACGTTAACAACTTAATTCTACAGGAGGAATGGTGCAGCCAACACTGAACTCCAGCAGCTGGAAGGCAGTGCACCAGCACTCTTCCATGGAGCTAGTCCCAGCCCTTCCCTCCCTTGCCATTCGGTGGCAGAGCCTTGCTCAGCTGCCCAGGCTGGCAGCCAGCTTCTGAGCTTCTTGCCTTAGCTGCTGGACAGTTCCTGCCACCCTAATATTAGATAAATTAAAACAAAATCTAGTAAGAAATAGCAAGTAAAACACTATTTAACATAGTGCCATCAGCTGTACAATGGAGAGAAAAATCCTGTCTCATCCCCTTTAGTACATCCTAAGAATAAACTTTTCTTTTTACCACAGTGTAGTGGCTTAATCAACTTGTATAGCACTGTTTTTATGTAATGTGAAGTTCCCTCCATGAAACCACCATGCTATTTTACTATTCAGACAGCCCCTTCTTGCAATCTTGGAAAGAGACGCTTGTTACCATCTACAGTATGGACACCTGTATGGCTTGCAATGGTGTGAACTTGTGCTAAGTTTTTAAATCATGCTTTTCTTTGTTCTCTCCTTTTCCTTCTTCCTAAGAACTTTCATTTTTCCCAGAAAAACTTTATGATGGCTTAGTTTTTAATTAGTTCTTTCTGCTAGCAGTTTTCAAGGAAAACATCAAAGGTTCTGCCAATACAAAGAAAACATTTTACATTGTTATATAGAGGGTAATTCCTTATCCTCTTTGTTAAAAATAACAATATAAACATGCTACTTGGCATCATATTCAGGGTAATTTTCCTTATGTTTTTACAAATTTCCTCTGAATGTACTTCCCAGCCTCCCAAACACTAATGTTTCTCACCTGAAACCAGAAGCAATTCTTAGTATCAGTAAAAACAAGGGGAGGCCCTTGATCTGTGGCTGCTCACTGCTCAGGAAACACAAACTTCTGACATAAAAACAAGGCCTGAAATCAATCAGAAAGAACGATGCAGATTTTCTCAAAAACAATGCCAGAGTGGCTGGAAAGACAGCTTAGCAGGCCACAAATCCCCATGACCTGAGTTTGATCCCTGGGACCCACACATGGAAAGGGAAAGGCAACTCCTGCAAACTGTGCTCTGACCTCCACATGTGTGTAGATGCACACACACACAAGCACACGCGTGTGTGTGCACACACATGTATGCTTTAATAAATTAAAAAATATTGCCAGAGGACCAAGAAAACTAAAGACAAAAGCACAGAGCAAATTGGCCTTTCACTTTAGGAAGTCAGAGGAAGAGAAAAGTCACCTTGGACACAACAGACAGGGCTTCTGCTGCTCTGACTGGTAGCATAGAAAAGCCATCCACATGTAGGGCTCTGGGGGGTGACAACTGTCTCTCAAACAGTTGCAAAGGACTTGACAGCATTTGTTGGAATAAGTGGAATGTGCCTCGGCTTCTGTGGTCAACATTTCTGGGACTCAGCTGAACATGATTCTGGCTTAAGACTTCCATGGTTTTCAACACCCCATAAACATTAACATTATTGATGCAGATCTGCTGCTTGAAATATTCTACCCATATCCTCTCTGGGAAGGAATTCTCTTTTTACCCATTAGCCTCTGGTGACATATTTGTGGCACTTACAAATTTAAAAGGCTGTCAGAGTCTAATAATGGAGTCTTGAGGAGAGTCACGTGGGCCAGATCAGAAAGAACCAAAATTAATTTCAGAGGATTTACTGCATAGGTTAGGGTCACAGGGAGGCAGAGTTCTCTCTACAATGTGAAATTGCAGAAGCAATACCTTTTGAGGGTAAAGAGAAACCAGAGGAGAAATTCGTACTAGCTAAGGCACAAAACCCAAGTTAGAAATGCATGAAAGAAACCAACACATGGGCAACATGAAAAAAGCCACTCTGTCAGTAACTTAAACGCCTGGGTCATACCTGCTTTTAATGATGCCTGTTACCATCAGACACTGAGAAAGCTCACCTACAAACCCTTCCCATCCAAACAAGGACTAAATTTAAAGATGGAAGCTCTAGACCTTGCCCCGTGAAGTTTAAGAAAACCTGCAGAAGAGCAACAACAACAAGTATCAGGGTTTTATTTTCCCTCCCTGAACCCTAGATGGTATGCCTGCCACTAGAAAATGCCAGCAGCATGGGACAGATGTTTGCTTCATGTCCTCAGCTCCAAATGCCTGAAGAAGGAAGTTGCAGGCTTGCACATTTACAGCAGGGATATGACTGAAGAGGAAGGTTTCTAAATCACATAGATCCTCTCTAGAGCTCTGGCGTCGGATGTGTCAACGGCCATACTGGATAAGCCAAGGAGACACGACGATCCTTACAGGGATTATTCCAGTCCCTGTCTTCTGTACATGGCACTCTCTGTCTGTGTCAGGGGACTTTGTTCTTATGAGGACACTGGTAATTGGATCAGGGCTCATGCTAACATAGTATGGCCTTATTCTAACAAGCTAAGAGATCCTCTTTCCAACTAAGTCATGAATCTTGGCTTCTCAACCATATATCCACAAGACTTACCCCAAGCGTCATGCAAAATATTAATTGCATTTTCCCCCATCTAAGGGGGATGTGTATGTGCATGCACGTGTGCACGCACACACAAACACACACACTCTCTCTCTTTTGTTTTCACTAAGGAGGACCTATTAAACCACCAGAAAAAGTCCTCCTTGGTGTGGCAGGTAGACACTTTCTTTCCCCTCAAGAGATCCTGGCAGAGCCGAGCCTGCTAATTAAGTATGAAGCCCCGCTACATAAAGCAGAGCTCCTGTCTGCTCCGAATAACTGGATCTTTAAAAAAAAATTTTTTTTTTTGGTTAATTCTTTGGGAATTTCACATAATGCTTTTAGATCATATTCATCCCCTCTCCCCCAACTCCTCCTAGATTCACCTTCACCTTTCTACTCTAATTTTGAGTTTTTCTTTTCTTTCTTTTCTTTTTTTTTTTTTTAAAGAAGGAAACAAAAACAAACAAACCATCAAGTCCAATTTGTAGTGGCAAACTCCTCATGGGAATGGAGCTGTGCTGGAATGTGGATGACCTACCAACAATGACAACACTCTAAAGAAAACCAATTCCTTGCCTCCTGGTACCTACCAAATGCCAACAACTCCTGAGCTAGTGCTGGGATTTGGTCTAGCCTGAGCTTGCATGGGTCTTGTGTATTTTGTCACAATCACTGTGAGTTTATATGTGCAACTACCCTACTGTATCCAGAAAACACTGTTTCCTTGAAGCCATCTACCATGTCTGGCTCTTGCAATATTTCCCCCCTCTTCCAAGAAGATCTTGAGATTCTGTAGGGATCTCCCCTCTGTGATACATGCATCCTCTTTAGTGTCAAGTCTTTCACAGTTCCTTATTATCAGTATGTTGGCCAGTTAAGATCTGTGCTAATTGCCTTCTACTACAAGAAGTTTCTCTCTGGAGAGGGATGAGAGATGAACTGATCTATGGCTATACCAGGAGTAATTTTAATACTACATTTATTCACCAATGACTGGATCTTTAAACTGGGAGAGACCATCAGATTCCCATAAAATGCTGAGAAACATCTTTATTCTAAGGGACATCAAGATAACAAGTAAAGGAAAAATTAAATATAATATCATAGCTTGAAAAATAAGATCATAAAAGAGGGTTAGAACTCAAAAGTATATTTTTTGAAATTAAAAATATAATTGCCAAAATAAAACTATTAGAAGAAAAGCTGAAGGGCCCCACTAAGAATAACAATATCACTACTACAAACCAAGAGTTAAACATTTATTGGTAAAAAGGAGAGAGACATAGCTAGTATCCATCTATGAGTAATTACATACTATATTCATCTTTTTGAGTTTGGGTTACCTCACTCAGGATAGTGTTTTGTAATTCCATCCATTTGCATGCAAAATTCAAGATGTAGTAGTACTCTAATGTGCCACATTTTCTTTATCCATTCTTTGGTTGAGGGGCATCTAGGTTGTTTCCAGGTTCTGGCTATTACAATATGCTGTTTTGATTTGCATTTCCCTGATAGCTAAGGATGTTGAATATTTCCTTAAGTATCTTATGGCCATTTGAGATTCTTCTATTGAGAACTGACCCTATAGTTCATGATCCTAGAGAAGCTAAGGAATAAGGTGAACCCAAAGAAAAACATATATAGAGCTAATAGGGGCTCACCAACTCCAGCCAGACTGGGAAGGAACAAGCACAGGACCAAACTAGTCCCTCTGAATGTGGGTGACAGTTGCATGGCTGGGGCAGACTGAGGGGCCACTGGCAGTGGCACCAGAATTTATCCTTACTGCATGTACTGGTTTTTTGGGATCCTCATCTCTTTCGATATATACCTTGCTCAGCCTAGATATAGTAGAGAGGGCCTTGGACCTTCCACAAAGCAATGTACCTTACCCTCTCTGAGGATTAGATGGGGGTGGGGTGGGAGAGAATGTATGGAGGGAATGGGAGGAGAGGAGGGAGTAAGAACTTGGTTTGGTATTTCTTTTAAAAAAAAATCTAATAAATTTTAAAAAATTCATAAAACTGAAAAAAGAAGAGAGACAATGATATTCTACAAAGCAGGACCAATATCCAACTTAGTAGAGTTAGACAATAAGAAAGCAGGATTTATAAATACAGCAAAAGATAATTTCTCAGAAAGGACACTGTCAGATTCTGAGAGTCCCTGAAGAAGTATGCATCCCACCAAATAGAAAAAAAGAAGGTAAGAGGAAGGTCCAAACAGCAGCAGCAATGTCTTAGCCACCATTTATTTATATTGCTGTGAAGACAACTCACAGAAGCTTACACTTTCAGAGGGTGAGTCCATGACCATTACGGAATGGAGCATGGCAACATGCAGACAGTCATGCCACTGTCACAGTAGCTGAGAGTTCACATCTCGATCCACAAGCATGAAGTTGAGAGAACCTTAGCTGGGAATAGCATGACCATTTGAAACCTCAAAGCCCAACAGACCTGCCTCCTCCAAGGTCATACCTTCTAATCCTTCCAGAATAGTTCCACCAACTGGAGACCAATTATCCATAGACATAAGCCTATGGGAGCCATTTTAACTCAAACCATCACGCCCTGCTCCCTGGGCCCCATAGATTTATGGCCATATCAGATAGCAAAATGTATTTAGTACAATTTCAAAGGTCCTCATAGACTTTCCGTCTCAATCAGTTTACAAGTCCAAAGTCTCTTCTGAAACTCAAGGCTATAAATCCCTGTAACACCAAAATGCAGATCACACATTTCCAACATACAATAGCACAAAATTACACTATCATTCTAAAAGGAAGGAATGTGGGCACAGAGAGGAACTACTGACCAAAGCAAGAAAAAAACTAAGCTGAGAAAATTCCACGTCTCTTGTCAAAGGGCTTCAGTTTTGCTAACTGCAATACACTGTTCTCTCTTGGGCTGGGTGCACTCCCTGTATTCAGTTCTCCTTGGCAGGCATCTCACAGATCTGACATCTCCAACACGATCAGGCTTCATTTCCACAGCTTCACACAATGGCTTTTCTGGGACTCCAAACAAGACTCCCTGTCACATACCTGGTCTCAATGGCTTTCCTTAACTGTGGAGGAAGATTCCACAATTCCTTTACTTCTGTATCCTATGACTCCAAAATCAGAACCACACAGCCTATTCAGTCAAGTTCGGCTGCCTCACTGGAATGGAACCTGGCCCCTTCCTTGAACTACATTTGCATATGGTTCCCTTTGCTAATGCTCTTCAGGGACAGATAATTCCTTAGCTCATTTTGTAAACTGCAGGGTCAGCTGGGTGGGCTCTCACTCCAGGATCACCACCCCCTTTTATTGGCATTTGCTCCCCTCCACTTCTGTCAGCAAAAGCTTTGGTTCTAATATTAAATTTCCTGATGTTCTTATTCCCTCAAATTGTACATTTTGCATTTCTTTTTGCTCCATTTGCTCATTTTCATTGCAAACCTGGATAGGAGTCATCACTAATTACGAAGTGACAGTCAATTTTAGGATATCTTGAAGTTTCTGCCAATAAAATTAGTTCAAAACTCTTCAATGTAGCCCTAGGTAGATTCCTAGAAAAGGGCAAAAAGCAGTCACATTCTTTGCCAAAACATCACAAATGGTCTCTAGACCAGTTGCTACCATTGCTCCTGTCTGAAAGAAACCTCCTGAGCCAGGCTTCTCAGTTCTATTGTCTTCCAAGTGCCTACTTACAGTATTTAACTGCTTTCCTAATCCAAAATCCCAAAGTCTTCCACATTCATCCAAAAGAAAAAAAAAAAAAAAAAAAGCATGGTCAGGGCTGTTATAGCAATAGTCCATACCCTGGTACCAGTTTTGGTCTTAGTCATTTTTCCACTGTGAAGAGATAATATGACCAAAATAAAAAAAAGTTTACTGGAACCTGTTTACAGTTCAGGGTGAGTCCACGACCATTACGGCAGGGGACATGGCAGCAGGCAGGGCACCGCTGCAGCAGCTAAGAGCTCACATCTCAATCTAAAAGCATATGGTAGGGTGGGGGTGAGCATGAGTGAGCTAACTGGGAATGGTAAGGACTTTTGAAACCTCAAAGACCAGTCCCTCGTCCCCTGGGACTTGCCTCCTCCAACAAAGCTATACATACTAATTGTTTCCAAACAGTTCTACCAACTGCGGACCAAGTATCCAAATATTTGAGCCTTTGGGGACCATTCTCATTCAAACCACCACGAGCAACAACAAACTTTAGAAGTTCCAAGTACAGATTACTCTTCAAGGGAAATGCATATCAAAGCACCACTGATATGACTGATGGTAGATAATAGAATGTGTGCAGGAAAATCTCTAAGGAAAAATTATTTTCAATCCGAATGTCTGTATCTGAAAATATCATACAAGCATGAAAGTAAAATGTTTTTCAACATGCCAAACATTTACAGACCTCCCACAACTCTTCACCAGGGTAGAAAGGTGCGCTTCCGTCTTCCTAACTTCCCATGTGTGAGGGAACACACACTTCTATTAAACTCTTTACACAGTCTACAGCTAACATCGCTTCAGTGCACCCCCATGCCCACCCCATGCCAGCTTTCCCCATAATTTCTAAACAATTACTTTCAAAAGGGTGTGCTACATTTCTGAAATGGGGTTTGGAAAAGAAGTGACTTAGCCTTCATGAGGTTGTTACAAATTTTGCAATATATTTACTTTTTGTTCCACAGAGAAGCCAATTTCTCCCTCTAATCAGAATCTCCAAAAACAGTTTCTTTTGCTAAAAGGAAACCCAAAGGGAAAATTAAGTATGCATTTTGATAACAAACATTAGGCACACAAACTCTTGGTGGTAGTATATCAAAGGATTACCAGAGGGCTTGCTTACTGACCAGGTTATGATTCTCAGTACATGGTACCACACAAGCCAAGCACATCAGACTTAGAAATTTGAAGCTAACATCACTTTATACACAGAGTATATTTCCTTACTGTAGACATAGCATAACATGTATATCAGGCCTTTGTTGTATACAGCATTGTTTGTTCTCCACATCTCAACACATATTGTACAGTAGTCAGTTAGATACTGGTCGCGAGAGCATAAAGACCACCACCAGGAACCTTAGGTGCTGTTTCCTTTGCAGTATAAACAAGAGGAGCGACTGTTTCCTTTGTTTTGGTTTGGTTTTTCGAAACAGAGTTTCTCTAGGTAGCCCTGGCTGCCCTGGAACTTGATTTGTAGATCAGGTTGGCCTTGACCTCAAATATCCACCTGCCTCTGCCTCCTGAGAGCTGAAGTTGAAGGCGCACCCCCCACCAAGTGAGGAGCAACTGTTTTAAGTGCTCTGCTCTAGGGGTATGAGCATCTATACATGTAAACTAGCCATGAAGCACACAGATTTTGAAAACAAGCAGATTTAGCTTCAAATCTTGGCTCTACTATTAAAAGTTTGCATGTACTGGCTTTGTGGGAGCCTAGCCTGTTTGGATGCTCACCTTCCTAGACCTGGATGGAGGGGGGAGGACCTTGGACTTCCCACAGGGCAGGGAACCCTGACTGCTCTTCGGACTGGAGAGGGAGCTGGAGAAGAATTGGGGGGAGGGGAAGGGAAAAGGGAGGAGGAGGCAAAAATTTTTAATAAAAAAATATAAAACATAACAAAAGTTTGCTGAGCTAGGAGGGAAATACAGTACTTACTTGCTCGAATTTGAAATGTTTAAAGTCCTGGAAGGCACAGAGAGACTAACTTCAAAGCTGCATTACTTTTATTAATAAGACTTCACCAGTGTTCTTATTCCACTATATTCATACATTGGATATGGGTAGAATACAGAAATCCAGGGATATTAAAACTTGCCATTTTTGTTCAGTATAAAAATATTCCTTTATCTACTACATCTGTGTTTTCCACAGCTTCGGCTTGGTGGCTGACCTTGACACAAAATTTAAATAGAAAATTTCAGGAAAAAAAAATTCTTCAGTTTCAAATTCTGCTTTCTCCTGCCTGTCCCTAGGCATAGGTTGTTCCTTGTCCAGGCGGTCCTTACTGTATTTACTGCCTGCCTTTTGAGTCACTCAGTGGCTATCTTAAGCATCAGAACACTTTTCCCAGCACCTCAGTGCTTGTGTTCAGGAAATCCATAGTCAACTTAGTAACAGCTAATGTATAAGAGGCTAGCAATTTATATACAACAAAGAGAAGATATAAAGTGCAAAAATAATGTAAAATAAGGACTTAAAAAGAAGACCATATTTACATATTTTACAGAGTAAAATTGGTTTGACCAATATTATTGTTACTCTGTCACTGTATTCAATTAAGAACTTAAATTTTCATTTCATTAATTAATTAAATTAATTTTTTTTATTTTTCAAGATAAGGTTTCTCTACGTAAAAGCCTTAGCTGTCCTGGAACTAGCTATGTAGACCAGGCTGGCCTCAAATTCACAGAGATCCACCTGCCTCTGCCTCCCGAGTGCTGGAATTAAAGGCATGCACCACCACTGCCCAGATTAGAAAATTTTTAACATGAGTGTGTACAGTATAGGAAAAAAACAGACATATACACATGTATATAGGGTCTGCTACTACACATGATCTGAAGAATTGTCTAGAGTTTTTCCAACCTGTCCCTGTGGATAAAAGTGGTTTGCTTTATCTCCTATGTTCTCAATGAACTTCAACCCTGAACTTGATATAAGAAAAAACATTAATCACTGTATCTTAGACCAACAGGTTCAGAGGCATGATGTGTAGCCCTTGCTCATATTCTTATAGGTATGCATGTTTTTTTCTAAGGCTACACCAGCAATGTTAAACACTTACAGTAATACGAGTTAGGTAAGAGTTCTGGAGTCAGTTACCTAGTGAAATTTCAGGTGAGCAATCTGAAGCAAAAACCCAGGTTTCCAAAGGCAATCAGAAGCTGGGTATGAGGGTACCTGCCTAGAGTCTCAACTCCTGGAAGAATAGAAAGGAGGAGGATCTCAAGTTTAAGGCCAGCATGGGCAATTAAGCAAAATTCTATTCAAACAAACAAACTAAAAGATATCAAAATTGATAGCAATTATCTTTCCTGGTACTCTTTCTTGACAGTAAAACCCAAACTGTCCCACAGAGATATTCAACGTAGCAGCCCATACATAATACCTCAACAGTACTTGGGAGGGAAAAAAGTTTTTACTTACATTTTCCAAAAGATAGCAGAGGGCCACAAAAAAAGCCCAGCAGACGCAGTTTCATATTAATCTCATGAGAATGTTACAACATAGAGATCAAATATAGGAACAGTGAGGAACTTGGAAAGGGAAAGCCCTTAGGAGCTAACAGCTTTGTGGACTGGCAGTTACATATAATAAGACAGTGAATATAAAAGTTCCTTCGAAGCACAGCTCGTGTACTTCACTACATATCACGCTGTCCTTGAGACTGTCCACTGGTTAAATAAGCAGAGGAATAATATTAAACTATATTTGCATAGTATCATATGCCAAATAGGTTTGTATAATCATATGTAACATACTTTCACATAAGGAACAAATATATACTATAGCAGGAGTGGGTTTCCAAAAAAAATTTATGCCCTTTATACTAGGAAAAGAAAAACTCTTAAAACATTTTTAAAAATTTTTTTTGTGCTCTGAAATGTTAGTTGCAAATTAGGAAGTTCTTCTCAATTAGTATTTATCTAAAAATGAAAACCTGTCCTGGTCCATTAGCTGGTCAAGAGGAGGGACAAAAAGATGACTATATGTCAATTAATGTAACTACAGAACAGAAGGATGTTGGGATGAATATCCATCAAATTCATTTTAGTACAAATAAGAAGCATCAGTCTTAGAGGAAAAATAAAAGGCAAAGTGCCCTATCTAGGCTGAGTAGACTATTAAATTCAGATGCAGGGTTCTATTTAGTTTGGACAGGTCCCAGCCACAGAACAAAGTCAGTCTGTCCTAGTGCCATAACTGAATTCTACAAGTTAACAGCTTTTCATGAAAAGCTGCCATTTCAAAATGTCAATCAAATCTGAGCATAAGTGGGAACTCCTGCAGAAATAACCAGCTGCAGGTTTGAAAAACATTTTTCACTGAAAGTGGAAACACAAAAGTTGTTTGAATGGGATCTCTTTTCATTCCTGTAACAGTAGACAGCCATTTTCACAACATCAAGGACAGAAAGCAGAGGACAAAATTGTAAATAATGTCTTGAAAGGGTTATTTGCAGGGGTGATGACTGATTCAAGTTACAAATGACAGAATTATTGGCAAATGGGTTCTCATTAATATGAAATTGTTTGTTTCTCATTACATGATCATAGTCTCAGACTGTTTTAAATTACAGTTGAATGCCACATAGAATGAACTGTAGACTTAAGTTTTGACATTTATTCTCTACTTGTTTACAGAAATAGATGATGGTATCCCCTGGTTTTCTTAAGGAAAATCTACTAACTGAGGCTTATAAACATAAAAATCAGGATTAAAAACACATTATTTTACTGCATTTAATATCAAAGACAACAAAAAACATCATAAATCAAATCAATACTAAACCTGTCTTCAAGAAAGATCCTCTTGTAGGCTACTACATAACACAGAAAAATCTAAAGGACAAGTTCTAAATGTACAACAGGAAATATGGTTAGGTGGAAGATCTGCCAATCATGTATCTTCAGAGGTATTCAACGATAAAAGATCAGTCAGAAAATAATATTTAGAGTAGGAAAGGGAGCCTAATGGTAGTATCTATGCCTTGTTAGTTCAAGCCCTTGGTTTGTTCTCCAGCGTGTGCACACACGCACACGCACGCACACACACACACGCACACACAGGCGAGAAAGAGAGAGAGAGAAATATGCATGTACATGTAGCACAGATGAGTATGGAAAGCTGGGAAGAGTGGGAGAGAAGAAAAGGGGAGGGAGAAATTTTTTTTTTAAAGAAATTGATAGATTACAGATCTTCCAAACAAAATCTCTTTGTATCACACTTCAACATTTTTTTTTCCTTCATTTGCTGGCAGCAATTAGGGCAGTCAGTTCATAGGGATGGTGACCCCTCCCAACACCAATTGAATGGCCAGTCTGTGCAGTTGAGCTGGCATCAATGGTAATTTTCCTTTATAGACACAAAACAAGACTGGTAGTTTAAAAGCACTACCCTTCTGCACATATCCTACCAGAATTCTACAAGCCCCTGAATTAACTGCTTTTATTTATTTCCAAGACTTGAGAACCTTTTTGAGCTGTAGTTATGTACATCCTGTATTGGTGTCACTTAAATACAAAAACTGAAGGAAATTAGAATAGGGTCTCCAAATAAATACTACAAACTGTTGGGACCAAAAGATGCTTTTGTATGGTATGCCAAAATTCAAAGACACTAGAATTTGTCACTTATTTCAATTTTCTAATTTTTTTTTTTTTTGCAAATTTAAACTTCTACTCTATTATCAACACAAAAAACTGGCCACATTTACCTCAACAGCAGATTTAATTTTAGTAGGTCTAGTCTAATTAACACACTTATCAACTAGCCAAATAGGGATTCTTGGGTTTCACACTCTAGGTACCTCAGAATTTCTCCTGGGCTTATGGTCAGGACAACAGAGCCCCCTAAATAAGCACTTAATAATATCTACAGTATCAAATATACAATATTGATAAATCTCACTAATCTCTCTTTTTTCCCAAGAGTCACAATTACATTCACCATTTTAAAGAAATCTGAGCAAATGCATTTGATATCAACAGACATGTTTCTCAACACGGATCCCTGCATCTTGAAAGGCGGAGCCTTCTTTGTTACCTGGAGAACTTCTCACCCACCACTGCCACATTCCCAGATCTTCCTGCAAGAATATCTAATATTTATCTCTGAGAGCTCTGAATTCCTGTGTGTTCAAACACCGGGATAAGTAGAACTTGTTAAAAAAAAAGAAAGAAAGAAAACTGGTCATGGTGGCGAGCAGGAGTTTGTTCCCAGTGTCATCCAGACACGGGCATTGCTGTCACTAGGATATTACAAATACAAATGGCTAACGTGGCATAAACTGTATGCTAGGTTTTAGTTAGAATGTCTAAAGCTATCGTACTGGGCATCCATCTGCAGTCCCTGTTTATGGGAGTGAAATATGTAGTCATTTGAAGTTCACAATATGTATACTGTGTTTGTAATAACTGCAGATTTTACAAGCACATTATTCTTTCCATTAGGATTAAAACCTCACCGAATAGCAATTTGTGAAGGAATTCTAGCAGGGCCCAGAGCCCAGAACTCTGACCTCTGATGAGATACTTGGCAGCCACAAACTCTAGATCTAGGCAAAACATCTGGTTTGAGTTAGACCTCCTGAAAAAAACAGCCCTGTACTGGGGAAACTGGTATTCACCCAGCTTTGTATATATACTTTGACTGACTTCAACATTGCTAAGGGGGGAAAAGAGGAAGAAAAAGAAAAGACTCCACTAGATGCTTGTCAATCATGACCAAGCTCCTTGGTGGCCCTGAGTTAAGTACCCTTACCAGACAGAATAATCTATTTCATTCCATATTGCTCAAGTTATTTTCTATATTACAGCATACACAGTCTACAACAATGTTAAAGTAAGTTCAACTTCGCTACTAACAAACAATACATTTCTTTAATCAGCACAGGAGAGGAACTGGCGTGTATATTAACCTCCATTCTGTTTATATGATCAGAGAGGAAAAAGGCAAACCCCACACTTGAGGGCTCTATAGATTTCACAAGGATTAAGTTTAAAAATGTGTGTGTGGGGTTCTTAACTAGCTAGTGTTCCTTTATCCTAAAAATTTACACAAATCAAAGTTAGTGGTGAAGTTTGGGAAGAAGTTCTACTTTGAAAGTCTGATTTATGAAAAATCACAACTAAAAACTTATTCTTCAAATATTATAATAGAGAAAAAAAATTTCTACATTACTTAGAATATAAAACAGTCCAGAGACAGGGCATAATCTAAGGGTTCCAGTCCTCGCACTTTCTGCTACACGGCTTTAGGGGAGCAAATGTGACGGCTCGCCCACTGCAATGAACAAATCTCTAGTTTACTTCAAAGTCACCCGGGGGAAGTTTTTAAACTATCCCACCTTCTTAAATAAACACAGCCTTTTGAAACATGTTTTCATATATCAGATGGAAGATGGTCCCAAACCACAAATGACGCTGCAGGCACAAAAGCCTATCTAGGCCAGCTATCTTCTGCACCACAGGTTGGCAGGCAGTCTTAACAGGCACACAACAGTGGGATATTTCAGCACAGGACTGCCTCCCTTGTTGGTGATTTGATTTGAGCATCTAGTAAAAGTCAACGTGTAACACAGTTTGTCCCATTGTTACTGTGTAGAATCCAGGTCATATGAGCTAATCACAGGAGCATGATTCTGTTTGAAGAAGCTGGAGACTTTCGTTGTTAATCTTAGGTGGTGGCAAATTGCCATTTTACCTTCCGATGTATCACCTTAATTTAATTATTACTTTTGTGAGTAGAAGTAAAAACGTATTTAAATTCGGTCTTTTGAAAGAACAACATGGAACAGAAAGCAAATGGATAGTTGTGCAGTTTTCTTTAAGGACAAATTAACTTCCCGCTCAGTGTCATTTGGCCGGGCCCACTGAACAGTTGCACGTTATAAAACATCAACAGCATCTCTGACAAGGGTCTGCAGAACTCACCTCTACCACACTTTAGGGGGCAATTTCAGGACGGTTATAGTTATTTACATTCTGCTTCTGGACCAAAAAAAAAGTATAACTGATCAAACTGAAGACAGATTCTGCACAAAGATCCCAAACATCTGCACGATATTCAATTATCTGTCCAGGTGGGACACACATCACAATTTTGACATGTTTATAACTGTTATTTACCAAGTTACAAAACTGTGCCATGGTAATGATATAAAAAATTTAAGAACTTATATTTCTACGATAAAGTCTTGCTTTTTTCTATTCTAACCTGAACAAAAAAAAAAAGTGAATTTTGCTTCTCTGAATTTTGTTTCTTGAATTCTAACTTTTATATAAGCTTTCTATTTGTCAATTTTAGGTAAACATATATAGCTCAAATTCAGCACCTTATATTTCCACACTCTGGAGATTTGTTTGTACACATAATCCCCTACTGCTTTAGTTTACATTAAAATTAATACTTCTCTAAAAATACCTATTTTTTTGAAAAATTAAACAAACTCCTCTCATTTGAATTTAATTTTCTGAAACTATGTTATGAATATAAAAAATGTTTGTTAATCAATATTTTCAAACTTCAAAATGAGATAAAGCAAATGTGTTTGATTCGTTTCAGAATAAAGGGCATTTCAGAAAGAGCATAAAAATGCATACATTATTACAAAACACGCACACATAACCACACTGTAGGTACGTGGTAGGGAGAGAGAGACAAAGTTTTAGAATAATTATTATCCTTACTTCCTACTTTAGTTATCCGTGAGAGATCACTCTCTTCAATGGCATGACCATGCAACCATCTGTACTTGGGTCAGAGCACAGACATGCCTTTGACTTGACATAAAAAGGGTTCTCATCATGTCTGAAGATGATAAAGAAGAAAGCCACACTCCTACTTCTGAAAGCAGAAAAGGAACCCAGGGAAAGGGACTCCTCTGTCGCGTCCCCATAGAGTAGGAAGCAAACCATCTCCCAGGACACTGCACAGGGCAAAGAGCTGGACGACACTGAGCAGAAGGAACAAGTAACAGAGCTGATTCTGTATTCTCAGGCTTCTTTTATCCTGAAACTAAACGGCCAATTCTCTTCCAAAAGGCATAGAGAGCACGCCACGGCGAACCTCTTGCCTTCTTAAAGCCACAGCCACAAAGGCACATTTATGAAATAAGCCCCCACTTGTTAAAATGTAACACTGCCACCATCACTGGAGTTCACCTTAGTGACTTAAATAAATACAAACAGAGGTATAAACAATATACGTTTTATAGAGTTCTACGAACCGGGGGAAAAAAGTCACCTTACTAAATAACCTTCTGGCAAACGCAAAAGAAAGCTAAATTTGGTTTATTCATATTTTCTGAGTTCCCAAAATATAAGCAGCAGTATGTGGACCTTAATTCCTTCAGCTGGAAGACGTTTGCTCCTTTCATTTTCCACACTGCCTTACTGAGAAGCGGGAGGAAAGCACGAAAGAAC
Source organism: Alexandromys fortis (assembly GCF_014885135.2). Lineage (NCBI taxonomy): Eukaryota > Metazoa > Chordata > Mammalia > Rodentia > Cricetidae > Alexandromys > Alexandromys fortis. The sequence goes on along the minus strand of NW_026067934.1, from coordinate 8,199,512 downwards.
CAGAGCAGCACAGTCAGCAGCGGCACAATTACCTGGGTGTTCACGGGGCATCTCTCATGTTCTAAGAAACGCTCGCCAGATCTCCACCAAGTGAAGCTGGAGGTAGAAAGAGCTCGGAAATAAGCTCTTTGAGATGCAGACAGGACAGTCAGCTAGTCTAATTGGCCAAAGCCTCCAACAAATAAGTTTCTAGATCTGTTGTGCTCAGCAAATGACAGTCAAACATTCCCAAATACTGAACTGTCTAATAAGGCAGTCCTGGAAAATGTTTGTTTGGAACATGCTAATGACTACCATCGTATAAACAGCTTCTCAAAGATACAGTGTCTCAAATGTGTTAATATACTAGTGTAGATTCTACAAAGTTTGAGTACAGTTTTGAATCATCACCTGGGTGACATCAACAACACTTATTTTAAAGAAGCCCAAATTATATTCACTTGAGTAAATTTTAATTTGTTTTCATTTAAGGTCTTCTAAAGTTGAGGCCAGCATGCTGAAAAAAAAATTAAACTACCTAGAACCCTGTGTCAACACATGATGCTACTGGGAATGGTAAGTGAATTAATTTTCCAGAGAAAATTAATTACTTATGACTTACAGTTGTAAAAGCAAACAACGTAACTCTGGATTAGGGCACATTCAATTTCTGTTTGTAGTAGCGATTAAATTAATTTCATATAATTCATGGTATGTAATGGAAAGCAGAGCAAAATTGAAATTCTATACAATGACTGACAGAAAAAATGTATACATTTATGAATCTGATTCATAAATAAAGGCCACAGATGTTAATCACTGGATAATAAGCCAGTATTTTTTAATGGCTTGATACTAATGGATTTTTAGTTTTAGAGAAAGCATTACCAGACAGTAACATCTAAAAAAGAAAATGAAATAAGAAGGTAAAATACTATCCTGGGATGTCCCCGAGCACACTGTCATTCCCTCAAGAAGGCCATTAGACTCGGGATCTGAACACATTTTATTTATAACAGACTTATGTTTATCCACCTACACTTGAGCAGCTGAAATGAAATACAGCATTAAATGATTTGGGGATGAAGTTCTCAAAATTACAACTGAATTTTCTCCCCCTGACATCCAAGCAGTAAAGCGCCTTTAAACGGATCATCTGTGACTGATTTGCCTGAACTGTGCACCTGAATGTGAGCTACTAGCGCAACAGGTCTGGGCGAAGGACGCAACACCACGGGCGCAGCCGCATGCAGGAGAAAGCCTATACCACCTCCTACTGCTGGAACCAGGTAGGATTGATCTCTGGGTTTTGAATTCCAACCTAGTGGTATATAGCTAGAGTTTAAGATAAGGATCAAATGCTGATATTAACTGTAATTAAATGGTTTAAAAGCAGCTTTAAAAATGCCATTTTCTTGGTGTCACACAGCTCACAAAATCAGAACATGTCATATTCTGGTAATGACCCCCAAGTATTAACTGTCACCAGGGACCTGGTGACATCACTTTAATCTAGTTCCCATTAAGGACTGGACTCATTTGACTAGGCAAGAGGAAGACTTTGACCAACACTTTGAAAGTAAAAGTATCTTTATGACTTACACTTTTAGAAGAGAGTGAACTTTAGATGAAAGATACAGCAAGAACATGATGAAAATATATACTATAAAATATGTACTTCAAAATTTGACTTTTCACACAATTTAAACTAACATTCCTCTTCCTAGTCAGTCTCTCACAAACAGAATTACTATCCACTGCAGCTTTTAAATTACACATTTATACAGAGAATAATTAATTTATATAATAACTTTAGGACCAGAGGGAGAATTCTACTACAGGTATTTTAAATTCCATTGTAATTTCAAATGTATCAAGCCAACAGCAGAGCAACGAAAGACAGTCTTAGGAAGCACAAGCAGACTACTCTGCAGCTCAGAGGGGATTTTCTAAAGCACCCTCCTCTCCAAGAACAGCGTCACACCTAGAGATGTGACTGAAACGAACTGGAGCAGCAGCGGCAGCTCACCTTTCTGACTTCTCTTGCTAGAGCACAGAGCTTCCTCATTTAAACAGGACTCTCTGCAGTACAGAGCCAAGAATCTGTTTGTAAACTGGCCTGGAAGCCTCTCTACAGTAAGAGGCTCATTTAGGTTCTTTTCAGCCGGTAAGGCTGCCCTGGAGGCTGAACCATCATTGCAGATGCGAAGAACTTTGATTTAACTTCATTTCCTTCATTCCTGGCTTTCCCATCAGAACAGTGTTCTAGGGGAAAATGTCAAAAAGATAGCGGGCATCCAAGGGTGGCCTTCTGGATCAGAACAAACTTTTCCTACTGTCTGCATGTGTGCAGACTAACTACATTCATGGAAGCAGAAACCAGAATGCCTTTCAGATGGGCGATGGGTCCTCAAGAAGAATTACATTGAGACCCACCACCACCAATACTCTCGGAAAACATGCATGAAAAGTCCCTCTGCATTCCCTTCAGTTTAAAATGTACCTCAGAAGTTTCTTCAGGCATCTTTCTTTTATTACAACTCACAGTCATACTTCAGTAGGATGACTACGGGAGAATCACTAATTTTTTATCTAAACGATGACGTTTGGCAAACGTTATGCAACCAACTAAAATCTGCAACAAGCCTCAAACAGTAAAGAGCCAGTAATTACATGATTAGAAACAGTTTGATTATGGGAGAGGACAGGCAGGCTGTCAACAAACAAACAGCTGCTTTTTATTGCCAACACATAGGCAGATCGTGGGTCCCAGGGAAGGAGGGAGCTTGTTTCTGTTGTAGTGGCTATGTTTGCTTTTAAGCATTCTACTCTCTTCTACGCCCACCTCCAGAAAAGTGAATCAACTTAAACACTGGATATGAACCACAACAGAAGAATCAGATGTGCACAGATAACAAGTAAAGCACTATAGACTTGGATAAACGTCTCTAGTTAATCACTAACAGAAGTCTCACGTGCATGCCCCAAGTCAACTCCAAACGCCTGTCTCTCGCTGTGCAAGACACTCTGTCATTACTACTGGTGAGAGGCAGCTCAGGCCTCACTTCCTCATTCCTGGATTATGACCATAGCAAGGCTGCCAGTCTGGTCCTTTGTTCTGGAAGTTTCTCCTACCGCTTCTTCTGCCCTCCTTGCCTTTGGCAGACAGGAATGAACATGTTTATATGTGCCAGTATGAACTGAGCGACCCTGACATTAAATAATCTGATGACTACTTGATAAGCTTAGCATATGAATAAATACTTGGAATAAAACAAACTTTAACTACAACAACAAAGGCTACAGAATTCTGAAGTATATGGAATTTATTTAATGTCTCCTAAGAAACAAAAGCACTTCCACAGCTTAACCTTCAGGCACTTTCATGTCTATTTTTCTTTGTGTTTTAAACATTTTTCTAGAAAACATATAGGTATCCTTATTTTCCAAAAGAGCATGAAGTGAAATTATTTTCCCAAGGAGACGTGGCAAGGTAAAGCCGTGATGCCCTGAGGCTGAGTTCTCCTCACTGAACCGCGCTAAAATGAGGATGGTGCCATGAGAATGTTTGTGTAATTTAAGTTTAAGACAGGCTTTGTCTGGGTAAGAATTTTAGCTTTCAGGGAAACTTTGATTAAACACACCCTGAATTGTAGCTATTCGACTGCAAAGATGGGCATAGTTCAGAGAACATAGTTTTGTGCCCCAATACAATGATTAACTAAGAATTTTAACCTAGAATTCAAATTTCCTTTTACAAACTTAATGGTAAATTTAACATTTCCCACAAAAATGTTTCCCTCTTGTCACTCTCTCAATTGCAAAGTGACATTTATTGCAGGTCAAGCTCATGGAACAGACTTGACTGGACATGGTCCGCATCCTGCTGCCAACACCAGGCCTGGGTGCAGTTAATGCTACTAACTTTTGTTAACACATCCACAAATTTGTATATGAAAAACTAAAAAGTTGCCTAAATTTGTTATCGCATATCTCTGTAAATTTCAAGTTATAAATAATGGTTGGATTACTTTTTTAAAAAGCCTGGCTGTATGTCAAACCATATGAAAGTGGGGGTGGTGGGAAAGTGGGAACGAAGGACTAGGGGACAAACCACTCAGGAAGCTTCTTGTAGCCTATCAGAAGTACAAAGACACACACTAAAGCAAGCAGACAGAGCAAGGCAAGGTGAAAGACTAAAGACGCACTAGGGATCAAGCTTTCTCCAGGACCAGGGTTTAGAAACAGCTGTGAAATTCTGCACTGAGTTGTGGGTATCTAGAAAAATAAGACTACCAGATTTAAAAAGCAGCTCTCAAGAATAATTATTAAATCTCAATCTTCTAGTATGTAGCAAAAAAAAAAAAACCATTATGAAGAGAAGCCCACTTTTTCTAGGTCACATACTGTCCAACAGTGTCTCTTCCCAGACTGTTTGTCCAAATGGTTTTCTTCTACCAGTGAGAAGACATGGAGTTGGAGAGACCCAGTTAGTATGGCTAAAACAAGCTGGCCTACTAACCAACTTCTTCTAACGTTAATTTCTACCATAGTTAGAAATTCTACCATTACTGCTGAGGAAATCTAAAGCAGCCTGCCATATCTGAGCACCTGGTCACTGGAACGCTTGGCTGTGATGACTGAGAGATCTGCCCAGTGCCACCCTTCCCATCCATGCTCACAGATGCTGCAGCCCACACTGCCCTCTAAATGCTTCAAACTCCACAAACCAAGTTTCTCCTGCCATCGCCAGCCCTTTCCAGAAAGTATGTTATGGAGTGATCATTTCTGAAGTAAATTTAGGACTCTGACGAGGAGGAGTGTGGTCTCTAGTTCCCAAAGAAAAGACGAACTAGAAAAGGGATTGTTATTCTTACTTCATGAAATCTGGTGATGTCTCAGATATTAAAAGCCTTCATTTTTCTTGTCAATACAATGTCTGGCTGATTTCTAATTTTTGGTCTATAAATGAGTGCTACTGGCAAATCTGGAAAGTGAAAGAGTCTTTCAAAAGGTGCTCTGGAAAGATGACCTATTTTCACTCACCTTCTAGGCAGGTTCACATCAGCAGATTATGCTGGGCATGGCTCAGTTCCAATGAAAACAGCCTTCCCAGCCACTCTCCGGCTGCTTATGAGTATACAACAGGAGCTTTATATGCACCGTGAGCTAGTCAGATGCTTAGGTTCCCTTCCGACCTCACTCTGTAGTACACACACTTCTGTGTGGTGCAAGGTTCTCAGCTCCTCCCACAACCACCCTCCAGCCACAAATACACACTTGTCAGGAGCTCCTGAGGAGACTCTTCCAGGGTAGTTAGTTGTGTGCGGACACGGCACACGAAGGGGAAGACATCTGACGCCTGACTTTCCCCCACCCTTGTCTGGTTCTATCTTCATTTATTGAAGCCTGGAGGTGTCAATTTATTCCATCAAGACCTCTTCTGAAGTACATACAGGGGCTTAGAAACCATGAAGCTATGTTACCCACTTTCCTAATGGCTCCACACATAGATTCTCAGCCCCACCTTCCCCTTGAGGTCATTGGCAAGGACTGTTTGGTTTAGATTCAGTAAGTGCTCACAATAAAATGAAGGAAAATTTCAAGGTTAAAATTAGACAAAAAATATTACAGAAAAAAAGAAAGAATTGTTTTGTAGATAAACTTCACGCTCTGGTGTTGAAAGTTAAGGTTCACAAATCAAACAGCAGACATGTCTGCAGAGCTGGGCTTTTCCACTGCACCCTCAGTGAATCATGCTGCGGTTAGTTGAAAGTGCTGTTCACATAATAAATTAACCACCTCATTTCCTTCATCACCAAAATATACACAGCACCCCCATACAGATTTGTTTTAATAAAAGTAATAAAGCAAGCCCAGAGGTTATGGCTGTTATGACATAATCACACCTCTGAGAGTTAAAAACACTCACTTGCACATCGTGCCTCAGAAAGTCTTTGCCCCTCCAACAAAACCTAACTCTACTCATACCTTCTGGGCCCATTTATTCCAAATAAATAATCAAACAAAAGACTTGGACATATCAAGAGAGACTCTTTCAATTACACATCTGAAAGCATGCAATTTTACAACTGTGCAACAAACAACTTACATGTCTGCCCTTGGTTATCACAGAATACATCTTACCCTGGTGAACAGTGTCCTGCAGCACCAAGCAAGTAGCACTCTCGCCCCCAAGCAAAGCTGTTTTCTAAAATGTCAGGCAACAGATGCTTTTCTTCCCGAGGACTGAAAAGAGAATTCTCTATAATTCCTAGCAAATGGTATTAAATATTAAGAACAGTTGAGAGGGAAAGAAAACTTTCATAAATTCATATCGTCTTCTGGGATTGATTTATTTTTCGCTCCTTTAGATTCCGCTCTATGACTCTAGAAAGACACTGCAATGCAACTGTAGAAAGAAGGATCTGGTAGTGTCGCATGCCACTGGTGAACACATGCTAATATCAGTGTGGCCCGCTCTCCTGCACTGTGTCACATTATAATCACTTTGCAGACACAGGGTTCAGGATCATCTAACCCGTCTACATCCAAGTCGTCTCTATTGGAACATGGATTTAATGCGTGTTGTCACTATGCTACTGATGATGCCTTCTTTTGGATGCAAAATGTAACAGGATCTCAATTATAATTACCAGTGCTGTTCTTTTAAGGACCGTAACTAATAGCTTTCCACATACAAAGTTATGATTAATGTTTTTGAATGTACCAGATACCAAACATTCAAAATACACACTTTTACATGCTCAGTTCAGAAGTGGCCTTTTTAATATTTGCACATTTTCTCTTCTTTCTCAGTCATTAATACAATTTATAATCTTACAGTCCTTGGGTTTTCAACATCCCTCTAAGGTGCTGGGAATTTAATGCAGGACATTCCACATGTGAGATATATATAGTGCTGTACCATAGCCTCTCAACTACAACCTTGTGAATAATATTTATTATATTGCAGATAGTTTTTGACTAAGATAAAAATTGTATTCAAGATTCTCCATGATATTCCAGTAACTCAGACATAATCATATCTATATAAATACTCAAACTGAACATTTTTAGAGTTTCTTTCTTTCTTTTTTTTTTTTTTTTGGTGACAGTTTCTCTGTAGGTTTGGAGCCTGTCCTGGAACTAGCTCTTGTAGGCCAGGCTGCTGGTCTTGAACTCATCAAGATCCGCCTGCCTTTGCCTCTTTTAGAGCACTCTTTTAGCTGTTCAATGCATGTATGTATGTACAAACATAGTATGATATACACAGTGAGTGTATATATATATATATATAGTGTACTATATATACTATTTGTCCATATCCAACCAATAGAATAATAATAACATATTAAAAACTTTTTAGAATCGATTAAGAGAGTCAATAAACTTCTATTCTGATAGCTAGTTTTGCTTTAAAGCAAAGATCCTATCCCAATGAATCGCACTGGAATGAAGGAATCTCTGATAAACACACACTAGGCAATGGTCCGTAGCAACACTGATTGCTGATTTCCGACACTAGCGCAGCATTCTCCCACCTGTCCTGTAAGAATTACTTCTGTGAAGACAAATACATAATTCAGAGGGGAAGAAAGAAGAGACACGTGTGACCTTAGTTCTCTCATCAACAGCAATCCTTCCTTCCCCAGTTATTCTCCAGGACAAGAGAAAACAGAGGCGCTGGGCAATGCAAATCAATTCTCCCTTGTCCCAGTAAGATTCTCGGGCTAACTAACAACAGAGAAAAGCACACACAACCTTCCTAAGATTTCTCACTCAGCCTATGGGGACTTGGTCTGGTTGGGGGCAATGAGAAAATGCGGAAAAGACAGAGAGACAGGAAAATTGGGAACAGGTGATCTGGCTTCTCTGATGACGAAGACGACTTGGCATCCTGGGAGCTTAGCGTGTTTATGTAGAGATGAACAGAGGTGAGACTACTGCATACACTGAGCGAGGGGTGGCCGTCACATACAGAAAACAGGGAGGTGGGGTTTATGGTAAGCAGCTGGATCAAGGGGACAGGTTTGTCTAATCAAGGGCAAACTCTGTTGAGGAGCAGTCTTCAATCTGTAAACATCTGGAAGCTATGGTGGCCATTTTCAGCACACTATCAACACCCACACATGGACCAAAAAGAAAGGTTTTGCCATTTCCCTCTGTGCTTCACTCCAAGGGATAGCTTGGCCACTTTCCCCATGATCTGAGGGTAGGGTCCTCGGTATGCCTGGCTCATGTCAGCAACACACATTCACTCAGGACTTCACACGCACTCAGGGCTTCCTCTGCTTCCACACTTTTCAATAGCCTATTTTAACTGAAATTCACCATAGGAAAACAATGCTATAACACATCTTCAGAAGACATTTTATGACCTCAGATTACTGAGTAAATGGCAGATTTAGTAAAGAAGGAATTAATTTCTTAAAAGGTTAATTAGTATTGCCTCCATGTACTGGGCATAAAGTACCATTATACAAGGAGACAAAACAATGTGGAATTAGTCGTTCACTACCTCAGCTTTGGAACAAATCACATTTAGAAGCATGTAAACAAAGCTTTCACAAGGCCAGCCACCTACTATGAACTAAATTCAAAGGCTTGCAATCCTCAGTGGGAGAAAAGCAGCAAAGCTGAAAATCAGAGTAGACCATAGGTGAGTAAGACAACACATCTTCAGGTCATTAAGGTCTGAATAAACAAGGCTCTAAAAGAAAAGGAATATGCCCAAAGTAACTTACTAAAATGGGGTGTGAGACAGGAAGGCTGTTTATGAAATACTAAAACCATGTCATCTTAAAGAGTTTACAGTAATCATTTAATGAAACGAGCAACAATACTCAGAGATGAAAACGCTATGGCTGAAACACCTACATGCATGCACATACATACGCACACCTATGCCCTCCCCCACATTCCTTTGGCAGTCAATTCTCTCATGGAAAATGGATCAAGCTACAGAAGTAGACCTCTACAGTCAAAGAACTGAACTAATTTGTAAAATGAATATAAAGAAAAATAAATAAATAAATAAATAAATAAATACTAAAGTAAAACAAAGATTTTTCAATATATTTGCCTGAGTGGAGTTTCATAAAATGTATCATGTGTGCATGCATGTGTCTGTGTCTGTGTCTGTGTGTGTGTGTGCGCGCGCGCGCGCGCGCGTGCGCATGAATGTGCCTGTGTGTGTGTGTAAATGGCTGTGGACAGTAAAACATTTGCCTAGCATGTGTGACACCCTGGGTTCAATCTCTTTTACCAGACACAACCATGAGCTTCTCCAGCTCTTCATGTCCATTTCCTTGCATAGGCTTCTCCTCTGTGGATGTGTCCCCTCATTTATTCAGCTTCCGCCCTCCTTAACCTCCAACTCATACTTAAAAATATCCTAGTTCTAGACCTGGATGGAGGTGGGTGGTCCTTGGACTTCCCACAGGGCAGGGAACCCTGATTGCTCTTTGGGCTGACGAGGGAGGGGGACTTGGTTGGGGGAGGGGGAGGGAAAGGGGAGGCGGCGGTGGGGAAGAGACAGAAATCTTTAATAAATAAATAAATAAACAAATAAATAAAGACGAAAGGAAAAAAAATAAAAAGCAAAAAAAAAAAAAAGAACTGGAGAAGAAAACGCAGGATATGTCTGTGTCTTGAGACTGGATAAGGCCTCTTTTAAAAACCTATCACTGAAATGCAAAAGATTTTGCTTTCCAAAAATATCAAGAGAAGCTCGATGGCTGGCACCCTTCCTAGAAAGAAAATGCCGGTAGCACATATCTCTGATCAATGTATACAGGGAACATAAAGAGGATCAATTTAATAACTAAAGAATAAAAAGCTATCCAAGCCAAAAAAAAATATCCTAGTTCTGACCTTCTTCAAAGATCTATAAACGTGTCTCTCTCATGTACATTTCTCCTTCAGTCCTTAATTCACCGCTGATTTCCTTCTCTTCGCTAGGCCAACTATTCTTGTTATGGTCGCCATTTTTCTTTATATTAATCTTACATTTTGAAAAGTTATTTGCCAATACATAAAAATATACATATTAATGAAGTACATGTAATGAATACATATGCCTGATCTTTGTATATATTATACTATTTTTAACCAGATTAACTATATCTATCTCTTCAAACATCAGTTGTTTATGGTAAAAGCACTCAGAACCCCTTGCTCCAAAGTGTGTGGCACACAACTGTTTTCGGTGGTCTCCCTGTGTATAGCAGTGCACCAGAAAGTCTTCTTTAATTTGAACGTTATTCTCAGTAAATCCTTCCCTATCTCTTCCTTTCTGCATTTTAAACATGAAAGGCATATCTTAATCCCATTTACTCCTTGTGACGGTTCATATAATATTGATATTTGCTTCTTTCAATGCTTGGCTTACCTGACAAGAATTCCCGATTACCCTGCTACATCACAGACTCTGTAATGTGCAGTCAAGACACTAGACGCCTTATGACAATCCTATTCTGGATCAGTAGCACCTCAGGTGGGGCCTGGGAGGTTCTGAGCATGTTATTTCCTATAATCTGGGTGCTTTCTAGAAACACAGAATCTCATTGTCCACCCCAGGTCCACTGACCCAGAATCTTGATTGTAACAAGACCTCCACGGGGATCAGCATATCCAAGATAAAAAGTATTAGAGACCAGGGCTCCTTACACTTAAGCTGACAAAACAGGCTGTAAAGGCTCGTTCCCCTCCAAATGTCCTATCCCATAGCTCTTAAAAGGGCACAAAAATGTGCACTATAAACCATTCTAAGGCAATACTAAGTAGCTTCTGAGGATCTCATAGGGCCTGGATACTAGAGTCACAAAACCTGTTGCCATGTGAGGCCCAACCCAGACCAAGCACAATAAAAGCTCTGAGGGGTGTGGTCTGAACTGGGTTATTCTTTTCTAAGCTTTCCTGCTCAGCTCAACCTTAGGCTTTCTAGTTCAGACTACTTCAGAGTAAGCAAAAGGGGAAGTGCTGTAAAGCTAAGAGTACGGGACGTGTGGTCAGATATGAACAGCACTCTGAAGAACGCCATCAGCGGCCCTGTAAATGAATCTTAACAGAATGGCCGGGCAAGAGCTCTACAGTTACCAAGGAGCAGAAGAATGATGCTTCATCATGAAATTCACAGAAGATAGTGTTTGTGAGAACATGTTCTCAAGACAGTATCAAAGCAAGTTCTAAAGACTATTGAATTCTGTTCAAGATTAGGTCTCAAACAAAAACATCAATATTAGCACTAGGGAAACAAATACAACCTATGATAGCATTTTTTTATTTTTCACTGAAAAATGAAATTTTCTTTTTCTGTTTATATATTTTTAAAAAATCATCTAAACTCTCACACATTTAGACATAAACATAGGAGAATTTAAAAACTGACTGAAAGTCAGAGTTCCCAAGTTAGGGCATATTTAGCATTTGACCCATTTTTTTTTTTTGCCTATTTTTAATAATATGATGTATTTAAGCAATGTTCTAGAGTCCAACACAGTGGAAGAGAGCGTGCACACCCTCCTGGTATGCCTCCCTACTTCCCCCTCCACGCTTCTTTCAAAGCAGCTATAGACGTATGCTCCTGTGCTTGTCCTTCTGTATTTATACATGACTAGCCACAAATGGCAGTGCAGTTGGCGATGTTTCAGCTTCGCATCAGCTGTATGCCCCTATACACACGCCATAACTCACCCATCTCCCAGTGGGGAGCTCTCACTGGGTCACTTCACTGCATACAACACTGAACAGTGTAACTATACCATATTAGATAAAGGACACATGACTGCACATTTTCACCACTGTAAATAGTGTTTAAGAAACTCCTTGCACCAACATGAGGGGACTTTTCTAGGCTATGCACTTCCAGCAACAGAAAGTCAGAGTTGAACCCACCCCCAACTTTACTGATTTCTAATAGCACTCTAAAAGGCGGCACAAACTATACACCTACAAGGAATGCACAGGATTCTCAATGTTCTCCCTGTATGTGGCCTGTCTAATTGTTTTCTGATCCAGAAAACATTTTAGATTCAGATGTAGTCTAATCTTTCCCTTTATGATCATGTTTTAATATGACTTTTTTTCAATACTCATGTTAACTAGTTTTTAAACACTTAATACCTTAAAGTTTTATAACTCATGATGGATTTAAATGTTAATATATAAAAGTTGGAAGAAGTAGAAATTGACATAAATGTGGTTTTACTACCAAAGTTAATGACATGCAAAGGGCAAACAAATACCAGATAAAGGAAATTAGATATGTCCCTATTAACTCAAAGTATTACTTGTACTCAAATAAAACTAACATTTTACACCAGGGTACTTGGGTATTATACAAAGTCTGAAAAAGAAACTGAAGCTAATATTTCAGTGCAGGAAGCTTAATTTACCCAGGTGTAAGAAAACAACCCAGGAGATAATTTTTATATATGACTGCAGGGATGCCTTTATGCCAGAAGAGGGCATTAGATCCCACTACAGATGGTTGTGAGCCACCAAATGGTTGCTGGGAATTGAACTGAGGACCCCTGTAAGAGCAGCCAGTGCTTTTAACCGCTAAGCCTTCTCTCCAGTCCCAAGAGAAAATTTTTAAAATTGAAAATCTGGGTAATTTTTAACAAATTATAACATAAGAGTTTGGCTCACACTGTTTGTCAAGGTCAATTACTTGTTTATATTCAGTTAGTTCACAGCAAGGAAAGCTCTGACTACTAGACTCTTAAATGTCTTTCCTAACTTCGTGGGCAGGACAGTATGTATCCTGCTTAGTCAAGGGAGGTGACTACAAAATCATTTTGGCAGAATTTACCTAGGTGGCTGCCTTAGTTTAGGTTTCTATTGCTGTGGTAAAGACCGTAACCAAAAGCAACATGGGAATAAGAGTGTTTATTTGGCTTAGAGGTTACGATATATTATTGGGGAGCCAAGGCAGAAACCTGGAGGTAGTAACTGAAGCAGAGACCACAGAAGAGCGCTGCTTACTCAGCCTGCTCTGTGACAGAGCCCAGGACCACCTACCTGCCCAGGGGTGCCCCTGCCTCAGTAAGCTGGGCTCTCCTACATCAATTATTAATCAAGAAAACTTGCCTACAGTCCAGGCCAAGTGAGGCATTTTCTTTTCTTTTCTTTCTTTCTTTTTTTTTTAATTTTTATTTATTTATTTATTTTTTACTTTTCGAGACAGAGTTTCTCCATAGCTTTTGGTTCCTGTCCTGAAACTAGCTCTTCTAGACCAGGCTGACCTCGAACTCACAGAGATCCGCCTGCCTCTGCCTCCCAAGTGCTGGGATTAAAGGCATGTGTCACCACCGCCCAGCAAGTGAGGCATTTTCTCAGTTGAAGTTCCTTTTCACAGATAACTATGGATTTTTGTCAAGCTGACACAAACCAGTCAGCAAAGTGGCCAATGCCTTGGCTTGGGAAGTGTTCTGTTTCACCTTTGCCTTAGTTATCACTGCTAATAATAACAGTACCAATCTAAGCAAGTCACCCAGACAACTATGGGTGGACTCAGAAGAGTCTCACTCTATAATGACACATTACTCAGTAGTTCAAATGTGTTTAAAAATATCTAAGCAAGCTGGGTGGTGGTGGTGCACGCCTTTAATCCCAGCACTGGGGGGAGGCAGAGGAAGGCGGATCTCTTGAGTTTGAGGCCAGCCTGGTCCACAAGAACTAGTTCCAGGACAGTTAGGATTGTTACATAGAGAAACCCTGTCTTGAAAAAACAAAAGTCTAAGCAAATGACACCAAAAAGATGAGAAGCCTTACCTTTATAGACCTAAACAAAATGACACCTAGCAGGCCAGCAGGTTAAACTGGAAGTGTCGAGTACATTCTTCATGAAAGAGCTGTTTTGTTTTGATTTACCTCTTTGTTTTTAGCCACAATTGATCCCACAGAGGAGAGGAGAAGTGCAAACTGCTATCTGTGAGGTTCTACTAGAAGGACTGCAGCGCTATGGCTAGGTGATTTTCCTTTTACTGTGCTCTTCGCTATTCTCAGGAGTGAGGAACAAGGGTGGTTTGCACAACCATCCCATTCTATAACAGCACAATGATCAAACAGAGAGGTAAACAGAGGACAGAGGGCTGTTCTGAGTCCTTGCTATTTCACCAGACACACACTTTACCAAATGCAGGTGCTAATGAGTGGGAAAAGTGCAAGAACATAGTCCCAAGGAGAAACAAAGAACCAGTAAATGGAACTTATTTAAACTTAAACTCGGGGTATGACAAGGCCAAGTTAAGCCATCATTCCCCACATCCCACACAGCCCAACCCAGGCAGCCCTGCGTCATCCTGCTCTCGCCCGGGAGTGTTTTCTTGGGAGTCAAACCAAGCCACTTTCCAGCAAAGTCTTTAGGGGTCAATCAAGGATATGCTGTCATTCGACCACACTGGCTGTCTTGCTCTCCAGAAATAATGACAGGCATGTGTTTTTAAAATCAACTCTCCTCATTTTCTCAGACAAGAACTGGAGCACTGCCGCAAGGATTTTAGCTGCCATTAAACCAAAAGCATTTCAGTTTCCATTGAAATACCACTGGAGTTTCTGCTATTTCATCTAACTTTCTGTGAACACCTTTCATTTTCTCAGTCAGCCATGTTTATCTGGCCATTCTTGTGTTTTAAGTCGGGATAAAATTTACATCAAAATCACAAAGTGGACCCAAATGAAAAAGAAAGTCAGTCCTACTATGATTTTTGATTTACACAGTATGAAGTCTTAGCATTACATGGTCCATATGCTGAGATATAGAAATAAATATGTATTTTAAAGCAAAATACATATTAGTTAAAATAAAATATATTCATTATAGAAAATCTTAAAAATCTCTCATCCTATCCAGCCTGCCAGGTACTGTCTTCTTCCACAGAAGCTCACAGCTGCATTCTGAGACCAGTTTACTGCTGCACTACCAACTCTGTGTAACTTGAAAACATCACATTAAGAGTGATTTCTCATGTAAATAAAACTTAGTGAGTTTTGTTGTTGTTGTAGTTGAGACAAGGTCTTGGTGTGGTACTTAGGGAAGTATTGAATTCTTATTAATTATCCAAGCATCTGGGGTAATAGGCACTTGCACGTTTATGTGCCTCAAAAGCCTGAACTTTTTTTAATGATGACATGCCATGGGCAGGCTCTTTATATATTTTCTGTAAATGTTCCAAATAAACAAACACATAAATGCTTACAAATCAACAAAGAAATAATCTAAATTCTTAACAATAAAATATGTAACTATCATACAATACATATAAATTTATGGTAAATAATTTCCCTAATATATCATCTGGCTTCAAGCTTTTGTGTTAACTAATGACTTGTGTGTGTTTTGGGCTATAGGTCCACCAGGCCTTTTCTATTTTATTATTATTATTATTATATTAAATACACTATTATTCATGCTTAATATCTTTTAGAAATTCCTGAGTTCCACCCACAGATGGGACTCCTTATTTTTGCAGCTATTCACAGAAATATGCATTTCCCTGGGTACAGACTCACGTGCATCTTTTCTGCCATCTCCTGGAATGTAGGGTGTCGACAACTGGGGTGATAGTGCAGTTAAAGAACTCAGTGCGTCGGTCTTCTTTTCATTATCTGTTCAACTATGTGCACCCTGAATTAGCATGGCTACTTCCCTTAGTCTCAGAGAAGTAGACTCAACTTGGATATCTCCTAGGCATCTCAAACCAACATGTTCAAGGTGGAACTAATGATCTTTACCCATAAAGTTTCTGTACCAAGGCATAAAACATGTAACAGTACACCTCTTTGAGAAAATCCCTAACAATATCTCTTCCCCTACCTACCACGTAGTCCCCACAAAACACTCCTTTCTACATTAACTGCCACCAGTGTTGTCCGAGCACCATCACTCACATGGGCCAGTTATCAGCTACTTTAATTAGTTGTCCTGCTTTTCCTTGTCTCATTCGTTCTCACCAGACTGAACAAATCATACCATTATCTTGATTAAAATTTGCCTGTGATTTCTCAGTGCTGTTGGAATAAATTCAAGGTTCTTTGAAACTAAAGACTACGTCTGAATTCCAACCTGGAGGTCAGTCCTCTACTACTAAAGACTTAAAGATAGCCTTAATGTCAAAAACTTGGTAGGCTTCCTGGGTTCCATAAATCTGAAACTTCTCTCTTTTCTCTGACCTTGAGGTGTTCCAAAACTTCATCTGCTTAAGTTACAAAAACACGAGGTGGTACTCCTTAGATACCAGGTATTCCTAGTGATCCCTTAATGACTATCATCCCCAAACAAACAAACCCAGTTAAACATCTTTTGTTAGACTTTTATTACTGTGAATAAAACCTGAGCAAAACTACTTAAGGAAAGAGATTCATTTGGCTCAACGTTTCCGAAATTTCAGTACATCACGACAGGGAAAGAATAGTGAGGCAGTGCGGTCTACCTCCCGGTGACCAGGAAGCAGGGAGAAGCATGCCTGCTCTGTCTGGCCTCCTTCCTTTCTATGTTCATTCCTCTGCTCTCTAGTTTACTAGGTAGACTAGACTTAGAGACCATCCTAGGCTACTTATGGACTTTCAGGCCATCCTAGGCTACAGTAAGACTCTGTATCAAAAAGCCAAACCAAACAACAAGGACTACTTAGTCTTGCACACTGGCCAGGCTGGGCTTGAATTTAAAAATGCAAGGACTCTTCCTGCTTCACCCTCCTGAGTAGCTGGGAGTTTAAGTGCGTATCATAGGAATAGTGTAGGAAAGAATTTCAACAAAAAGGAGAATAGTTTTTACACGAGTCTCCTGGACTCCATGTTCTCTATATGATTCTTATGTCAAGGTTAACTGCTGTCCTCAATCATTCAGTGCATACATACAACCTCCAGACTTGAAAATACAGTATCTACAAAAACCACAATGATGATGTCATTGGAGCAACAACTATTGGAGCAAGACTTTAGACTGTTCTGGGTCAAAATCGAAAACTAATAATGACCAAATTGAAATGAATGCAGTAAATATCAGAGGTTTCTCCTGGGAGACCAGAAACAAGCAAGAGTTCATTCTGATTTAAACAAAGAGCCACACAGCCCAATGGTCCACAGTACCTCCATTTTTAGAACAAAGTTAAAAAGACCACCATGCCTGGCTTAATGCTATCAAAGTCTTTAAATCTGATTATGGACAATTTTAAAACCTGATCAAAATAATTAAGACAAGAAAAAAAGGAAAGTAGTCTCTTTCCCTGAGAGTTGAAACTTTTATTACCTTCCTATCAACTGTATAACTTTTGAAAATGAAAATCTACTTCCAGTAATGGTTAAATATAATGCCAGGTTTAAGCACACTCTTTTTATTGCCAAATTTCAAAAATTAAATGATCCACATTGCTTTACCTGGTACATTCCGACTCCAATGTGCTTCGGCTCAATTTTCACTAGCTCAGCTAATGGATCTTGAACACGCCTTGCTATGGAAACTGAAAAAAAAAAAAAAAAAAAAAAAAAACAGAATCAGAAAACAAGTATGACTTAATGTAAAAAACAGTACTCAGATCATTACTTAGGTTATGTCCTTATGACACAAATACTTAACCTATCCCTCTAGTGCCCACCTCCAATTTAATTTTCAAAGTTCTCTCTTTTTCCTATGCAAAAAGGAATGAATGCAGTATTTCAGACCTAATTATATCAGCAGGACTACAGGCATTATTTATTATTTTTGAGTCAAGGTCTCCTTCTGTGGCCTTGGCTGGCCTGGAACTTACTATATGCCATGATAATCCTCCTGCCTCAGCCTCCTAAATGCTGAGATTGTAGATATGAGCCACCACACCTGGCTAAGACCCCAGGCATTATCAAGACACACACAGAAAGAAATACAGATTAAGAAAAATAAACAAAACATTTTGCTCCTATTCTCATAAAATTATCTCTTCATTCTCTAAATAAAGCTTAGGTAGTAGGGTGCTTCTTGCTTTAAAGAGTATGGGGATATTTGCTTCAAATAATCTTACATTGCTACCAATATGACACAACTAATATTCTTATTAAAAGTAGATTGGATGTTAATAATAAATGGATGTTAGAATATTAAAAAGCAACCATGCTATGCTCGTTAGTAAATACATTTGGGTGATTTAAATATGGCTGTAGGGTATACTTGATGTGGGAGTGATTTCTTATTAATAAAGAAACTGCCTTGGCCCATTTTATTGGATAGAAAATTAGGTAGGCGGAGTAGACAGAGGAGAATGCTGGGAAAAAGAAGCTGTGTCAGGAGTCGCCATGGTTCTCCCGTTCCAGACAGACGCAGGTTAAGATCCTCCCTGGTAAGCCAGCTCGTGGGCTACACAGAATATTAGAAATGGGTTAGAACAATATGTAAGAGCTAGCCATAAGGAACTGGAACTATCCGGGCCAGGCAGTGTTTGAAAGAATACAGTTTCCGTGTAATTATTTC
>NW_026067934.1:8058568-8180152 GCF_014885135.2 Alexandromys fortis | reverse complement strand
TTTTTTTTTTTTTTTTTTTTTTTTAAAGAGAGAGAAAGAACATGAAGCCAGGTAGGTGATTTTGTAAGAACTGGGGGATGGAAAAAAAATGATCAAAATATATTGTATGGAAAGAATTTATACAAAAATTAACTTCAAACAATCTATCATCTACATCATGATCCTTATTCAACTGCTGTCCTTGCTCTTGTGAGTTTTTTTCTTTTCTTATGTCTTTAGCTTGTGCTCAAATCTAATATTGTGTGGCATCAATTTCTTTGGGTTTTGTTTGTGTTTGTTTTTTTTTTTTTTTTTTTTTTTTTTAAAGAGAGAGAAAGAACATGAAGCCAGGTAGGTGATTTTGTAAGAACTGGGGGATGGAAAAAAAATGATCAAAATATATTGTATGGAAAGAATTTATACAAAAATTAACTTCAAACATTCTTTCATCTACATCATGATTTTTATTCAGCTACTTTGTTATCAGCTTTTACCAAACATTCACAAAATTTTATATCTAATCTAATTTGTAAGACACTCTTAGAAGGGAAAGACACTCTAATTCTTATGAATACAGGTCTGAGAAAACTTAAAATATTGGGAAGTACTATTATAAATTCAATAAAAAGATATAAATGATGATAGTAAGGGATACTGTGACATGAAGTAAAGCACTAGAGTAGTGGATCTCAACCTGTGGGTCACAATCCCTTTGTGGGTTCAAAGACCTTTTCACAGGAGCTTCATATCAGATATTTACATTATGATTCATAACAGTAGCAAAATTACAGTTATGAAGCAGCAACAAAAATTATGTTGGGAGTCACCACAAGATAAAAAAATGTATTTAAAGAGTCACAGCATTAGGAGGGTTGAGAACCACTGAATTAGTAAACAGTCTTTAAACTTTGTCTTATTATCTAATAATATTAAACAGAAGTGTTGAGGTGGTTTGAATGAAAATGGCCCCCATAGGTTAATAGAGATTGACACTATTGGGAAGTGTGGCTTGTTGGAATAGCTGTGGCCTTGTTAGAGGAAGTGTGTTAATGGGAGTGGGCTTTGGGGTTTCAGAAACCCAAGCCAGGCCCAGTGTCTCTTACTTCCTGCTGCCTGCTGATCTAGATGTAGAACTCTCAGCTCCCTCGCCAGCACCATGTGTGTCTGTGTGCTACCATGTTTTCCTCCATGATGATAATAGACTAAATCTCTGAACTGTGGGCCAGCCTCAATGAAATGTTTTCCTTTTTAAGAGTTGCTGTGATCATGGTGTCTCATCAAAGCAATAGAAACCCTAATGAGACAAGTGTTTGTTTCTAAAGTCAAACATTCATCTCATTTTACCACTTTCCTTCTCATTAGAAAGTATCCTAGTTAGTTTTTTGTCAACTTAATACAATGCCTCCAGTAGGGCATTTTCTGGATTAATGACTGACATGAGAAGTCCCAGTTCACTGGAGATGGTGCCACTCTAGGGAGGTGATCCTGGGTTCTATAAGAAAGCAGACCGAACAAGCCAAGGGGAGCAATCCAGGAAGCTGTATCTCTTCATGGCCTCTGCATTGGCTCCCACCCCCTGGTTCTTTGTAACTTAGCTTTATGTTTTCAGGTTCCACTCATGGCATGGCATGTCTTAGTACTTCACCCTTTCTATGGTTGTGTGGAAACAATGCGTTTCCTTTACGTAGTCCTCGCTGGTGGACATCTGATTGTTCCCAGCTTTCGGCTACTGTGACAGGTGGTACAGAGCACTGGTGTTTAAGTAATGGCTTGAGTTCTTCTTTTCCATGTTTGAGTACATACCAAGGAGCACAACTGTCAAATCATGTAGGACTTCTGTTTAAACTGTTCTCATCACTTTTTAAACAGACTTTCAATCAACCCTCTTCCTTTGGACCCTTCCCAATATACTTCTAAAGGTGCCCACAACACTCCTGAGTCAGTAGGTGTGCCACAATCTTCTGGTTAGCTGCCTGTGTGTGTTCTAGTATGCTAGCTGCTGTCTTAAGATTCAACATGGTGGGAGCTGGCTCACTCACTTATGTCTCATCTGGTTTCAGGCTTCAAAACTTGCGTCTCTCTCATCTCATTCTTTCTGGCCTTTGTTATTATCTGTTCATGTTTCTATCATTTTTTTAAAAAAGAATTTCAGAAATAAGGGAAAGAAAGAAGGAAATATTCACTCTCCAGTGTTAACTCAGAAATCTACTAGTTCTATCAACTGAATGTTAATCCTTCTCATTTGCTTTACTGTGGGGGATATAAACATTTAATACAAGAACAACTGTTTTCAATATGCTGATAAGGATGTCATTATGATGGTTATTTCAGATACATTTTAATACTTTTAAAATTGTTATAATTCTGTTATATTCTAACACAGCAAATTTATAGAGTTTATATAAATCTGTTTTCAGTTGCTATAACAAAATTCCTGACACTGGGTCACTAATTAAAAAAAAAGATCATTCAAATTCAATTCACAGTTGTAGAGTTAGAAAGGCTAAGATTGATTGGCCTCATCTAACTTGGCTTCTGGTAGAAACTGAATGGATCATGGATTGGAATAAAGAGAAAAACCATATGCTGAAGGGGTAGAGAACAGTGTGGCCTCTTAGGAAAAGCTGTCTGTCCATTCTGAAGGTGATAGCTTTATGGTTCAAACACCCAGGACTAGGCCCCAATTCTCTAGGTAAGAGTCAACCATCTATCAACAGTGCCATGATAGGGACTGAACTTCAATCATCTTAATCTGGTCAGAAACTACATCTAAAGTATAAAAGTGGTTAGAGGTCTGAAAGGAAATCATCCTGGGTGCAGATTACCAGGAAACAGCAAGGTGTTGGGCAAAAATGAGGCATGAAAAGGAAGTGGGCCCTAGGAGCCAAGACTGGAGTCTCTAAGCTTCTTAGACTATTTCCTTAAAGGACATACTTTGAAGACTTAAGTGTCTTGATAAAATGCTTTGAGTTGGAATAAATCTCATCACTTTCCGCACAGATGCAAGCTGAGCTAGCAGGAAGGTGTATCTGCAGTGAGTTAGACTGAAGACACAGCTGGTTACATTCTCACATCAGAGTCATAGAAGCAGGCAGAGAGAGGTCATCTTTTTCTAATCTTCTCTCTTCAGAAGGCATTAATGGACACTGTAATCTGGTTTTCACCTGTAATTCTAGCACACTTGTGCACCTGCACAGCTCAGTAGTTAGGATAAAACATCAGTTTCTTGAGAAGTGGGGAAGCCCAGGGAGCTATTTCCTCCCAGAAATTATGGCAAAGGTATTCTTTCCAATACTCTGTTGGAAGATAAAGCCAACTTCTAGAGTTCTTCTACTTTCCTTTTAAAACTATTCAGAAATTCTACATACAAATATTACAAGCACACTCACAAAACGTATGCCGGCTAAAGCCTTAATTTTTTTTCTTCTGTAAAGTGGGAAGGATCTTGGTGAAGAATCAGGTGCGATGTCTCCTGCACCCTGAGTAAGAGAGATAAGAACCACACCTCCCGCACTGATGGCTATTCCCACTCCTACCACAGTCACCCACGGTACTGTTCCAAGGCAAGCTCCATGTGAGACATGGGAAGGAGGTTGAGCTGCAGTGATAGAGGAGCTATCACAGAAGAAGCAAGATTTGAGAAGATAGTTTACCTAGGAAATTGTGTCATTTCAACAGTTATCTAAAAGAAACAACAGGGTCTTTCAGATTAAAAAAAATTAAACTTTGGATCAAAGCAAAAATATTTCCAGATATAGAGTTAAAAAAGTCAGTGAAAATATTTTAGGACAAAAATTAAAACATCATTTTTTAAGAAAGTAACATAGTTATTCCCTTTTACACAGAAAATTACTCTAAAATTTTATTTATACCAATTACTTTCCCTAGATGTCTCAAAGTATTTTAATTTTCAATTACAAAATTTTAACTATTCTACATCGTAGACATCAAAGCAACCAAGTACAAATAAAAGAAAGGCATGCTTTTTAAAGTAATGCATTACCATGACAGGCTCAATCAGAGACCAAGAGAGAAGATTCGGTTGCCAAGCATTTAGCAGTAAAACAAAGTCTATGTATGTTTACATTGGAACTGCATGTTTTTATATTTCTGCTACTTACTGCCAAGAAAATGCGATACTGATTATTTAATAATAATTATATTTTCTTGGTTACTGAACTCTAGCATCTAATTTTAATAAGACTTTTGTGTTAAATTTTCATTAATTCTAGAGTACTGCAAGGTATTTAAAAACATAAGAGCACTATTCTTCATGTTTTTCATAATTCCTAGTATTAGTTTAATGCACATGCTTTAAAGTCTTATAGATGCGGCGTTGCTTTTATGTAAAGTGTTTAGTTGTCACATAGGCAAATGCAGACTATCACAATTCCATGCCGTGTCATGGAGCATGTCTACTCACCTGCACTCCTCAGGTTGGGGTCCAGCCCCGGCATCTCTTTGTTGGCTTCCGGGCTGACACTGTAGATGGAAGCCCCTGCTTCACTGACGATACTGAGGAAACAGAAAGTGGGAACATTATTTTCCAAACGTTCCATCTGGTCAAAGAGAGTAAGTGAATGAAACTAAGCATTACAAGAAAATACCAAGGCAAGGCGCTCTCTGCAGAGCTAAACAAAAACTACAATATCAACTATTCCACCATATAAGTAGCACTGAGATATGCTTATCTGCCTTTCTGTAGAGCAAAAACACAGGCTTACTGCTCCTGTATTTGGGAAGCACTCTTGACTGACATTTATGAATTCCACTGGAATCAATCACCCTAAGCATTTTGGGAAGTATACAATTATAGGTATGGCAGTTATGTACATGGGTGGACACACAGCAGAGGCCACTGCCATAACACTATTGTTATTACCTGGTTCTAGCTAACATACAAGAAAGAGAAAGGTCAGATGGGCCAGCATCCTTTCAGGAGGTTCAGAACCATCCTTTGAGCAAACCTGAAGCTTTCACTTCGGGCAGGCACTCAGGTATTTTCTCACTCAATGCACCACACAAACCACACTTCTCCTGTCTCCTGGGGCTCCAAACTTTATACACCACAAAGAGAACAACCTCGCAGACACCACTGGTACAGTGTTTGACCAAACATTTTAAATTGGAGTTCTCATTTAAGACATATAAGCAAAGAAACACTATTTACTTTTCAGCACCCAATAGACCCTCAGCTGTGTCACATGACCACCCACATGTGAGGGTTCACAGAGAATCATGTCAGTGTATTTATTCTTCTTTTAGCGACCTCTCTCATTCTGGGTTCCTCAAATTCCACTTCAACCACCTGAGACAAACTGATAATGTTTAACATATTGCCCTTTGCTATTAATCAAACACTGAGAAATCAAAGGGAAAACTCTAGATTGAAATGTGACAACTGTAAGTCACTAACACTTGAGATTATTCTAGAGCAGCAGTTCTCAACCTGTGGGTCTTGACCCCTTTAGGGTTAAGAGTTCCTGACATCCTACATATCAAGAGATTTACATTATGATTCATAACGGTAGCAAAATTAGTTATGAAGTAGCAACGAAGTGATTTTATGGTTGAGGGTAAGCACAACATGAGGAACTGTATTAAGGGCCGCAGGAATCAGGAAAGCTGAGAACCACTGTTCTTGAGAGTCTGAAGACAGGAAACAGAAGCACTGCTGTTGGAAAGCATGGCTGATGTTCGTTCCTTAGGAACACCACCACGAGGATAGTGTAAATGGTAGCAGAGCAAACATTTTCCAAAGCACAAAACCAAGTCCTCCACAGAAATAAGCTTAGTGAGTCAGGTCCTATTTATAGGTAGGCAATGTGCTCAAGGTCACTGCTGAGGAGCCACCGAGCAACCATGCTGGGTCTGTATCCTACCCTGCCTGGTCCCCAAGGCTGAGCTCTGGACCCCCACAGCTGAGGGGACTATATTACTCTCATTGACATGAGAGTCCAGCTCTGTCAGCGTCTTTCCTAACATCCACTGTCTTAACAACAGGTCCCTAAGAACTCATACCTTCATCTAGGTATGCTACCTTCACCTAGAACCCAAACAAAAACTGAGTTTGTTTTCTTTAGAACTTAAACCATGTCCAAGATCAATGAAATCCTTAGCTTGAGCAAGTTTAACGTAAGAGAAAATTGTGCTTTTTCCCTCCAACGTAAGATCTAGATTATCCCCACCTTCTACTGCATACTGATTAAAGATAAAATGCAACATTAAATAAAGTGAAAAAAAACACAGGCCGGCGAAGTAGGTCGGCAGATAAAAGCGTTTGTCACCAAGCTTGAAGACCAAACTGAGTTCAACGAACTCAACTGCCAGAACTCACAGAGAAAAAGGAGAGAAGTGGCCCCTGAAAAATGGACTCTGACCTTCACTAGCGAGCCAAGGCACACGTGCCTGCATGTTCTCACAATAATAATAAATAAAACTTAGAATTGTAAGCCCCATGAACTGAAAAATCTTGGTATGGCCCAGAAAGATGAAGCTAATGTCACACACATTAGGAGGGACGTCATGTTCATTACAGCCGTTCGTAACTGAATGACCACACAGTGAGCAGTAGTTTAGTTAAAGTTACATTTGAAATGCTTGTGTTTATGCATACTTTGCCCTAGAAAAATGGGTAAAACTACCACAAGAGGACACTACTCAGGGACCAGCTATGGAAAGCACCATTTCAACACAAACCAAACTATCCTAATGAAGTCCTTTCTAAAAAATTTTAACTATTGATGGGCTACAGCCTGAACCCATTATTAAAAGAAAATATTTTTAAAAAATCTTTCTACAAATGTACTTTATATCATTTCCAGAAATTTCCAAAGTTATAACTATTTAAGTGAAGGGAACTTAAATGGTAAATTAAAACTTTAATTAACTGTGGCCTTTACTAGTACGGTACCTGAGAATTTACCAAATGATTCACTGTCTCTTGAAGGTTATAATTCTCAACAAACTGAGGGGAAACAGTTGTAAAGAAAAGTACTCAGATAATAAATATTCCTCCAAATTCCATACTGCCACTTCTTTTAAACAGAGGAATACAAAACAGATGTGACACACTGCACCCAAAGATTTTCAATTAACATTAATATTAAATCAATACAAAATGTAGAAATTTTCATGTGTCATACTTACTGAATGGGCCCAATAAACAGTTAAGTACTAATTATGGACCATAAAGCTAAATAATCTAGGTAAAGAGAAACTTCAACACTGATTATTCCAATATAAAACATATACACACCTAAGATGTGTATGTGTCTAAGATGAAAACAAATCAGAGTGGTGATAATTTTTCCAAGAGAATTTGCTGAGAACAAAAGCTATAATTTCCCTCTCCCACTGTTTCATTCCTGTTTCAAGTTCAAGGGCACACACTCAACAACAGAATGCGTGTCAGATTTATCAGATATGCTGTTTAAATTCCGTCTCCCAATCAACTATAGGGAATTATCCCAATGGTCTGTCAAATTCAGAAATATGAAGAAAATAAAATTGAACTTTGTAAAAGTATCATGTGTGAGTATGTACTGAGAATTTTATTTAAAAAGTAAGTTTCTCTCCAGCATAAACCAGTATTAAAATCATAGCAATTTGATTAGTTTATATATTTGACCATAAAGTCAACAGGAGTAACAGAAACTTACTATGCGGAGTATTTTAGGAGAGAAAGTTGCACATGAACTAACACTTTAAGAATCTCGCAGTGACGATCCTTTGAAATATACAGCTAAGACAAGCACCTGAATGGAGACATTTGACATCTTGAGCTTGTAATATACAAAAGAATATTTTAGAAGCCAACGTGGAGTTACATTTCCCCAGAACCGCATGCTATTATGATGATTCTCTAGAATTAAATAGGTCATTTTAGAAATATTTTACCTAAACACTATTTTGGGGTCTTCTGTGTCTTTTAATTTTTTTTAAAAAATCAAGTCATACCTTCACAACCTAAAAAGTCAGACATCTACAATATAGAAACAATTACGTTCAATTCACTAAAAAACTTCTCCCAAAACTGTAAGTAATAATACTGTATTTTTTGATTCCTCTAGTAAAATCCAATGATGGTGTTTATATAAAATAGATCATAAATCAGCAGCTGATTCTTTTCTTGAAGTGTTACTTCAGTTTCAGAATTGAAACCTCTCGGCTCTAACATGACGGACTGTTTTGATAAAATCTTGAGAGCACTTGTCTTAGTGACTCAGATCGTAAGAGAATGTGGTGCCTTTGCTTTCTTCTTTACAGACCCAAGATGAAAAAGTGAGATGATCTTCTTCATAAGAAAAGCTTGGGTTGTTAGTTTTTCCTGAAGTTACTAACAGTTTTCACATTCATTAGAGACGCTACGAAGCCTCGGCATGAATTTCTTTCTCTTTCCCCATTTTCCAAATATGAAAATAGCTTTGCTGCTTCCTCTGATGTTTAAAATAAATCACTTGCTTTCTTATGTTAGTGGAAAAATTTAATTCAAAAGTAATTTGCTTAAATTAAAAACGTAGTTACTGAGATTACAAAAAAAGAAAAAAAGAAAAAATCAGCCAGGGCATGATTACTCCGTTAATACAGAGTGCTGCGTTTCTAACTGGTCCTGAGACTGTGGTTCCTACTTTCTGTATCATACCTCTGCCATGCTGAAAAGCTAGCATTTCACTCAAGTCTTCAAAACAATTTTTCTAAATGCAGTTCTTCCGAGACTGGAAGCATCCACAGAGAAACTGAATGCATCCATGAATCTCAGTCCTAGGAAACACAAGGTCTCTGATTTTGTGCCTTCTCTTGGGCTCTTTTCCCACTGTTTGTTATCTGGTCCAACTTCACTCTGGTAGTTTTTATTTTATCTTAATTCTATTCTATTTATTTTATTATTATCCCTAAAAAAATACTAACAACAAATTGATTCCTTGCTCTGGCCATGAAGTAGTCTACTATGAAGTATGAATGGGTGGATAGTGGCTTCTATTTTAAAAACAGGTAATAAATCCAAAACTCAAGCTGCACAAACAGAAGAGCTCCAGGACTTGATACTTAAGGAATACAGCCAAGCTCCTTTAAATCCCTTTACTTACTGGAGCTTACCATTTCGGAGAGCTCTAGATCACTAGTTTGTCATTTTGAACACAAAGGTAACTTAATTGGACATTTTAGTACACACCTACAACTTCAGCACAGGGGAGGCTGAGGCAGGAAGACCATAAGTCAGTCTAGGCTATGTACGGAGATTCTCTCTCAAACCCCAAACAAACAAACAAACAAACACAGGCAATCTGTTTATGATCAAGAAGATAATGGGAGAAAAACTCAAACACTGGTAAGGACATTTAACTATAAAGCTTGTTGATAAAAACTTGAGCTAAAGTTATAAAAACTATCCTTTCTTCTTAACTTAGCAATAATTTTAGAATTTATATGAAACAGATTAAGAAACACAAAAAAATTAAACAGCACTGTTCATAGTCTAAAAGCAACCAAAACTAAATGAAAATCAAAATGCTTATCATTCAAAGGGTTCAATGAATGGCAAATTAAGTTGTCAATCAAAATTATTGTCTAAAAGATTAGACTTCATATAAAATATTCATGATAAATTATTAAATGAAAAACTAACAAAAAAAACTGTATGGCCATAAAAAAATTGAGCTTTAAAGTATATGTATAAACAAAAAGAAAAAGCTTCATGTACTATGTGAGTAGTACCTAAACAGAAATTATTTCTTTTATTTTCTGCAATAGCCCAGTAATATTTAATATGTAATTTTTTAAAAAAAGCTTAGAATTTAAGTATAATTTCTAAGTGATAAGGAAATCTGCTATTATGGATAATATTTTTAAAAACTGCCAGGTTTTAAAATATTCTACTTCAACTTAAATCTGATAGACAATATCTTGTTGGTAATAACCTCTGAACATCACCTTTAGATTATTGTAAACATGATATTCTAATGGTTGCATAAAAGGAAGGTAACTGAGCAGAAAACTCATACTGTTAGTTTTACACACAGGCCAGATGGAAGGAAATGCAAGAAGACTAACAGCAAGGACAAGTTATACAGCCCAAAGTTTCCATCACATCTTATCCTTCATGACCTCACTGCTTACAATATTAAAAACGAGTATCCATTTAGAAGCACACCAGGAAAACATGTGTGTGAAGAAAGCAGCAAGGGTAGAAAAGGAAAGAAAATACATCTTATCTCCACACCTTATCGTCACATTTCAACAGCATGGCACGGCTGCCTTTGTCTTTAGGTGTATAACACTAGCACCATCTGGTGGTAGGCAAGCCAGGAGCACCTCTTCAGTTACCAAAGTCTTTAGCAGTATTTCAAACAATGACATTTTCCTGAGACCAGCATTAGCAATGGTACAGTTACCATGCAGAGGGCCCACAGTAAGTCTGGGTGGATTTAAGGTCTACCAGCCATGAGACCTCCATGTACTCCCAGATGGATAGCCTATCAATTGCCTGCAGAGCAATTTCAACACATCTGAGCTCTGCCTTATTCTCCTGCAGTGTCTCACTGCACAGTGAATGAAAAGTATACTTTCTAGGCAAGAAGAAGCCTAAGGAAGGCAGATCACAATTAATTTAACAACTACCAAGCAGAACTTGAATGTGGAGTTTGAGTTCCTTGGAGCACTAGCAATCAATCTTCTCCCACTATTCACAAACAAAACATCCACTAAAATAGAATAAACCAGAAAAGCTAGGTACTGTGCTCAAGCCTGTCATTCCAACACTTGGGAGGTGGGTACAAGAGGCACAGGAGCTGAAGCTTTAGCCTTGCTACCATGGTGAACCAGAGCCGTCCAAGCCTCATGAGACTGTCTCTGTAGGGCTCAGCAGGTAGAAGAGGTCAGTTCGCAGTGCCTACATCAGACAGCTCACAATGCTCTAGGGATCTGATAGCCTCTTCTGGCTTACAGGCACCTTTGCATGGTATGGACACTACACCAACACACATGAATAAAAATAAAATCTATTTTTTAAAAGAATCAAACCCTGCGTTCACATAAAGACTGACTCTCCTGTACAGCCTGTTTCTGTTCACAGAAGCAACTGCACCGACACCTCACAAAGTGTTAAACACCTACTCCTACTCGTGGGTCAAAGACTGAGACCAAATGCCATTTGGGGAGTAAACCACCAGAACTGAAAGACTAAAAAGGTGGAGAGCTTGTCCCTATTGCTAAGTTGAGATCCTCCTCTGAGGTACCAGCAGTTGCAGATGGATGGCAGAAACACAAAGTGCTTCTGTTTCTTATGTGTACCGTCCACAATAAGTATGACAATTCTTTTTCCAATACTTTCATCATCATCTATCATTTTCAAAAGTATTTCACCCAACCCCCATCTGTATGATATACCAACATAAAATTGCTATACAAAAGTACATGGCACCACTCAGCAAGTCACAGGACCAGCTATCAGGCTAAGCAAAGGCCCTGCTGAATGTGGGACAGAAAAGGCAGCTTAGTTATCATTGGAGAAACTACAACTACATAGCTCCAGGGTCATCATGGACACCATACAAAAACTCAGAGGGCAGGAAGCTCTGAAGGCTTTAGAATGTTCTAACTCTATCATTGAAATGTTATTGACTTCTGTGAAAGTCCTCCCCACATCCAAAAGTATGCTGACCCTCTTGATTTACAGTTAACTCAGAAACAGTAAATTCATATGCACTCAATTTATACCTACTCTTAATAAAGATTAGCCGCATTTTCTTATTCTGATTGGATTTTAATTTACAGAGATGACTCTGAATGTTCACTGAGAATGAAGGGAAGTCTGCTTTATTCATTCAATTTTTTAATCTTAAATATATGCTTTGGCTAATTTGCTTGTTATTGTGACAAAACACCCCGTCAAAAGCAGTTAAAGAGTTTGTTTTGGTTCTCGGCTTGGGGATGCAGCACCTCAGGAAGGAACAAATCCTGGCAGCAGGAACTAGAGGCAGCTTAAGTAGTCAGCTTCATTGTAGCAGCAGTCTGGAGCCAGAGAAGGAAGGCTACACATTCCCTGCTAGCTTCTCAGTCGGTAGAGCATGAGACTCTTAATCTCAGGGTCGTGGGTTTGAGCCCCACGTTGGGCGCCATCTGTTGAAATAAGGGCGGTGGGGCTGCGTCCCCAGCACCCCGGCCGCCTGCTAGCTTATGCCCGAAATAACAACACACAAACTGTATTCATTTAAACACTGCTTGGCCCATTTCTATCTAGCCTCTTCTCGGCTAACTCTCGCACTTGGACTAGCCCATTTCTAGTAATGTGTGTAAGCACCCCAAGGTGCGCTTACCAGGAAGATTCTAGCCTACGTCCATCCTGGGTCTGAGCTTCATGCGTCTGCCTCAAAGCACAGAGCTATCGTATCTACCTGGGAGAGCTGAGCATGGCGTCTCTGCCTGAGGCGTCTGGCTCTGAGAGGAGCTGTATTACGTCTGACCTCACTTCCTCTTCCTCCCAGCATTCTCTTCTGTTTACTCCACCCACCTATGTTCTAACCAATAAAATGGGCCAAGCCAGTTTCTTTATTAGCCAATGACCTTCCTCCATCATCTAAGGAGTCCTGGACACGAGTCCAGGGAATGGTGCTACCCATTGTTAGGTGTGGTTTTCCCATATCAATTAACCCAATTAAAAGAAACCCTCATAGATAATCCCTCGAGGCAGAGGCTACCCTTGGTAAAATAATCTTTTTACAGGCATGCCACAGGCTACCCCTGGTAAAATAATCCCTCACAGGCATGCCAGAGGCTCCCCTCCAAGGTGACTCTAGATCCCGTCAACCTGACAATCAGTATTTACCATTTATAACATCAGTGGGAATTTGTCTACTAATAAGCATATGAAATCAGACTGCTATAGTCATTCTCAATGAAACTTATTCCAAAATGTTCTTTATTGAGTATCCAGATTTTTTTAAAAATCATAATCTTAGACAAACAGAGAGAATACTCTATCACTCCAATAAGAACTTAATAACCTAATGCTATGGAGTTAAGGCTCTGACTAAAACAAGAAAAGCAACCCCTAAACAAACGACTGGGAGAGACACAGTCAGAGGGCGAGTGTACACTCATGCAGCAAGAGCAGCACTGGGGACGCTGAGGTGGGCAATCAAGAGTGAGGACGAGGCAGCCTGGGCCATAACTGAAGCTATGTCTGAAGAATAAAACCCATGAAGGGGGGCACTTTAAAAGCTAGATAAAGTGGGAGATAGAAAAACAGAGTTTGCAATAAATAGTAACCCCGATCTTTCACTTGCAGTTAATGAAGTTTTCGAGGTAACAATGGTTGTGCCACACTCTTTAACACTTTCCTAACTGGAAGTGTTCACAATCATGATTTCATAGACAAGTGACCTGAGTTTACTATTTCTATGCTCTGGCTCCCACATCTCCTTTGCTCCCCTCTTTTAAAGCTGTTTTATCCTATCTAACATTTCTACTTCCCCACAAAAGGTTAGCGAGGTCACAGGTGAACATTGCGAAGCCCCAAGATAAGCAATACTGCAAGTAAAAATCCAACCTACTGCTCTCCAAGAGCATCCAGGTTGGATCTCCAGGCCCTGTGGGGCAGCCTCCACCATCAGAATTCCTTCTGGTTCCCCAGCCAATGCTGCAAAGAGCCCCCATAGCACATGCCATGTGTAAGATCTACTGCAGATCAAACTTCTTTGTAAGTGGAATTTTGAAACAGCCTCAGACTGAAGGGAAGAGAGAATGGAGGCCCAGCCCACCAGCTGCTCCACTTATCTTTATCAATAGCAAGATCTTCACGTTTCCAGGATCACTGCACACTTCTAGCTTGGCTACATTACACTGTGTAAATATTTAGGAGAAATAATTCCTTTCAAGGATCTAAACTTCCACTGTTGTTATGGCAAATGAACCTGTTTATATTATGTTCGTTAACAAAGACGAGCCTAAAAGAGCACAGGAATTTACTAACATGTGGTACACAAACATTACAATCATAAAGCTTCTTGGGGGAACATATCAAGAACATGAGAGGAGTTTATTTTTACTCACATTGCCCTGTAATTTCCTTTAACTCTACTAGAACAGCCCTTAATTTAAACCTTTCTCACAGTTACAGAACAGGGCAGGCTGAATGCACAGAAACTAGACAACACTCTGCCCACATCTCCAGTGAGCTTCTCTTGATTCTCAAACTTCAGCCTGCATCAGAATCAGCTGGAAGACTTGCTTAAACACAAATGGCTGGGCCCCACCCTCTGCACTGCTAGCAAGTTCTTTGGCCATGCTGGTGCTACAGGTCCTGGGAACACATTTTTCATTTTAAGGCTTTACTAAACATAATAGTTTTCTAACGCTGTGATAAGGCACCACAACCAAGGCTTCCCTAGGTTTGTGGCTTCAGAAGAGTTCCTGATGGCCAAATGGAGGAGCAGCGCTAGGAGCATGAAGCTGGGGACTCGCATCTTAACCCACAGCAGAACGCAGAGAGAGCACAGTGGAAATGGTGTGAAGCCCACCTTTACTGATATACTTCCTCCAGCAAGGCCACACCTCCTAAGCCCTGGCAAACAGTGTCATCAACTGAGGACCAAGTGTTCAAATGCCAGAGAATATGGGTGGCATTCATCAATTAATCCATCACATGGAAGTATAATTTCCATTTCATAAAACTTGCCCATCAGAATGCTTCTATCTCAAACAATTCCTCTGTAGTTATGTGTGGATTCATTTCTCATTTGGCAGCCCCAGGTACCTATCAGTATACCCCCTCTCCATGCTTCCTTTTTGCAAACTTCATATTAATGGAAGCATATAATACTTGGTCTTCAATTTGCATGTTCTAGTGTTTCCTCTTACTGATGAATAATGTTTCATTGACAGGAGTAAATTTTTTTTTTATCCATTCTGAGGTTGACTGGTCCTGCTTTTTTGGTTTTATGAATACTGTCACCACAAACACTTTCATACTCTTGAGTAGCAAACCGTCTTGAATATATCTCTCAAGAGTAGAAATATTGGGCTGTAAGCTTCAGTTGGCTTTTCAAGAAGTCACCTGGGTACAATGTATGAAGGAGTCCAGTTTGTTCATACCGTTGGTAATACTTGTTTTATTTATTTATTTATTTATTTATGGTTTGTTTTGTTTGATTTTGTTTGGGATTTTTTTAAACTAAAACTACTCTGTTGGCT
Source organism: Alexandromys fortis (assembly GCF_014885135.2). Taxonomy (NCBI): domain Eukaryota; kingdom Metazoa; phylum Chordata; class Mammalia; order Rodentia; family Cricetidae; genus Alexandromys; species Alexandromys fortis. Next base: position 8,164,981 of record NW_026067934.1, on the reverse strand, counting down.
ACAAAATAGTATTATTAACCTCTTCTTTCTTCTTCAGTAAAACACACAGATTAGCACAGCAAATCTGTAATCCCAACTACTTGTGAGGCTGAACAGGAGGACCTCAAGTTAAAGGCTGGTAACACAGTGTCCACAAGGCAAGCCTGGCAGCTTAGAGATGCTTTGTATGTATCTGAATAGAAAGTGAAAAGAGAACTGGGATGCAGCTGAGTGGCAAAGAACTTGTCTAGGAGCACAAGGCCTTGGGTTCATTCCCAGGACTACTGGGAAAATTTGTTGCTCATTTTGAATTGGTTTGCTTGCTAAAATTAGTCCGTTTCAAATGTTCTATGAATATTCTTAATACATGTCATTTAACAGATACACAATTTTCAATTATTTAAACCAAGGATTACTTTTTAAAAAAAGTTTAAGTTTTTAAGTTTGATGAAGTCTGGGACTACACTTTGACAAATATTAGTCTATAGTTTTAAAAATACAAAAGAAAGCCCCAGTCCTTGGAAAATGTGAAAGTTCATGTTCTTCTGTAGTCACAAGCATGCATACACCATGCAAACACATTATTTACAGTATCGTTCCCATTTTGTCTTAACAAAGCCTATTCATGAAGTTTGCTTTTCTGCTGCTGTGGTGTATTAAACACCACAGCCAAAATCAACTTGGGGAGGAAAGGGTTTATTTGAGCTTGGAGACTGTAGCCCATCAGTGAGGGAAGCCAAGGGAGGAACCTGGAGGCGGGAGCATGAAGAAACTAAGGAGGAACACCATTTAGAGGTGTGTTGCCTCTGGTTTGTTCAGCTATTTTTCTTACACAGCCCAAGCCGCTTGCCTAGGAATGAGACTGCCCACAGTGCACTGACCCATCCTTCGTCAATTAGCAATGGAGACAATGTACCCACATACCAATAGGATGTAGGCAATTCTTCAGCTGAATCCCCCCTTCCTGGGCATGTGACGTTTACAGCTAAACCTAACCATGATATTATTGCAGCTGTCATCTTAATGAACCTTTGTAGGAAGAAGAGAGGATCAAACCTGAAACTGGTTTTAACTACATGATAAATTCACCTTCAGCGAGTATTTTAAACTTTGAAGACAATGCTGACAATGAAAACTATGGATTTCTAAGCCAATAACTGGTCAGTCCCATGGCTGACACTATGCTTAGTTAAGGTGTGCTTCTATCTACTCTGTAGATTACTAGGAAGAAAGACAATACACAACATAGAGATTACAAATAATCTCTAAATTTTCTAAAGGGTATATTTAATTAACTTTATGGTGGGTTATGTGTGATTGTTGTTGTTTAATTAAATTTCTTTTCTTCACTTTGGGGCCTTTAAAGAAATAATTTACTACAATGGAAAAAAGAGAGCATCTTCAACAAATTGTGCTGGCAAAACTGGATTTCAATCTGTAGAAAAATGAAAATAGATCCATGTCTGTCACCATGCACAAAACTCAAGTCCAAGTGGATTAAAGACCTCAATATCAGTCTGAACACACTAAACCTGATAGGAGAGAAAGTGGGAAGTATACTACAACAAGTGGGCACAGGAGACCGCTTCCTATGTATAACATCAGCAGCACAGACAGTAAGGGCCGCATTGAATAAATGGGACCTCCTGAGACTGAGAAGCTTCTGTAAAGCAAAGGACACTGTTGCTAAGACAGAAAGGCAACCCACTGACTGGGAGAATATCTTCACCAACCCCGCAACTGACAAAGGTCTGATCTCCAAAATATATAAAGAACTCAAGAAACTAGACTGTAAAAGGCTAATCAACCCAATTATAAAATGGGGCACTGAGCTGAACAGAGATCTCTCAACAGAAGAAGTTCAAATGGCCAAAAGACACCTAAGGTCATGCTCAACTTCCTTAGCGATCAGGGAAATGCAAATCAAGACAACTTTAAGATACCATCTTACACCTGTCAGAATGGCTAAAATCAAAAACACCAATGATAGTCTTTGCTGGAGAGGTTGTGGAGAAAGGGGTACACTTATCCATTGCTGGTGGGAATGCAAACTTGTACAACCACTCTGGAAAGCAGTGTGGAGGTTTCTCAGAAAATTTGGGATCAACCTACCCATGGACCCAGCAATACCAATCTTGGGAATATTCCCAAGAGAGGCCTTATCATGCAACAAAAATATATGCTCTACTATGTTCATAGCAGCATTGTTTGTAATAGCCAGAACCTGGAAACAACCTAGATGCCCTTCAATTGAAGAATGGATGAAGAAAGTATGGAATATATACATATTAGAGTACTACTCAGCAGTAAAAAACAAGGACTTCTTGAAGTTTGCAGGCAAATGGATGGAAATAGAAAACACTATCCTGAGTGAGGTAAGTCAGACCCAAAAAGAGGAACATGGGATGTACTCACTCATATTTGGTTTCTAGCCATAAATAAAGGACATTGAGCCTATAATTCGGGTTCTTAGAGAAGCTAAATAAGAAGGAGAACCCAAAGAAAAACATATAGGCATCCTCCTGAATATTAACCTTCATCAGGCGATGAAAGGAGACAGAGACAGAGACCCACATTGGAGCACCGGACTGAATTCTCAAGGTCCAAATCAGGAGCAGAAGGAGAGAGAGCAGGAGCAAGGAACTCAGGACCGCGAGGGGTGCACCCACACACTGAGACAATGGAGATGCTCTATCGGGAACTCACCAAAGCCAGCTGACCTGGGTCTGAAAAAGCCTGGGTTAAAACAGGACTCACTGAACATAGTGGACAATGAGGACTACTGAGACCCCAAGAACAATGGCAATGGGTTTTTGATCCTATTGCACGTATTGGCTTTGTGGGAGCCTAGGCAGTTTAGATGCTCACCTTACTAGACCTGGATGGAGGAGGGTTTTCCTTGGACTTCCCACGGGATGGAGAGCCCTGATTGCTCTTTGGGCTGACGAGGGAGGGGGACTTGATTGGGGGAGGGGGAGGGAAAGGGGAGGCGGAGATGGGGAAGAGACAGAAATAGTTAGAGAGAGAGAGAGAGAGAGAGAGAGAGAGAGAGAGAGAGAGAGAGAGAAAGGAAGAAAGAAAGAAAAACAAAAAAAATAAAGAAATAATTTACATGCCAACAATTCTTTATTGAAAGTTTGTTGGACTTTAATTAAGAGGAAACAATAACAACCGGAGTTCAGTCTTGTCTACTACCCTAACTTGCAAATATACAAAATGTTTTAAGAAGTACTTGACTCAAGTAGGAGCCATATTAAGAGGGATTTTTTTAACCCTCAAGGTGAAACCCAAAATAATGTTTACTCATTAATCATTTATTTATACCAAAAATGTAAATCCTAAGATGAAGACACTATAAATGCTTAGCTATTGCCTAAGACACATATTCTGGATTCTGTAGAAGCTATTACACTAGGAAAGATCCAATTAAAAGATGAAGAAAGAAGATTTTAAAAGATTTTTTCATATAATTCAGTTCTACCTAGAACAGAGCAAGGTTTTATTACTGAAGGTTTTATTACAAGGCTTCCACTGTAAAATATTTTCAAATCTGTATGTTCTACTTCATGGATTTTATTAACATATGAATCTTTTGTCCTCATGCTATTTCACCTCCTTTCTGGTTGCTACCAATGGGTTTTATATTCCATCCATCATTGCACTATAGTGAACAGGCCTGTTGACCAACATTCATTCTCCCTTTCCCACTGTGCCAAAGTCACTTGAGAGGCAGATTTCCAAAGGGCAATAGTTTGCCACATTTTAGTATTACCCGTGCTCTGGATCCCAATAACACAGTGTTTAGAGCACTTCTCAACTTTTTATAGTTTATTATTATTATTATTATTATTATTATTATTATTATTATTATAAGACTAAAGTCATAAGAATGTCTTTCCCAAATTACTCTGAGTTAGACTGTGATTAAGTTAGACTTGAGAGTCAAGGTAAATGTAACTTAGGAAATAGCTTTCTCACCTGCATATAGATATTATAATGCACTCCTACATTTGTAAGGTAAGAATAAACTACTATTGCTGCTGCTACTACTACTACCAAAAGTAACAGCCCCAACAGTCCTCCAGACTCTCACTTTGATGCCAGCGTTCAAATCCTCTCTTCAATCAGTGAAACATTAGTAACTCTGAGGAACAACCTGACTAAGTTATCACTTTTCCTGCCTTACTCAACAAACTATTCTGTGGTCCTAACATGCTAAGAGATGGGAGGAGATCTGGAACAGGAGCTCTTGTTCCTGCGACTGCAGATATGAAGGGCGCCAGGTACATATGTGTAATCAGACCTCAGCAGTAACCCACCTCCCAAAGCTGCAGCTTCCCACTGGGACTTCAGATATGCAAAGGGAGTAAGGAAGGAACTCCTGTCTGAACTCTTACCGTTACCTAATGAAATCCAGAAAAGATTATTAGAGCATTTCCTTATCCAAACAGCATCTTACTGTCACACCAAAGAGGTCTAAGAGAGAATAAGAACACATAAACACACTGCAATCTTGAACACAAATGTTCTATAATCTCTCCCCAAAATAAGGGAACTACACCACTCAGCAATTCATTCACAGACAAATGCCCTCAGCCTCCTTCAGGCAGGGGAGAAGGATCAGTTATATCTGTCTTCATCTTATCTAAAATCCTGACATTTCCCAGAGAGCACAGGTTCCAAATGGCAGGTGTCAGAACGCCTTAGTGTCACATGTGGGGTTGGAAGGCAGAAAAAGCAGCAGCAGCATGTGGTCATGGCAGAGCCACAGAAGCTGCCTAGAAAGCACATTCTGTGAAGAGCAAACCTCAGACTCAGTTACATCAGCCCAGTGCCAGATGTCACTCTCAGAACACGGCCGTGGAGCCAAGGTTTAGTTGCCCAGAGAAACATTCAACCCAAGGCTCTTATGAAAATGGGAAACCGCTGAATGCAAAGGCCTCTGCACGTTCTGTCTGTGTAACAGTTTAGCCCAGCTAGACCCTTTTTTTTTTTTTTGGTTTTTTGAGACAGGGTTTCTCTGTGGTTTTGGAGCCTGTACTGGAACTAGCTCTTGTAGACCAGGCTGGTCTCGATCCGCCTGCCTCTGCCTCCCAAGTGCTGGGATTAAAGGCGTGTGCCACCACTGCCAGGCCAGCTAGACCCTTCTTAGGAAGAGAGGAAGATGACTGAAGAACTTTGTTTAGACTACAAGTGGGTGTTACTTTCTCAAGGTCATCTTCTGCTGAACAGGATAAAGAAAGTAGGATTGCTTGGGGAAAAGGATATGGGAGCTCTAAGTTCAAGGGAATAGGCAGACAGTGTGACAATGGAGAACATTCTTTGTCTTCCTCTGGTTTCCGCACATGCATGCAGAGGCACATATCCCTGTATACGCATGTACATTACACACAAACACAAGCATATACACATATAAATAAAATACATACCATGAAACAGATAAAAATACCAATTATCACAGAAATGCATTCATATAAAGACTAGAGGTATCTTTATATATAGCATATAGTTCAAAAATCAAATTATTAAATAAAATTAAACCTAAATAAAAAATAACGATAATTTTTCTAAATTAATTTAATTTCTTGTTCACTATGTACTTTGCAGATTTATATTTCTATGTCTGCTGTAGCGGTTCCAGACAGACGCAGGTTAAGATCCTCCCTGGTAAGCCAGCTCGTGGGCTACACAGAATATTAGAAATGGGTTAGAACAATATGTAAGAGCTAGCCATAAGGAACTGGAACTATCCGGGCCAGGCAGTGTTTGAAAGAATACAGTTTCCGTGTAATTATTTCTGGGTATAAGCTAGCCATGCGGGCGGCCGGGTGCCGGGGACGCAGCCCTGTCGCTCCTATTTCAACAGTCTGCTGTCTTTTTTTCTATACCCTTGCTGACTTAATTGATTCCAGACTTCCCAGAATTACTTGTTTTTCTGGTTTACACATTAAAATGGAGAGTTCTTCTTTTCTTGCTCCTGAACATAAATAAGAACCAGTCTGTGCTCATGACTGCAAGATGAGGGGTGGAAAGTAGGGGTGCTGCTCACAGGGATGTGCACTGCTCAAGCCACGCAGATGACACACGCGGAGGGACGACTGCTCTCCTAGAGTCAATGGAGCACAAGCCAGACTCCAACACTGCCCCAGTAACAGCTGCGGTAGGCTCCCAGTAACGGTCAGAAAAGCAGACGAACAAGGGCACTTCAATATTACCAGGCTAATGGCGCTCACAGCAAGCTCCGTAACCAAACCAAAGCACAGGCACTCCATTCTCCTTTCAAGCTACCAGCATTTTCTAATGTCTTCTTGGATTTTCCTGGCAATATTAAAGCTTTATTTTGTTGAATCTAACTTTCCACAAACAAATCTTATCTCAATATTTCGCAGTGCTAAAATAAAATCATAGAGTGGCAAGAAAAAGTGGGTGGGGAGCTCTAACCAACAAAAAGGAAAAGATACACTTGGTCTAATCTTATATTTACCTGTCCCTTCTGAGTTTCCTGCTCACAATAGTTAAGTATGGCCAACAGATACTCAGAACTTCTCTTCGTATATATAGCATTACTAACAGAGAAAAGTATATAGTCCTGCTATTAAGAACAGTATTAAAATACTAGAAATTTCCAAAGTTAAAGGAGGTTAGCTGTCACTAACATGTTCCTAAGGCAATGTGTAAAAATCTGCGATATAACCTGACCCTCAAGAATTTAAACTTCAAGCTTCCTGAGGCCCAGTGCCGGAGCGCCCGCCAAAAGCAACTGTGCACAATGACTGGAAGAACTTGTAAGATTATTTTATTTCTCCTAAATTTGATTTAACTATGAGTCTTCATTCCAAAGAAAAATTTAAACAACTTGATGTTGTCTCAAAAGCATGACATTTTATAACATGGGCTTCCATTAAATTTTTTTGTGTTGAATTTCAAGTTTTCTAATTAGAACTTTTAGAAATATAAGTAACATTATAATCTTTTAAAATAATATTAAAACATAGTCATTTTCCAACGTAATTTTCATTTGCAAATTAAAAACAAAGAAATTAGAATATAAACCAAATTCCATGAAACACTATGTTAACTCTGACTTTTTTCCTTATAGAATAGTGACATTTTTAGAACAGTTTTAACCAATGAAATGTTAAAGGTAATTTAAAAGTAACTCTATGTGGTGATTTGAATAAGAATGGCCAGCATAGATTCATGTGTGTGAATGCTTGGCCCATAGGGAGTGGCACTATTAGAAGCTATGACCTTGTTGAAGTAGGTATAGCTTTGCTGGGGGAAGTGTGCCACTGTGGAGGTGGGCTTTGAGGTCTTATAAGCTTGAGTTTGGCCAGTGTGACACAGTTCCCTTCTGCTGTCTGAGAATCCAGATGTAGAACTCTTAGTTTCTTCTCCAGAACCATGTCTTAATGCATTCTGCCATGTCCCATGATGATAACCGATTAAACCTCTGAAACTTTAAGCCAGCCCCAACTAAATGTTTTCCTTTTATAATAGTTGCTGTGGTCATGGTGTCTCTTCACAGCAATAAAAAATGCCAAGACAGTCTATTAAAAGTTATTAATATCCTAAGTCTTCATGGGGAAAAGGCAATTAATAGTCATGGGTATGTTAACCAAAGCTGTTAGCCCCTCTCCCATATTCAAATGAGAGGGAAAAAAAAGAAAAGGAAAGCAGATAGGCGTTAGAGGGAGGGAAGGAATGAGAATACATTAAAAGTTTTTAATCTTGGCTAGAATGATGGCTCAGGGATTAAGAGCCCTGGCTTTTCTTCCAGAAGATATGGATTCAATTCCCAAAACCCAAATGGCAGCTCACCCTCTGGTCCAGGGGCTCTGAGACCCTTTTCTGGCCTCTGCAGACACTACATGTATGTGGTGTACAAACAGGCATGCAAGCAAAACCTCCAATATATAAAATAAAAACAAATAATCTTCAAAAGATTAAGCACAATATTCAAATACAAGCTAGTAATGCACTCTAATAGGAGACAGCGTGGCCAATCAGCAGAGAGCAGTGCACTCATCTCCTCCTCTTACTCCTAGAGAACATTTGGGAGGAAAACAAATGTGTTCTCTTCACCCAGAATAAATCACGTCATCACTGACAAGTTTGAGAGTGTTCATTTCTAATCACATCTAGTAGATAAGAAAGAAAATGATGCCGGGCGGTGGTGGCGCACACCTTTAATCCCAGCACTCGGGAGGCAGAGGCAGGCGGATCTCTGAGTTGGAGACTAGCCTGGTCTACAGAGCAAGTTCCAGGACAGGCTCCAAAGCCACAGAGAAAACCCTGTCTCGAAAAAACCAAAAAAAAAAAAAAAAAAAAAAAAAAAAAAGAAAGAAAGAAAGAAAATGACACATATTAGAAACATGCAGAGACAGAGAAAATGTGTGTCTAATGTGTACACTCTGTATTTGTTTTGTTTACTTTCACTGTTTTTCCATATTAAGACACAAAAACACTCATTCTCTCTCTCCCTGTCTCTCCCTCCCTCTCTCTCTCTCTCTCTCTCTCTCTCTCTCTCTCTCTCTCTCTCACACACACACACACACACACACACACACACACAAAATCTGTCATTGAAATCAATCTACTTTACCATTTTCAGGTGTAGGGATGCTAAAGGTACTGTTGCAATAAGACTGCCGGCTAAGAAAGGTACTGTTGTAATAAGACTGCCGGCTAAGCCGCCTCCTGGGCAGAGTACTGCTCAGCTCAGTCCCTGGGCTCCATCCTACTATCACACTGAAAAGAGGGCATAAAATTTATGTTCTGCATCCATCATCTTACTGTAAAGCTTTCGTCACAAACAATCTATTACATTGTCTGCTCTACAAATAGCCTAATATCAATAAAAACACATGCAACGATATAAGATTTATTGAGTAAGACACCTATACAAAAGGCTGCCACTCGCCTATGAAATGGTGACTCGCCTATGAAATGGCTGGGACTCGCCTATGAAATGGCTCGCAGGGACTTCCAAAGACAGTTCCCATACTGAGTTCACAGTCACAGTTAAAGAAGCCTCCATTTCAGGCACGTGTCTAAATTTGTTCTCTGAATTGTTTCTTGTCAAATTAAAATGTCAAAAATTATTCTATCAAATGTTGTCCCTAAGGAATCCAAGCTCAATCCAAAGAGCAGCTACCAATTAGCAAAGATGGGCTTCTGCAGGGAGGGGTGTGCATTTCTATGAGGATGTGAAATTAGCTGGGTCCAGAAAGGAAAGTTTCATCTCAGCAGTTAGTTTAAGTGCTACTGATAGCTATAATCACAGGCAGGTTGCAATTCCCACTGAAAGGCTTTTCAAATGAACAAACACAAAGAAAAAGGAGAAACACAAGTGTTTTCACGGTGAATGGCTGCCTAGGATTATAGAACTGTAAGAAGCCAAGGCTAGAGATCCAAATATGCCTGAGTACTGTGAACTAACAAACCCGAGTCAAATGAAGCCTCATTCGCTTTTCTGACAAGGTCAGTGCACCTATCCCTCAGCACAATAACCAACTGAATTCCAAGTTAGAGACAGGGCTCTGAGAAAATGAAATCCTCCATAAGTCATTTTGTGTTCTCTGCTGCCTTGGATGGACAAATCAGCCCCTCTAAGAATGGCATTTTCTCCTCCTCGCCTTGCTTTACAAAGGCTGCACATCACTCACACTAGAGGGCTGAGGTGTCCCCTGTGAGCAGCCGACTGTGAGGACTGTGCAGACATTCTCTCTGGGAGTCAGCTCCCCACGGGGCGGGGGGAGGTTTATAGTACATTAATAATTTAGCCACACAAGTACTAGAGAAAAAAAATCTATACTCCACCCCCCAAAATTCTAAAATGTTATTTCTACAGCTTAAAAAGGCAAGCACAGGACAAAAAATAAGACTCTCAGAATAAGACTTTATACAAAGCGTGCTGAAGTGATGCCTAACTTATAGTGTGCCAAAAACCATCTGATGCTATGCCAAATAATCAAAGAGGTCCTCGCTGTGGCAGGGGGCTGCGCTAATAGCAAAAACTCAGGGGTGCACATTCTGTGCACATATTCCTTTCAAAAAAGGCCCTTGACTTATCAAATGCATCTCTCTGCTGATGCCTTTTAAGGTCTCTTTCCGGGTAGTAGGTTTCCCAGCTCTGTGTCTCAAGTGATGACACACAGACCATTTCCTATTCAATCTACTTACCTCATCAAGACTGCAAGAACCCCTTTATGTAAAGAACTACTTCCACAGCCACCTTCAATTACAAATGTTTGACGTGATCACAGACATCAATGCCAATCTCCTTTCATGTTTAAATACCCACACAAGGGGTCTTTGAGATGCACAGCATGGCCGTTTCCTCTGCTCTAACTTACTCTGCAAGGAGCCTGAGGTGCACAGCCATGTCCATCTCTAGCAGGGCAGAATGGAGAACCACGGCCTTGACAAAGGGGCACTCACAGTCAGGACATGGCTTTCCTAAGGGAATTTCTAAACGTGAAGGCTACTTAAAAGAAAAGGGAACAACATGTTTATGGGATTTACACTATTTCTCCAAGTTTTCCACTACAGAGCATACCTTTTTAGTTTACTTTCATGTGCATGACCTGTTTGTACTCAGTGTCCTCCTGCTGAACCAATTCCAGCTGTAGAAACATTCAGTATAGTTTAAGTAAGAAAGAATAGCTACTGTTTACAATGCCAAGATAATCTGAATCTACACAGGATAACCTCAACCAAGTGCCAAGTTTAAGTTTATCTGGTAACAAAAGATACTTTAAAAAGAATTTAAAAAATAATTTCTTTTTGGCATACCAAATTCAGAGATTTTTAACTAATGTGTACTGAGCTCTTTACTATTTCTGTAGAACAATTGAGACATTGGACTCAAAGATAAGACTTCCATTTTATGTGTGGGTTAGTTCTGGAATATCTACTCTTCTGAAGAATTTTCATAACGCACACTTTCTTCTCAATGCATTTTATACACAATCTGTGAGCTCACCAACTATCTAACTACAAAGTAAAATGTTTACAATAAAAGGGGATCATTAGTAAAACAACTGCTTGCCTCTCCTCTTAGAGCTTTTAACTCTGGCGTGTCTATTGAGAATTTATGTAAATGAACAATACTTTTCCTTATGCCTATATCGTATTTATGTTAATAATGGAAACACAAATCCACATTCTGTTGGGGGGAAAGATAGAGCTTACACCTTAACCTAAATGAAGTGCCTGTTTAGGGAAGTAAGAAGCAATACGAGCCCCATGCTGAGAAGGGTCAGCCAAGCACACAGCAAGGCTCACAAGCTCCTACTGCAGCACACACCTCCTCTCAGGAAACACACAGGAAAGTGGGCAGCCCAGTTCCCCTTCCAGATGCCTTCCTTGAGGGTCATGCCACTATTCTATAACACTCAACCTGTGTTCCAGCAGAACTGCAGCCAACGGACAGCACGTGGCAGAGAGACCTCACATTTCTTCCCCTGCATCTGAATAATGTGATACTGTGTTAGCCCATAAGTAAATCCCAGTGACGATTTCCTGACACTAGCTAAGTTGACAGGCTCAAAAACTGTCAGGACAAAATGGATCAAAGACCTCAACATAAAGCCAGCCACAGTGAACTTCATAGAGAAGAACGTGGGAAGTACACTTGAACACATTGGCACAGGAGACCGCCTCCAAATATAACCCCAGGAGCACAGAATGGCCAAGATCAAAAACACTGATGATAACTTATGCTGGAGAAGATGTGGGGTAAAGGGAACACTCCTGAATTACTGGTGGGAGTGCAAGCTGGTATAGCCCCTTTGGATATCAGTATGGTGATTTCTTAGAAAATTAAGAAACCTTCCTCAAGACCCAGCAATAGAACATTTGGGTATATATTCAAAGGATGCTCAACCATGCCACAAGGACATGTGTTCAACTATGTTCATAGCAGCATTGTTTGTCATAGCCAGAACCTGGAAACAACCTAAATGCCCTTTGATCAAAGAACAGATAAAGAAAATGTGGTCCACTTACACAATGGAGTACTACACAGCAAAGAAAAATAATGACACCTTGAAATTTATAGGCAAACAGATAGAGCTAGAAAACATCATATTGAGTGAGGTAACCCAGACCCAGAAAGACAGTTATCATATGTACTCACTCATAGTGGTTTTTAAACATAAAGCAAAGAAAATCAGCCTACAATTCACAATCCCAGAGAACCTAAACAACAATGAGGACTCTAAGAGAAACATACATGGATCTAATGTACATGGGAAGTAGAAAAAGACAAGATCTCCCGAGTAAACTGGGAACATAGGGACCATGGGAGAGGGTTGGAGGGGAGGAGAGAAAGAGAGGGTAGTAGAGAAAAATGTATAGCTCAATAAAATCAATTTTTAAAAAACCTGTCAGGAAAAGGCATAATACACAAACCTATTATACACCTAAGGCTACTTTACTCTCTGAAAGATCCACTCACCCAGAATACACAAAAGACAGACAAAAAATGACAAGTTAATGAAATTAGTTTCAAATAGCACCAAGACAAATTAGGTTCATATTGAATTCCAAAATGTTTTTTTTCCCAAATGTTAAAGAAGATTAAAGATTCAAAGGAGGTATTACATTCTACAACCTTAATAATTTTTAAAACAAATGGAAAGAGTTTCAGAACCTACACACAACCAAAGTCTATATGGCCTGATTGCCATGTCTTGAATCTCTTCTAGAGAAGGGAAGTTGGACTAGATCTGAAGGCATTCCGGCTTCTTTCTCACACTATGAGTTAAGCAAATTTCTTAATGCTAAGAAACATACAAACTCTTCTGAATCTCATTCAGAAGTTTGTGTTTGTGCTCTAAAGAAAAGGCTTACTGACTTTCAAGTCAGACGTTCTAATCACTATGGTAAAGGGAAAATGCACATTATGCAGAGAAACAGCCAGGATTTAAGGCCTGGCCTCCAGTCTCCCTTCTTCTTGTTTTTTAATCCATATTAGGCTGCAATTCAGTCTCCTAGACACACTCAGGGATTGCTATGAAAATTAAGTAAGAAAAGGTACACTCAGTATGTAGCAGCCCAAAGTCTGAATTAAAGAATTTACTAAAATCAAACTTTACTCATCTCTAAGCACACCATGGTACACATGATATATGTGTGTATGTGTATACATATAATTAGTTATATATGTATACACACACATACACACAGTTACTTGACTTACTATCCAATAAAAATGTTCATGTATAAAGTCCAAGATCATCAACTAAGAGTAAGCTTTCTGCCTTTTTTTAAAACCATAAAAACCTTTTTTATACCCAAAGAAACAAACCATCTGAAACTCAGTAGTTTTCCAGGGGTAGAGCACATGCCTGCAATCCCAATACGCAGAAGAACCACTAGTGTGACCAGCAGGGGCCAATTGGAAGTGCTGTCTCTGAGTCCCCCGTTCAGGAAAGGAGAGCACATTCTACACGTGGTAAACTAGTGCTTACAAAAGAGCAAGAGTGAGTGGCTGTGGAAAGCAGAGAACAGCGTAATGAGCAAGGCTAAACAATCCAAAAAGAATCCCACCATTAAACAGGAGTGACTAGCAACAAGAAACAAATGTGAGAAAAGAATTACCTTTCAGATCATGTACGAAAGGAAGGGGAACAAGATTGCTTTACCAATATACTCATCTCCTAACGTGAAAAAGACAAACACACACCACTCAGGAACATGCCAACAGAGCTACTTTAGCTGACTTTCATGGTAAAATGAGGCAGGAAAATCAATTTCTTTCATGCCTATAATAATCCACAGCTAAGAAGAAAACAAATATGTCACACTTTAGACTGTCCATGGTGAAAAAAAAAAAATGGCTTGGGAGAAGCTGGGCCAGTCTCTGCCCTGCTGGCTCCATCATCACTATGGAGTGAACTGTGCAACTCCAGTCAGACTTTCTAAAGGAAGTGTCCCCAAGATAAACACTTTCCAGCTCTTCCACATTTTACTTAAACTACTTTAAAAAGTTACTAACAACTTCCCTTACACCTTAAAAATTTTATAGCACTGGCAATTTCTAAACCATCTTCAACCAAGCATTCCAAGTCTGTCTTAGATGATGAATACTAAAGACTACATTCTTCACCTCTGTATTCAAACCTGTAGTCTCTTTAATTTTAAAAGGAATTGTTTTCCTTGTAAGAAAACACACTACTAAGCAATATGACAGATACCTGGACATTGATGGTAGTTCAAGGAAACCAATTTGTGATAGGATAGGAGCAAGTGCAGATAGGGCCATATCCGACTAGACATAAAATGTGGAACCTCGCAAAATCAGACCTTTCCGACTTGCTACCGAGTGCCAACAGTTTCTAGAGTCCACTATAATTACACAACTAAATGACACGCTGGCTAATAAGAATACATGTAGACTGGGTTTTAAAACCCCCACAGCAAACCTAGTACTAGCCTATGTAGTGAGGAAAGAGAAGCAGCTTGGAGGTCAGGGAACTACGAAGGTTACACAAATAGTTACTGACACCAGTAGCATCTGCAGTCTCAATCCGATCCAAGAGTCCAGATTCTTGGCCACTACTTTGAGCTGCTAGTTCTATTCAAATATAAAGATCTTGTGTGACCCACACACTCCTGGGAAGCTGGGATTATTATCTTCATTTTACTAACTAGATACCTGAAGCGAGGGAGATTAACTGCCTTGTCAAAAGTCGAACAGCTAACAAGGCAGAGTTTAAGCTCATGCTGTACAGCTCAGAGGTCTATGTGTACACTGAAGGACACAGGGAGTCTGCCACTACAACAGCCTCTCACCCATGGGGATGCTTCCTTACTGTCCTGTACCTCGTTGGCATGATAGGTAAGTGTGGGGACCAAAGAATGTCTATGATGGAAACAATCAAGAAACATCTGAAACAGCATGTGACTATTGTGATGCTTCTAACTTATCTGCAGATAAAGGTCACTGCTGTCACTGCTGACCATTCTAAAAAGAAGGTGACTCATAAAGAGGCAGGTCACAAACCCATCTTTTCATGGTTATCACACTTGCTGGCTGGAGCATGGCCAGTCCCAGAGACACAATGGTGCTACAGGGAGCCCCTGGGTACATCTGTATCTCCGGCAACCCTGGCCCCCTCCAAGTTATCTTTTCTACCCAACTAAAACCACTCCTTCCTAGACAAACATGCAGCCTTGACTTTAAAGCCAGTACAAAGATTTCCAATGAGCTCATTTCAAAGTACCAGGAGCCTGAGATGTTCACTTCAAAAACATGACTTGAGGATATGGTATTAAATATACAGACTATGGGAAGGATTAAAAGGAGAATAATTAAAAGGAGACAAAATGAACATTCTAAATATGTAAATAGGAATACAAGACTATTATACATTTTTTTTAAAAAAACAAGGATAACTAGAAGCTGGTTTTATTTTGATTGCTGAAATCATGTGTTTCAGCCTCTGTCAAAAAGAGTTCATATTAAGAAAATTAATCACAAAATAAATAAAATGCTGCTTCCTTATCCTTAAAATGTTATGTATAACACACTAATGAAGGAAAAGACGGGGACTGCTAATGTTAAGTACAAACACACCTGCACCACAGAGCAAATCTAGAAATCTGGTAATACACATGTTACAACGATGGAATAATGACTATTACTCCCAGATTGTGGGGTACATATTAAATTTCTCTAGTGTTTGTTGGATTATGATTTACCATTCAAACTACCTGCAGGGGCCCATAGTTCCTCAAAAGCAATAGTAATATTCTTAGGTTTTAGTATATAAAGAACATACACATAACAAGGTACATTCTGATTTCATAAAAAAAGGATTATTTTAAAAATGCATGTTTATATATGTGTATATATACACATATACATATATATACATATGTGTGTATATATATATATATATATATATATATATATATATATATTGAAAAAATTACAAAGTGAGGGTTTGGAAAGAAAAGGCATTTTGCAAATATAAACATAAAACAAAATACCCTAGTACCCACAAGCCCTGGTTACGTAGAATATATTTAGTGAGTTACCATGTGCTAGGCACTGTTCTATCCTTGAACACATATCTATGAACATGTGGCTCCTATTATCTGTGGCGCTCTACAAATTAGCGAGTGCCCACTTGTCCTTAAATTTCCCCAAGTACGAACCGAGCAATTAGAGCCACGTGCAGCCTGCTAGTGATGTGAACTGTAGCTCAGCCACAGACAATGAGCGTTCCAGAAAGGTAGGTGAATCCACAGGTAAGACTCGAGAATCTCCAGCCCACCGGCACTCTGCATTTGTGAATGTTTTATTAAATCAGTTCAAACATTATTAAGCCATATTTTCCGCATTGCTTTGCTGCCATGGTTATCCCAACTTTTCAATACTCAGCTCTGTTTTGACAGCTATTTTATTTGTTAATCTGTACTATTTTTGTGAGTGTTCACATTGCTTTCTGATATGCTTTTTAAATTTCATTCTATCTAAGATTCAACTTTTTCTCTTAGGGAGAATTTTCATTGAGAAACGCTATGGTGAGAGGCCAGTTTATCTAACAAACAGGGTACAGTAGGGAAACTCGGAGCAGGGAAAGCTGTCCAATCCCTCAGAAAAGATGAAAGCTACTTCAGAGCAAAGAGGGGCTGCTGTGACGGGCTGTGAGCAGGTCCACAGCTCAGCCTTGCTGCATTAATTTGTCAGAAATCACCTGCTGACTCAAAGGCAAAGTTCATTCTTGCCTGAGTCTTTGAATACATATAAAGTTTCAGAAATAATTTGGTCGATCTTATTTTAACATCTTTATTATAGGAGTAATCTATGATAAAAAATTTATGTCTAGACGATTCAAAACCCTCTTGGTGATGAGAAAGTGCAATGACAATTTAATAGGCAGGGTTTTTACAGTTGTATAAATATGGCGTGTCTTAAATTAATAGCATCTCACATTCGCTGAAATGCATTCAGAGATTTAGCCTCCATAATAATCCTATTAGCGTTGTTATCCCCCCCATTTTTACAAGTCAGAGAACTGAAGGTTAGATCATTTACCCAGGGACACAAAACTAGCAAAGTATCAGAGTTGGCCTGGAGCACACAGCTCTAACTCCTCTCTAGCTTACTTCTCTGCTAATTAGCTCAGTCGACATGGCCCCTTCAAAGGGTTTCTGAAATAGCTATGGTATTATCACCATTATCACTCTCAGTTTACTTGAACTCTGATGATAGAGATGATCTCAAGAAAAATGAACCAAAGAACATGATGAAACCACATGTGGTGGTACATGCCTGTTATTTGGGGGAGGCCATGGAGGACTGGGAGTTTAAGCATAAGTCTTGGCTACATGGCAAAGAGGCCAGCATGAGATCCTACCTCAATTAAAAAAAAACAGGCAAAACAGTTTTGTATATCAGTCTCAAGCTAGAAAGGTAGCCAGCCACTGCAATCAACTGCTTTGGGAAAGAGAATGGAGAGACTGGCGGAGGCTCAGCGCCTCAGGCCACGCCTCTCACTTCCGTATTCCACAGCAACTCGCTGGGAAGCAGAGGGAAGGAGAAAGCAGCAATCTTCCCTTACCCTTCCTGAGCACGCCCAGGCTGGAATCAAACAGGGAAACAGACTGTAAAGCGATAGCTTGGAAAGGCACAGACCATAAAAAATGGCCAAAAAGTTTCCTACATAAAAGAGTCAGCCACAGACAAAGAACTAAGTCTATTTACACAAATGTCTATGTGACTTATTTGGCTTACATTAACAAACCAGCAAGTTACAAATGGTAAAAGTGAGTTTTAAAAATTTTTTAGATAGCATTGAATCAGTTTGGCTTTATCTACCTAAGGTTTGAAGAGGAAGGAGGTGGCAGCAGCCTAGAAAAGCATAAAAGAGATGAAGAATTTATCTGGTTTGTGATGTTTAGAGCTGGTATTTTAGGATTAAAAAGGTATATTTGATTAAATATGATTTCATGTGTCCCCCACCTTTAAAGATGAATTCATTCACACACTCTATTTCCTTAAATATACTGAACATATTTACATTTATATTCTTTATCTTATAACTCAAATAACAATGCTATTTGATGTGTCAAAAGAAAATCTGGGGAGCTAAAGAGATGGCTCAGCAATTAACAGCGTATATGCTCTCACAAAGGGCCTGAGCTCAACTCCCAGCACTTGAGTTGTCTGCTCATAACCACCTCTAACTCCAGCTTCAGGGGATCCTATTACTCTGGCCTCCTTGGGGACCTGCATCCACATGCGTACATTCATATACAAATTTAAAATGAAATATTTTTTTAAAAGAAAATTTTGTTAATTCTATTGACTCAACCACACACATTAATGTGAGCCTTAAAAAATAAACTTCTTGTTTTGGCTGGGAAAATGGCTGAGTGGGTACTTGTCATGTAAACACAGAAACCTGGGTTAGAACACATGGAACACTGAGTACATAGCTATGTCTGTAATCCCCAGCTGCCTAAAATATGGCAGAAACAGGAGACTCTCTAGAAGTATATGAAAAACCTAGCCTCAAACAGGTGAAAACTCAAGGTGGAAGAAGAGGACCAACAGGGGAGGTTGTCCTCTAATCTCTGGACTTGGGTTTTGTGTGTGTGTGTGTGTGTGTGTGTGTGTGTGTGTGTGTGTGTGTAAGGAGAGAGAGACAGGGACATTTAAAAAGTCTATCACAGAGGATAGAATTTAGCCCTACTACATGTGCCAGAATCCTTCCCTAAATATTTCATATATTTGCTTAATTTTACATGTGAAGAAAATGAAAACTGTAGAATGAGATAACTTGATCAAAACCAAAAAGATAGTAAGTGCTAGATTAGGATTCAGACTTAGGCAGACTAGATACAAAAGTGATGTCCTTAAGTACTTTGTACAAGCTCTTCCTGTCCAAACACAAGGAAAAGGGGCATTTGACAAAAGCCAGAACTTTCTCATTATATGTATAAGTAATACATATACATATATATATATATAAAAAACACATGTATATGTAATATATATATATATATATGTAAAAACTCAACAAAGTATGATGGCAAGGATCCTTTTCATCCAGATGAAGAGCAAAGCAAAACCCCATAACTGACATGTTTAATAGTAAAATATTATAGATACACTTTTCCCCTAATATTGGAACAAGTTGAGAATACTTGTTAATTGCACTGGATATTCAAGCCAAGGCAATTAGTTAAGAAAAAGACAAGACATCCAAATTGGAAAAGAACTGAAACTATCTCTCTGGGCAGATGTCATGATTGTGAATAAAGAAAAGCCTAAGGAAGGCTGTGCAGATAGTTCGGTGGGTAAAGTGCTTGCCTTCTCCAGTGTGAGACTAAGGCTTGTGTCCTCACCACCCATGTGGGGGGTTCGCCTGTGATCCCAGTGCTTGGGAAGTGCAGATACAGGGCCCATAGAACAAGCTAGACTAGTATATTAGTGAGCTCTGAAATCGAGGGAGAGCCTATTTCAATATATAAAGTCAGTGATAGAGAAAATAACACCTATGGTCTCCACACATTTATGCACACACATGTGCCCATAAACTCCAAAGGAGCCCCAAATACATATACTTGCACATGTACACACATGCAAAAAATAAAAATCAAATTTTTAGAAAAGGTAAATCCAAAGGTATCAAAAAATACATCAACACACATTCAGCATGGTTACAAGATAATCTATCATAATATTATAAAACCATTCAGCACGGTTACAAGATAATCTATCATAATATTATAAAACCATTCAGCATGGTTACAAGATAATCTATCATAATATTATAAAACCAGCTGTATTTCTACATACTTGCAAAGAACAGTCCAAAAACAAAATTAAAAAATTCATTTACAACAGCAGCAAAAATAGTAAAATGTTTAAGAATAACTTTAATATAAGAAGTAAAAAAACTTATACTCTGAAACTACCAAACATTATTATAATAAATTAAAGAGGATCTAAATAAATAGCCCATGCTCATGACATCTGCAGTGGAACAAAGCACTCAACTCATGAATCAGGAAATAGAGGAGGAAAGAGATGCAATACCACAATCCCCTTCAAGGGCATGCCTCTAATGAGCAAAGGACTCCCAACAAGGCTCCACCCTCTAAAGCTTTCACCTACAGTTTTAACACATGTAGCTTTAGCAGATGCTCACCCAAACTTTAGCAGTAACTGCTTAGAGCCAGGAGGAGGAATGGGGATCAGAAGGGAATGATGGCAAAAGGTATAAGGGCTCTTTTAAGTATGATCAAAATGCTTTCTAAATCAACAGTAGTGACAGCTACATTATATGTGAATATATTAAAAATTACTGAATTATGTATTTCACATGGAATTATATTGAATTGTACACTTCAAATGGAAGAACTATAAAATGTGTGATTTTATCTCAATAAACGATTATTTGGAAAATAAATAGGCCTTCAAAAAACAAAACCAAAAAAAAAGCCTAAAATCTCTATCAACTCCAAAATAGAAAAATACATAAAATTGTTTTGCAAGGTAACATCGAAAGTGAACAAATCATAAATACAACTATATACTCAGGCACTTATCAAAACAAATGTAAAATAATCATGAAGAGAATGCAAGGCCAAGAATAGCAAATGGAGCAGGGTTCTACAAGGAGCCATTCTGCAAAATAGCAAAGGAACCATCAGCACAGAGCTCAAGAGAGGGAGGTCACTGCAGGAGAGATGAGAAATGTGAAGGAAGTCAGACAAGGAGCGCTCAGTGATTTGATAATGTTTTGTTTTAAACCACATGTTGGGCACACAGTTCCATAAACAACACTGCTTCCCTTGTTTCAGTAACTTCTTTTAAGACAGGGCACTGAGTAGCTCAGGCAGACCTCAGTTCTGTAGCTGAAGATGACTATAAACTTCTGGCCTTCCTGCTTCCATCTCCCCAGTAATGAACCTCAGGTGCATGCCACCATACCCAATTAATGTGGTACCAGAGAGTCAAACCCAGGACCTTATACATGCTAGGCAGGCACTCTACCTTCCACAGCCCCTCTACAACATTTTTTTAAAAAAACAGTTTTAAGTGTGCAAACAACACTAGGTTTTAACTTAGAAAGCATACCATGTATGCTTTGTATCCTTCATAGCCCCCTGAAAATGTCTTTACTAAATGGGTGTGTGTGTGTGTGTGTGTGTGTACATACAATATGTGCAGGCAACAGAGGGAGATAGTTTAAATGAATTTAAATCCAAGACTGCCAAGTTGGGCAAAGCAGTTACTATTCTGAAGAAATAAACAGTAATGAGCCACTGGTCATAAATGATCTCCCATGTAATAATTACCAAACAGGTACAGTAAAATGATGATTATACATTAACTATCTCAGCAGAAATACATAAAGAGTTTTGAGGGAATTTAGAGGACATAAGTTTAATTTTAACCTGAAATATCTAAGAGGATTTCACAGTGGATGGGATGTACAAGAGACTCTGAGGACTCTGGTAAACTGCGATAGGAGATGAAAAAAGGGTGGTACCCAAGAAAAAACAGTAATAGACACTAAACCACTGTAAAAAAATAACAGCAACTCATGGTTATTGATTGCATACTACATACCAAGAACAATTCTGAGTACTTTTAATGCTTTACTCAATTTAATCTTCAAAAAAATCCTACAAAATAGATAATCTTACCATTTCCACTTCATAGATGAAGAAACTCTGAGATCAGTAATGGATAACAGCAGCAGTGATGAAGATTATGAAGCAAAGGAAATCTGTGCAGAGACACAGATGAGGGAAATGCTTGACAAGTACATAACTTAACTGTGAGGGAAAGGTGCAAGAGTGCACAGAATGCATGCTAACAGGCCACGGCTACAGAACAATGCTGCCTCAGAGGACGGCATAAGGGAGATGGAACCAGGAAGCTAAAGCTTGGGAGCTGCTGCTGGGCTGAAGTCATGTAGGCACTTGGTGTGGGAAGTCCTTCTGTATATGTGTTGCTTTTATTGGTTAATGAATAAAGAAGCTTCCTTGGCCTGTGATAGGGCAGAGTAGAGTTAGGCGGGGAAACTAAACTGAATGCTGGGAGAAAGAAGGCAGAGTCAGAGAGATGCCATGTAGGCACCAGAGGGAAAAGACGTGAGCTGCCAGCTGAACTTTGCTGGTAAGCCACAAGCCTCGTGGTAAAATATAAAATAATGGAAATGGGTTAATTCTAGATGTAAGAGCTAGCTAGCAATACGCTTAAGGGATTGGCCAAGCAGTGATTTAATTAATACAGTTTCTATGTGGTTATTTCATGTCTGGGCGGCCAGGAACGAACAAGCAGCCTTCCAACAACAGGCACTCAACACAATTTGATCAAACTTCACCTCACTGAGCTTAGCACAGAATGAGATTCTCAAAAATATTTAATTGATGAGAAGATTAATTTTTTTTTTAATTTTGACTTTTTGAGACAGGGTTTCTCTGTGTAACAGTCCTGGCTGTCCTGGAACTCGTTTGTAGACCAGGCTGTCCTCGAACTCACAGAGATCCGTCTGCCTCTGCCTTCCAAGTGCTGGGATTAAAGGCATGAGCCACCACCTGGCTGAGCAGGTGAAGTTTGATAGTCAAAAGAGATGGCAATTATCTATTCTAACCAGAAGGTTCCTGAATGTACTATCAAAGGTGAAAACAACAATGACATCACAGTATAATCTCAAGCATTCAACTGTGGTCAAGAATTCAAAGGAAATAACTTCACTTCTATAAAAGGGCAAACTTCCAGCTAGATATGGAATTCAAGAAGACAAATACATTTTACATTTTTCACTAAGCACAAACCTGTCAGGTCTCACTAAGGGAGGGTAAACAAAGAGAAAGCGGGGGAGGCAGTATCATAAGTGAAGAAGAGTAGAAACAAATCAAACCTGAAAGATCTGAGACGTTGCAGAAACCCAGTGCATTCTTAGATATCCTCAGGCCAGCTGTCTTTATTTACTTCTTGGTTCTCCCTGTCAGGAATGAGGAAAATGTTGATCCAATCCCTGGTCTGAAAAGTTGACTGAGGGTCTCTAAGATAATCTTCATGAGGAAAAAGCAAGTCTCACAATAGCACATGCAACAGGGTTCTATTTGTAAAAAGAAGCCATCATGCAAAACACCAAAGGAATAATTAACACAGAATGAGAGAGACAGAGAGAGAGAGAGAGAGAGAGAGAGAGAGAGAGAGAGAGAGAGAGAGAGAGGAGGGCGGTTGGGGGGGATCTGTACACAACTAAATTCTTCAAAATCAAAAACACTTAGCTTTTGGTTCAAATTTTAATTATTGTTTTCCCCACCAAAGTATAAATCATCTAAAAGTAGAATCTCCTAGTAAAACTGGACATAAGGTCTCAAAAAACTTGACAGGTACAGACTTCAGAAAGAAGAAGCCGTGAAGAGAAGAGGTGCCTGATTTCCTCTTGTATAAGTAGAGACTTCTAATTTAAAAGCTGCCCAGGACCCTGAAGAGAAGGAAGTCGCTAAATGCTATAATTAGAAGCCATGGTTCAGACAGGGGTGGAATGAGCGATACTTAAGCATTTCTTGTAACAAAGACATTATAAAGGTTTCATTGCATTCACAGAATACCAAGTTCTAGCAATACCAACATCTGAATTTTAAGTCAGAAATTACTGAAAATGGCTAAAGTACCAAATGGAAAATGAAGTTTCAATGAAGGCTGCAGCATGGTTTCAGTTTCAAAATACTGAAATACCTAATTCAAGCCTGTAATGCACTGAGGGAGGTCCATCACAGTCCGTATGGCTCTTTGTAGGCCTCTGATTCTTGAAAACCACGTTAAAGGGAGAAATAAAAGTGCTTTAAATAACCACAATTATTTTAGGTAAACAACAACCGAATATGATGTGCAGCGTCAGCCGTGGCCTTGACTGGCTTATGCAGCACTGCAGGCACTGACGTGGTGGCCCTGCAAGAGTCTGTGCCGGTGGAACTGAGGAGGACTCACTGGTCCATGCGAGTGTGGGAAGCAACACGGAAGGAATTCAGAATGGGATACGAAGGGGAAAGTAGGAACCCAGATGAACCTGAGCAGTCATCTCTTTCCGTCCTGACGGAGGACCCCATGTCACCAGTTGCCTTACATTCCAAACTCCATGCTTTTCAGACCAAGAGTTAAAATAACCCTTCCTCCTTTGTTTGCCTCTCTCGACTATTTACTAACAACTTAGAGAACAGCTAAGACACTAAGCAGGCATGTGAATCAGGCAGAAGTATACTGATAACTGCTAAGCTGATGGCTCATTTGCAAGTTTAAGTTGCATTCTACCAAGCAGCTAACAAATATCGCTTCCTGATACATGGCTATAATAATCCTTGCCAATCAAGAATAACTTGTAAATAATGTTTGAATAACAATATACATTTATGAATTTATGTACTTTATGTTGATCACTAATAAGATAGAATACACAAAACCCCAAAATATTAAATATATAAACAGTAACCGAAAGAAAAAAGTCCTTTCTAAGAAGCCCCGATTCACTGTCTATGACTGTGAGTCAGAACAACTTCTTGTGAGGCTCGAGGGAGCACAACTGCAAGGCGACTCTGTGGGCTGCAGTAATGCGATCGCGTTTCAGACCAGCCTGCACAGCAAGACCCTGTCTCAAAAACAAAAGGACAATATACCCTATACAGAACTATTTACTAAAGAGGTGCGGAGGTTGAAGGCAATGGAACCAGATAGAAAAATGTCTATCTTCAGCTTTCATTCTGTTACCTATTCCTTAACCTGCATCTTTTCCTCCCCAAAGCTGCTCTTTTATAGGGAAACAAAGAGCCACATATGAGCCACGGCAATGACGAGAGCAAATTCCACATTGCCTTTATTGGCAACCGAGCAGATGTGCGCCTCTCCCCGCCTTGCTCATCAGACTTTGACTCCAAATGAACTGCACGTAGGTTCACTGGACTAGGTGAACTTCCATAAAACACAGAGGCCTCAGTAGTTCATTTGTGTTGGTCATTGTGCTGTCAAAAAGAATCTGCCTTTCTGGAAAAGAAAAGGCGATTATTAAACTCCTCCATGTCACTCAAGTGCTGATGTCCTATATTCTGTAAGCCAAAATCTCTGGTCCAATAAACAGCCAAAAATAGGTCTTGGTTGAAATTTATGTTCACATCACTTATGAAAAAAATAAGTAGATAGGTATATAGAAAATTATAGAATATAAAACAAAGAAATTTGTGGGTTAGAGAAATGGCTCTGCAGGTAAGAAAGTTTACTGATCTTTCTGAGGACTTGCGTTCAGTTCCCAGTACCATCAGACAGCCCACAATCCCTTGTAATCCCACTTCCAGGGGATCTGATACCTTCTTCAAGTCTTCTCAGATACATGCATGCACATGGTATGTGTGTGTATGTACACATATACTCATAAGGCACATACAATAAATCTTTTAAAACTATATATTGTATATACACATACCAATTTTATAGCATTTTGCTTACATACAAATACACGTTAATGCACACTGTTAAGACATCTTATTGAAATAGATTATAAAAGCCAGCCTTTTACAAGTCAGTGTTATGTTGGTATGTTCAAAATAAAACTTTGAAGGCAAATAAGCTTCACTTTCTCAAATTTCTATTTTCTACTATTTGGATGAGGAAAGCCTAGAGTAACGAGTACAGGTATAAGTCCTGGGAACTGATGAGAGTCTTATAAGTGAACAGCTTTTACATGACTCCTCTTAAGTAGGGACAAACCATCAATAGTTGTAAACTGTAACAAAACAAAAACAAGAATCAATTCAAAACCTAACTACAAGAAGTTCTACCCACAGACATCTGGCCCCCAAGGGACCCCAGCCTCTAAAAGATGCATCTATGGGAACTAGAGCTCATAACACACATGGCCAGCCTTCTCTGGATCCCACTTCCTTTGTCCTTTCTTCAGCCTCTGCTTCCCATGAAGCAGTCAAGAATAAACAGGCTTGGAAGTAACTGTTCCAACAATCTCTGGAAAAGATACTAACACTGCCTCTTATTTATTTTGTCACAGAAGTCTGAGGATTTTCTTTGGCCACCCTTTTCAACCTTCTGATAACCAAGGTACATGCTTGCTCCATTGAATCATAGCAACGTTCTGATCTGAAAACCCTCACACAGTGGAAAACAAAATCAGACTGGGAGAAGCACAGCTGGAAGATCATGCTCTTAGCCTCTCACTGACTCTCCTCTCAGGCTCAGTGTTGTCCCACCCCCACCTCATCCCATGAACACTTGAAACAACTGCTTTAAATGTCTTTTAGTGCAGCAAGCAAAAGCTTGTAAAAGGATGCAAAGTAGCTGAAACATTTGACAGACAATGTTAAATACCAGGGAATTCCTATCAACCATTTGACTTTAAAGGGAGCTTTGATGTTGGCTATCTTTCATGTACCTCTTTCATGGCACATTAATAAAGAAAACGGAGCTGAAGTAAATCAAGACCCAAGGTCACTGCCGTCTAGAATTTCAGCACTGAAGGTACCTGATGAAATGCGGATTAACGCTGCATGAGTAGTGAATAAATAAAAGCACCTCGACCCACCAATCAGGCGGCCTTTACAAGTGCTTCTGAACTTTCTTCTGCAACCAGACCTGCGACACCTTTAATCCCCCATGTCCCGGAAACCTCATTATCATAATGTGAACCCAAATGTTCAGGTTCCTTCAATATGGAAGTGCTATGAAGCAGAAAAGGAATGGGAATTAAGTTGGGTGTAACCTTAGAAATGTGCGGATGTGGGGAACTTAAAAGTGGCACTTCACTAATACTTAATACAAAGATTTAGCCACATAAAACACATTAGAATCAAAACCTACCATATCATACCAAAAACCATAAATAAGGTGGATTCAAAAGCTCCTGTTTTCAACTCTGTGTTTCTGCTCCCTGAATCTCTAAGTCCTGCAGCGAAGTGGAAGGGATCTGAGCAAAGGATCTCTACAATCCTGAATAATGCTAACTCAAACTGCAGCGAGAAAGAACTTAGTGACTCGCTGTGACCCAGACAGGAGCAGGAAGAAACAACGTCCATGCTTCTAAATAAACAATGAAACATTTCTTTTTCCAAAGTGACAGGAAACTACAAGGTGTCCAGTGTCATAGGAAAGAATACAACATGAGTAGAACAGGCTGAGAGCTTATCTCAAAGTAGAAATGGTTCCATTATTTACCACTGACCCTCACCGAGATTCACAGAGGAGCTATGAGCAAACAGAGCTAAAGCTATCTGCCCCACTGTTCTGCATGCCTGTTGTTCCCTCTAACGCAGTCCAGCACAGACTACACTGGACTCTATGAAATGGCTGAAAGGCAGGTTTCTCCATGTCTTACAATATGGTGCCCAACACTGCAGAGAATATCATCAAGGGAAAGGTATTCATTTCACTCCCCTATTTACAAACATTAGAGTCTTTAAAACTATTCTTTTATATTCTGCTAACATCTCCAGAATGTTAGGTGAAGGTAGAAAGCAGAAACTAGCACTTACCCGAGATATATTTAAGAAATAACTGACTACAGACATGAAATGAATTATTTGCTATTTCTTAAAACCACAGTAAAATGTCAGTTTACAAAAATGTAAAATTACGGATACAAACTGAAAACTGCACAGAAAAATATAAATTAATTGTTGAAAATGAGCACTAGTTCTTCTCTAACCTAACGGCTATCAGAACAAAACTCCAAAGTTCATCACTTATTACAGTAATGTTGGACACTTTGCTGTTTAAGTGACATCTACATTCTGTTACAGCATGTACATTTGTCTAAATAGAACATCTGTTTCAGTTATACTACACTGTATCTTTGGCAAGAACTTACAATAAAACTAACAAAAACAATCAAGAATCTATATTGGAACTGGCAACAAAAGCAGATTTGTAACCAAAAACCTTAAGATGCAAAGTGACCATCACTGGGCTCTAGGCCAGTTCTAATCTAAGTCAATAAACAAAGATCTACAAGAAGGATAAAATTAAGGGTGGGCTGAAGTAACTCCTGCAGATACTTAAATTGGACTCTACGACACAAAAACACATGGGTTACAAAACTGATAAAGCACATTTTATTTTGATCAAAACCTGTCAAACTGAATTCAAATCTAAGCATTATTTTGAAAAACTCTCCCATTATTATTTATTCCTCATGCCTCCTTTCCCACTCCACCTTGCTGAAGCAGTCTATTTAGTTACGTATGTTTAAAAGCATTCTGGCCTTTCAACAAAAGGAAAATAAATTTATTTTTAAATTGACTGACTAGCACAAATATTCCAACAAGAAGCCTTATTAAGAAGAGTCCAGTATTTATGGCAAGTGTGGGAATGGAGAGAAACTGAGATGTCAAAGGAAACAAAATCCTACATCTTCCCAGGCTGCGACTACAAAAATCAGAATTGATACACCACATCACCTTAATCTGTCGTGGCTTCTAAGGACCATGTTGAGATCCTTAAAACAATTGAGGCCATCACAAGGTCTAAGACTAACTCATGCCAGGCACAGTAGTGTGCCTGTGATCTCAGTATTAGGAAGCTACAGAAAGAGGGTCACAAGTGTGAGCCCAGCCTAAGATACACAGTGACATCATGGGATGTCCTTCCTAATTACAGGGAAAGCTCCCCATGTAAAGCATGGGAGGAAATGGAGTAATTAATGAGAAAGGAGGAAGAGCAACCACATTTCCTCACACAAAACAGTACTGCTTTCTTAGCATCATGGGGTTACACAGCTAAATACAGTTGCACAGCAAATTTGTTAGAAAGTAAATCTCTTTCAACTAAGGCAAAAGGAGAAAGATCAGATGGTTTGTGTTGTTTGAGAGAATTGCCCATACCCAAAAATCAAAGAAACCTTAGAAATCACCTGGTCAAAAAAACAAACAAACAAAAAACAACAACAACAACAAAAAACCCTCTACACCTAACACCTCAAAAGTCATTTATTCAAATAATAGTTCACACAACAAGACTGTATCTAAAACCTAAAGCCTTTCAAATTTTTTAGATATTAATTCTAACCGATCTCTTGTCCACAGATTTGAAAAGCATGCCTCTAAAATTGACTAATAACCAGTCCCTTGTATGAGGCAAAGCACTACGGCCCTCATACCAGGTATTAATCAACATTCCTTGGAGAGTCACATAGCCAGCACCTCTAGTTTGCCCACTGGGTCTAGAAAGACTATCAAAGACTGTGGCTATGATCAGAAGTGTCCAGAGGTTCCAGCCACCACGTCTGACAAGACAGTCACTGTCAGAACAGCCAAAGAACAGCTGTCTTCCTCTGGTTTCCACAACACCTCACAACACACTGTGCTTTCAGAATGGTAGTCAGAAATCCACCCAGAACATCAGGCAATATTTCACTGCACACGACAATGAAATAAAAAAACAACACCTTCCTTATCTTAGAGAGGTCGTCCTACTTTAATTACAGTCCTGTCTCCTTTTGTGATTCTCAGTCCTATCTTCAGTTTGAAAATCATTTATTTCCCAAATCTTTAGGAGAGGTGAACAATTCTGCTTTGGTGAGGCTTATGGCAATCAGAACTATCTACAAGCAGTGGGATCCATTTATTACACTCGTTCCCTTAAGGTAATTATTAAAAAGTCTTTTATGTTATACTTAGCACATAGAAGAAGAAAAGTAAAAGCATTTGGACCGTAAGCTTTAGTCTCTGAGAACAATTTTTGATATTCCCTCTTACGCATCCTTGGCTACTTATATTTTTTTTTCAGCTTTATGTCTCTGTAAAAGTCAAGCTTGGCAGGAAGTCTGCAGTCAGTACATATAAATTGGTTTTCACGTTTAGTTTCTATTTTTTTCTTCCTAGTGGCAAAGCCCTGGAAGCCAATGTAGTCTATTCAGAACATGATGGAATATTTGCATATAAAACAGCATGATTACATATATAAGAGCTAAATCAGATACTAAATGCTAGCAGATGTCAAAAGAAAATGTTTGAATGTAAAAGAAAATTTATTCCAATCTTAGTTTAAGCAGAGAAAATTCAAACTCTTTACAAAAAAAAAATACAGCATTCTTAATACACTGTTTAAAGCAATTACCTGATACATTTTAACGGACATAAGACTTGTTCCTCAAGCCAATCACCCAAACAGTTTTGATTTTCTACAATAACCATTTTATATTCTCTTTTGAATAAAATCCTACTCCCAAAAGTTCATCTCAGTTGGTCTACAAAAGCCTTTTTTTTTTTTTTTGCAATGAAATCACAATAAACCCTGACGTGTCACCAACCAGTATTTAGGAAGTGTTCTGACATGAGGATCTTACTGAGAAAATTCTATTACTAATTTAAATTCCCAGGAACCCTTGGAAAGGGTTGTGGTTTGTGGTGGCACAGGTGCAGGCTAGTTGTCTGGGTCATATACAGTGTGCTTTGTGAACTGCTGGCCTGCTTGCTTTCATAGCGAGGATCCAAATTCTCTTTCTAAAAACACCCCACCCGCACATTACAGAGGGCTGCTCACCAGCTTTCCCTCGTAGCAGTCTTCAAGATTTCTAAGTTTCTAAAGGGATTCTCAGACTTATCTGATTGTGCCACTAAAGATAACGAATACCCTGCATATCACAACCCAGTGTCTAATCCATACATTCAAGCTAAGTAGTCACGAGATAATAATTGGCCTGCTGTGTAAGACACACATTTTCTGTTATTTCAACTAAAATGTTTTCAGCTTTCACCAATGGACTGCAATCTACATTATGAAAAACATGGCTCATATAATATGGCCAAATAAGAACACTGATAAATTCACACACCCCTTCCTTCAGCTTGGGTGACTTTCTTAAGACCATGAAGAGAGCATCTGCTCCACCTGAAACCTGTACTTCTTGCCCCTCTCTATACTCTTCCTTTGCTTTTAACTCTCCATGTATAGTGTATCACTAATTCATGTACCATATGTAAATTCATGCATATTTATATGTAAGTTTTCCCCACTAAAAAAACAAACAAACAAACATCTAGATCAGTGGTTTTCAACCTTCCTAATGATGTATTCCTCATGTGACCCCAACAACAAAATTATTTCATTGCTACTTCATATCTGTAATTTTCTATGCTATGAACCATAATGTATATATATGATATGTGACCCTAAAGGGGACATGACACATAGGTTGAGGATCACTGTTCTGGATGGAAGTTGCTTTGTGCTGTTCACTGATCTCATTCACAGCATACAGAATGGTGCCTTTGAGACCGAGTGCTGAGCCACATGTCCTGACAACATGACAAAAGCACCCACTGTGTGCTTGTTAGGATAAAAGCTACAAACATTTGTCCTAAAAATGACTGTGTCTGGGTGTTAGGGAGAGACACTGTCTTTAGGAAGGTTGAAGAAATGCTGGAGCTTTTGTTGCAGCAATACCTCAAGGGGAAGGGCATTCAATGCATATCATGCTAGAGGTCTTCATGTAGACACTATTGGAGCTTCATCTATGTTCCCTGGACTATGGACACCCTTATAAACATGCTTTGGAGAAGCTGACCACTCCAAGAACAAAGGAAGAAAAATATGGCACGGAGGGTAAGATGAGGAAGAAAGAGAATTATTGCAAGCACAAGCTGATGAGAAGGGGACTCAAAAGAGAAGCAGAGCTGTGCTCAGATGTTGTGGGCCCTCCTTTGAGAGGAGGCAAGAACGGTAAGATAAAATGGGCCTGAATGGAAAAGTACGCATGTTTGCTTTAAAGAAATTCTGTCTAAGGGTAATGAGATGCAAAACGATCCTCTAAAAGTGGTAGAAAGCCTGATCCATAAATGAGTCACAATTGGCCCTATGGAGAAGACATCACAGCTTCCAAGTGGGGGAATCAAACAAGCACAGAGAAAAAGTCTTGAAAATATCTCGTGAAAGACTGGCGATTATGTTTGATCCACCCAGAGGGTCTGAGCTCCAGATTACCACCACCCCCACTTCCTAAACATAAACACATTTTTATTTTCCTATCACTATAACTCTGAGACCTTCGCTTAGAGGGATCAAGCTACTGAGACTGGGGGAGGGGAAGCATCAAAAAAAAAAAAAAAAGTGGTAAGGCCCACCATGACAACCTCCAGTTCCTACATTCGTGTTTTCTGGAGGGAAGCAGGCCTGTTACAGAACTAAACTCATCAACCACAGAGCCCTGGTGACTGTGGTAGAGACACACTTCAGGTGCTGAAAAGGTGCGGTTCTAATGACTGAGAAAGACTGAAAAGGCTCTGATATTTGTCCATTATTCAGCTGGGGATTACCCTGAATGCATTCAAATAGGTTAAATAATGGGTTGGGATCTGAGGGAAAGGCTCCCTTCCCACTCCTATTGAGTCTAGCTGATTAAATTCAAATTCAGATGCAGAATTACCTCCAGCACAAACAAAAATACAAATAAAACAGCTAAAGAAGTCTATTAGAATATGAACGCCAATCTCTGAGTAGTAGATTACAAAACAGTTTCACTTTCCTTTGTATTTTCTAAGTTTAATAATAAAAACTTCTCTTTGAACATAATTATGAAAAAATTAAATTTCCAGGGAACAAAAGCTATGCCATGTACATATTTCCATAGGTAGTTATAACCTGAAGAAACAAGTAATTCTATAAAACGTAAACTAAGATGGGTAAAAGTGTTAATCCTCAAATTTTCTATGATCCGATTTGTTTCTTTGATACCTAAAACTCAAAAAAATTAATCCCAAAGGAAGAAAATCACATGACTGTTCTTTATGAGCAATATGAAAGACTACCCACCTGGGCTAATTGTTACTGACAACTAAAAGTCATAAATAAAATACACTATCTATAAGACATCTATGTGTGGTGATTACTTTGTGCTCTAACAAGGCTTGCCTGAAGATCAGAGGGTGAAGCAAGATCATTAGTTAATCATAGAGGTCTGGAGGTCTATATAGATAGGAGATAGGAAGTGATATGCCTGGGCAGAGAAAGGAATATAAGGCAGGAGGAGACAGGAGCTCGGCCCCTTTCAATTGGTGGAATTCATAGAGGCAGGAACTCTAGTGACTGGCTATTCTGCTTCGTTGATCTTTCAGCTTTCACCCCCTAATATCTGACTCTGGGTTTTTATTAAGACTAACTAGGATCACACTTCCTCTATGAGTCAGCATGAAAGAAAGACTCAAACTAAAGAGATGAAGTGCATGCAGCAAGCTCCATTTCTGAACTTTGTGGCTGAGAGCAGGTGCCGAGCTGAGTGAATTTTATGTTCTAGCTTCACTACTTCACGGAGTTTCACAAACCCCCAGAAACAGCTACAAAATCTGGGTCTACCAAAGGTATTAACTAGAGATTTCACCCCCTAGAAAACTGAGACCCAAAAGGGTTAAGCCC
This sequence comes from Alexandromys fortis, assembly GCF_014885135.2. Classification (NCBI taxonomy): domain Eukaryota; kingdom Metazoa; phylum Chordata; class Mammalia; order Rodentia; family Cricetidae; genus Alexandromys; species Alexandromys fortis. The sequence goes on along the minus strand of NW_026067934.1, from coordinate 8,131,605 downwards.
TTGGTAAAATGTAAAATAGAAATTAATTCACTATATCCTGCACCCTGGAGACCACAATGAATGTCACAGACGTCACTGATGAGGATACAGAGCCCTAAGTCAGTTCTCCAGTTGGCTGGTTAAATTCACACCACCTGGGTGGTCAGACAAACAAACAAAACCCCTCAAGCTAATCTCAACTAATAAGTATTGTCTACAGAAGCAAATGCAAATCTTTGAAAACAGGCACAATCAATCCAGGCCTTTCCGTGGATTCCCATAGAAGTGGCCACTAAAAACTGGAATTTGCAGTAGAAACTCATCAGCACAGGAAAGAAGACCACGAAGAACCAGCAGTGACGACAGATGGCACAGACTGACTTATCCTCACACAGATAGGAAACACCACGGTTGCCACGACTAAGGAGACAAAGGCAAGTCTAGGAACATACATGTTCATGAAGAACTAAAACCTGTAAGCAACATCAAACAGGTGTGAGAAAAATAGACCATTAGAAATGAAACACAGAAATAAAATTAAAAATTAAGTATCAATTCTTTGAGCACTAAATGACAGATTAAATGAACATTATTAAAACTATAAAACTTCAGCCTAGGGGTGGTGGCTCACGCCTTTAATACCAACACTCGGGAGGCAGAGAAAAGTGGATCTCTGTGAGTTTGAGGCCAGACTGGTCTATGGAGTGAGTTCCAGGACAGCCAGAGCTACACAAAGATACTTTATCTTGAAAAACAAATTTTTAATAATTGATAGATTGAACTTCTGAAGTTCATCAAAATTAAACTGTTTTGCTATTTCCAAAAGTCTATCAAAAAGAAAAAGAAAAGCCAAAATTAGCATTAATATTATAAAACATACCTAATAATGAACTTAAGCATAAAAATAAATTTTAATACTTTCATTAAGCAACAGAAAAGAAAAATATTTCTAAAAATTTGTTCTTACATTAATTTGGGCAAGTGTGTTAAGTTGGGAGCATAGACCCCAGCCCCTCGCGACCATCCCAGCCCCCAGGGCTGAGAGTTGTATTGGTCTGGACTCCAAATATTCCCACAGAGTATTTAAGTGAATGCCCAAAAGAGGATCACGTGGTCCCTTTTCCTTCCTCCTTGTGGTCACATTTGTGGCCTTCTGGTTCCCCCTGGGGCCACCCGAGAGCACAGGACTCCCATTAAACCTGGATATTTCTTAATTTGGATCGTTTGGATTTGGCTTGATTGGATTTTGTGTGGGTAGAGAGCTCGAGTTAGGAAAAATTTCTAACAATGTGTTATGTGTGTATGTGTATATATGTACATTTGTACCTCAATGCACACGTGGAAGTCAGAAGACAAACTGCAGGACTTGCATCTTTCTTTCTACTCTGTGGGGCCTGAAGATCAAACTCATTGCCAGGGTGGGCAGCAAGTACCTTTACCCACAGAGCCGTCTCACCACACCCAGCACCCACACCAAGCTTCTCACAACTACCTGTAACTACACTCCAGAGGACCCGATGCCTTCCTCTGGCCTCTATGGGTACCATCACACATATGACACATAAACACAGAGATACACGTAAATTAATGTTTTTAAAGAAAGTAAATCTTTAAAACTTAAGTAAGATTTAATAATTCAAACAAAATTCAAAACACCAGTTGTTTGGTTGAGGGGCTTCACCTCAGCTCCTGTCATAAACTCCCTCCCCTGGGAATTGCGTCAGTTCAAATTCCACCTCTGAGAAAGGCTGCCCAATGGTGACCCCTCCCTAGGGAAGGTCAAGACCACTGGCTATTTAAACTGCCCCCTCAGGGAATGAACTCGTGGTCTCTGGATTTCACTTGGTCTCCCCTTCTCTTTTTCCCCTGTTTTCCTGGGGCCACCTAGGAATAAGGTCATCTGTTAAACATGGGTGTCATTTAATTCGGTCTGATTCAGTCTCATTGGGATTATTTGTGTCTGCGGAGAGGTTTGTCTTAAGAAAATACTTTAACTCCAGTTACATGGGCTAGATGGATAGGATAAGCAGAGGCAATAAAAAAAAGTGTGTGAAAAAGCCTCAAATCTGGGAGCAATGGCACAATGAGATAAATTTCATAATTAAAAAAAAAAGCTTTAAGGTGTGGCCGTGCTAATTTCCAACAAAACGGACTTCAAACTAAAATCAATCAGAAGAGATCGAGAAGGACACTTTATACTCATAACAGGAACAATTCATCAGGATGACATCTCAATTCTGAATATCTATGCCCCTAATATAAAAGCACCCACTTATATAAAAGAAATATTACTAGAACTCAAGGCAGACATCAAACCACACACACTAATAGTAGGAGACTTCAACACACCTCTCTCTCCAATGGACAGGTCAATCAGACAGAAACCTAATAGAGAATTAAGAGAATTACTGGAGGTAATGAAACAAATGGACTTAACAGACATCTATAGAACACTCCACCCAAATAGGAAAGAATATACCTTCTTCTCTGCAGCTCATGGAACCTTCTCAAAAATTGACCATATACTCGGAAACAAAGGAAGCCTCCACAGATACAAAAGAATATCAGTGTCCACCTGTGTCTTATCAGATCACCACGGATTAAAGTTAGAAGGCAACAACAATGCTGCCCCCAGAAAGCCGACAAACTCATGGAAACTGAACAATCAACTACTGAACCACACCTGGGTGAAGGAAGAAATTAAGAAGGAAATTAAAGTCTTCCTTGAATTTAATGAAAATAAAGAGACAACATACTCAAACCTATGGGACACGATGAAAGCAGTGCTAAGAGGAAAGTTCATAGCACTAAGTGCCCACTTAAAGAAAACGGAGAAAGCATACATTGGGGACTTAACAGCACACCTGAAAGCTTTAGAAAAAAAAGAAGCAGATGTGCCCAGAAGGAGTAGAAGACTGGAAATAATCAAACTGAGGGCAGAAATCAACAAAATAGAAACACAGAAAACAGTCCAAAGAATCAATGAAACAAAAAGTTGGTTCTTGGAGAAAATCAACAAGATAGACAAACCCCTATCCAAACTAATTAAACAACAGAGGGAGAACACGCAAATAAATAAGATCAGAAATGAAAAGGGGGACATAACCACAGACACAGAGGAAATTCAGAGAATCATTAGATCTTACTACAGGAGCCTGTATGCCACAAAACTGGAAAATACAAAAGAAATGGACATCTTTTTAGATAAGTACCATATACCAAAGCTAAACCAAGACCAGGTGAAAGATCTAAATAGACCTGTTAGTCGCGAAGAACTTGAAGCAGTTATCAAAAATCTGCCCTCTAAAAAAAGCCCAGGACCAGATGGTTTCAATGCAGAATTCTACCAGAACTTCCAAGAAGAGCTAATACCTATTCTCCTTAATGTATTTCACAGTATAGAAACAGAAAAGTCATTGCCAAATTCCTTTTATGAAGCTACAGTTACCCTGATACCAAAACCACACAAAGACCCAACCAAGAAAGAGAACTACAGGCCTATCTCACTCATGAATATCGACGCAAAAATTCTTAATAAAATACTGGCAAACCGAATTCAAGAACACATTAGAAAAATTATCCATTATGATCAAGTAGGCTTCATCCCAGAGATGCAGGGCTGGTTCAACATACGCAAATCTATCAATGTAATCCACCATATAAATAAAATGAAAGAAAAAAACCATATGATCATTTCATTAGATGCTGAAAAAGCATTCGACAAAATCCAACACCCCTTTATGATAAAGGTATTGGAGAGACTAGGGATACAAGGGTCATACCTAAATATAATAAAAGCTATTTACAGCAAACCGACAGCTAACATTAAATTAAACGGAGAAAAACTCAAAGCCATCCCACTAAAATCAGGAACAAGACAAGGATGTCCACTCTCTCCATACCTCTTCAATATAGTGCTTGAAGTTCTAGCAATAGCAATAAGACAACATAAGGGGATCAAAGGGATTCGTATTGGAAAGGAAGAAGTTAAGCTTTCGTTATTTGCAGATGATATGATAGTATACATAAGCGACCCCAAAAACTCTACCAAAGAACTCCTACAGCTGATAAACACCTTCAGTAATGTGGCAGGATACAAGATCAACTCGAAAAAATCAGTTGCCTTCCTATACAGTAAGGATAAGGAAACAGAGAGGGAAATCAGAGAAGCATCACCTTTCATGATAGCCACAAAGAGCATAAAATATCTTGGGGTAACCCTGACCAAGGAAGTGAAAGATCTATATGACAAGAACTTTAAGACTTTGAAGAACGAAATAGAAGAAGACACCAGAAAATGGAAGGATCTCCCTTGCTCTTGGATTGGGAGGATCAACATAGTAAAAATGGCAATTCTTCCAAAAGCAATATATAGATTCAATGCAATCCCCATCAAAATCCCATCAAAATTCTTCACAGATCTGGAGAAGACAATAATCAACTTTATATGGAAAAATAAAAAACCCAGGATAGCCAAAACAATCTTATACAATAAAGGAACGTCTGGAGGCATTACCATCCCTGACTTCAAACTCTATTACAGAGCTACAGTATTAAAAACAGCTTGGTATTGGCATAAAAACAGAGAAGTCGACCAATGGAACCGTATAGAAGACCCTGACTTTAATCCACAAACCTATGAGCACCTGATTTTCGATAAAGGAGCTAAAACTATACAATGGAAAAAAGAGAGCATCTTCAACAAATTGTGCTGGCAAAACTGGATTTCAATCTGTACAAAAATGAAAATAGATCCATGTCTGTCACCATGCACAAAACTCAAGTCCAAGTGGATTAAAGACCTCAATATCAGTCTGAACACACTGAACCTGATAGGAGAGAAAGTGGGAACTACACTACAACAAGTGGGCACAGGAGACCGCTTCCTACGTATAACATCAGCAGCACAGACAGTAAGGGCCTCATTGAATAAATGGGACCTCATGAGACTGAGAAGCTTCTGTAAAGCAAAGGACACTGTCGCTAAGACAGAAAGGCAACCCACTGACTGGGAGAAGATCTTCACCAACCCCGCAACTGACAAAGGTCTGATCTCCAAAATATATAAAGAACTTAAGAAACTAGACTGTAAAAGGCTAATCAACCCAATTATAAAATGGGGCACTGAGCTGAACAGAGATCTCTCAACAGAAGAAGTTCAAATGGCCAAAAGACACCTAAGGTCATGCTCAACTTCCTTAGCGATCAGGGAAATGCAAATCAAGACAACTTTAAGATACCATCTTACACCTGTCAGAATGGCTAAAATCAAAAACACCAATGATAGCCTATGCTGGAGAGGTTGTGGAGAAAGGGGTACACTTATCCATTGCTGGTGGGAATGCAAACTTGTACAACCACTCTGGAAAGCAGTGTGGCGGTTTCTCAGAAAATTTGGGATCAACCTACCCATGGACCCAGCAATACCACTCTTGGGAATATACCCAAGAGAGGCCTTATCATGCAACAAAAATATATGCTCTACTATGTTCATAGCAGCATTGTTTGTAATAGCCAGAACCTGGAAACAACCTAGATGCCCCTCAATTGAAGAATGGATGAAGAAAGTATGGAATATATACATATTAGAGTACTACTCAGCAGTAAAAAACAAGGACTTCTTGAAGTTTGCAGGCAAATGGATGGAAATAGAAAACACTATCCTGAGTGAGGTAAGCCAGACCCAAAAAGAGGAACATGGGATGTTCTCACTCATATTTGGTTTCTAGCCATAAATAAAGGACATTGAGCCTACAATTCGGGTTCTTAGAGAAGCTAAAGAAGAAGGAGAACCCAAAGAAAAACATATAGGCATCCTCCTGAATATTAACCTTCATCAGGCGATGAAAGGAGACAGAGACAGAGACCCACATTGGAGCACCGGACTGAAATCTCAAGGTCCAAATCAGGAGCAGAAGGAGAGCGAACATGAGCAAGGAACTCAGGACCGCGAGGGGTGCACCCACACACTGAGACAATGGAGATGCTCTATCGGGAACTCACCAAGGCCAGCTGACCTGGGTCTGAAAAAGCCTGGGTTAAAACCGGTCTCACTGAACATAGCGGACAATGAGGACTACTGAGACATCAAGAACAGTGGCAATGGGTCTTTGATCCTACTGCATGTAGTGGCTTTGTGGGAGCCTAGGCAGTTTGGATGCTCACCTTAGGAGACCTGGATGGAGGAGGGTTTTCCTCGGACTTCCCACGGGACGGAGAGCCCTGATTGCTCTTTGGGCTGAAGAGGGAGGGGGAACGGATTGGGGGATGGGGAGGGAAAGGGGAGGCGGAGGGGGGGAAGAGACTGAAATATTTAATAAATAAATAAATAAAGAAAAAAAAAGAAAAAAAAAATAAAAAAAAGCTTTATTTTCTTCCAATTAGATCTAATACTTTAAGTGCCCTATGGTGTAATGTTTTTAAACAGCAGAGCCCTAAATGGCCAGCATTTTAGCAAGAGGGAGAACTGCTGTACAGAGACCTAGCACACTGGCTCTGCCATCCCAGCATTCCACAGTCAGGAACAATGGCGAGGCGCTTCCTCAAGGCTTCGCTCCAGTGCTAGAATGTACTCAGTATAAACTGCAAATGTATGAAAGTATCTTAAGGATGAATTCATTTTTAAAATCTGTATTCCCATTACTAGAATGTATTCCAAAGACTAGAGCATAAAATACTTGATTTAGCTTCATTTAAAATTATTATAATTAAAAAATCTCAGCTGTCAAGCAAGGAATGACTAAAACTGGGTATAGTCACACAGAAGTGCACCTGTAGTGATGTGTAGATGTTGTGGGGCACAGTGGCTGGCATGGAAGGATGACAACATGAAACAAACAGTGGGGATCCCTTTCCACAACATATTATAAACCACAAAATATTAGAAATATAATCTAAGGCATAAATTTCATTTTAGGCAATGGATTGAAAATCCTACCACATAGCCACATTTTCTAGCTAGTCTGTAGTAACATGTATTTTTAATTTCTTTATTTTAAAAGGGTTGACTTTTTCATCTTCAAGTCTTTTATTTACTCCCCAAGTGACTTAACCTTTTAAGGCTCATCCAATTCCCTATAAAGATTTCTGAGAGGAACATCAACTTACCTCAAGCAAAAAAATAATGATTCCTTAAATTACGTTTTTCTACTGCTAACAGTTTTAACCCACTGGGAGGAAAGGGGAGTGAGCTTCAGTGAGTGTTTCCCAGGTGTCCACCACCAAGGCTTCCTTCCTAGTAGGCTCTGGCCACTTCTGCCCCTCACTTCCAAACCACACTCCCAGGCCTCACCACAGCACCTCTCTCTTTGCAGCCTTTCATCACACACTGTACTTTCTCAATCCATTCCAATTCTTGCTAATAAAAGTGTTCGTTCGAAAGCAAAACTATTTCTTCTTTTTAAGATTTGCCTGCTAACATCCACGTGAACAGTAAAGTTTTCAGTACAGAAACATAAACACCAAGTCAAATAACGGCACAAACTGTTCTGCATTTCTAGACACCAGGCTGGGAGTGACCTCATGTGTCTATGATGCTCCAAAATATACACAATGCTGTGATTTAAAGCAATCTTTAGCCTAAAGCTTGCCAACTGGAGATTAAAATGCAAGACAGCAGATATTAAACATTTGCTCCAGTTATTTCATGATTCAATTATACAACTCTACCCATATCATAATTTTATTCCCCAAAACAATATCTATCTTTGAAAAATATTAAGGCTATAAAACCCCAAATGCTCAAAAATCACTTACAGCTATTCCGGAGATATTTACATCAAATTAAGGTGAACAGATGAGAATGAAATTGGCTGTAATAAACATCATCAGCTACATCCAGGGGATTCACTTAGCTTCTCAAAAGTCGTGGTCCCCTTTGCAGTTTTTAGAATAGGGAAGACACATGCAGGATGCCCAAGCTAACTTAACAGTGGCAGAGGGAGAAGAATCGAGGTGACTTTTCAATTTGCTTCTTTCCTGAACTACATCCCCATGGCACATTGGTTTTCCCTGACCGTCTTCCATTCCTGTTTGCTTACCCTGAGTTTACTTCCTGGCTTATTTTGACTGCACTCTCGACACACGAGTTACTAGCCCCTCCATTCAGCCTTTCTTAAGCGAATCCTAGAATTCTTTCTGTAGGTTTGCTTTATTTGCTCTGCTGATCCTGCCTGTACCCCGTTCAGTTGTTGTGCTATTGGGCTTCTCACTAAGCAGAATTAGATGGCCCCTAAAGCATGTCTACTCCAGTGCCCACTACTATACTTCTCTCTCCTACAACTGAACCCTTAGAACTTACTATCTACTGCAAGGGTAGACTTAGTTATGTGAAACCCAGAGAGAAAGAAGAAAACCATTGAAAAATGAAAATAGAATTACTCTGAAATGCTGGGTCAAGCCTAGGAAGCCGGAGCATAATTCACAGCAACTCCCCAGGCAACTGTCTGCCTATTGAGATGGGAACTCTTCAGGAAGAGAGAATGGAATGGCACATCAGAAACACTTGCAAGTTATCGTGGCTCTCAGTTCCGGGGGCCAGTGGTTCATAGGCTTGCTATTCTGGCAGAAGAAGGGTAAGCTATCCAGTCAGTGGTTGCTAATCTGGTGCTCCACCATACTTAGCTAACACTTAACTAGAGTCCTCAAATCAAGTAGAGTCTGGGACTCCATGGAGTAAGCTGACCTCTGATAGGCGGCTGCTGTGAGAGCTCCCAGGGCCCTGCCCTGCTCCATTAATTCCTGCAATATTCCTATTAACAGCAAGAGACAGTTGGGAGGCAACAAAACACATGTTTTCAAAAAGGGAAGAAAAGGCATCACAAAAGGCGCCTGAGAAGATCCTAGGCCCTCCAAGAAGGCGAGTCTCCCTTCTGTCCTCACCAGTAAACGACATCCAGCGGTGCAAAGAAATTTCTCGTTATCAGGTCGGCAAAGTACGCTTCGGTCTCCCGGCAGGCAGTTCCATTTCCAATCACCACTGTGCTGCAGCTTCAAGGAAGAAACAGAATGAGAACCTGAGTGAGGTCAGGCATACTCTGAAGTCAACCAAGGAAAGCACATGGAATGCAGTGTTAGACACAACTCTAACTCTCAAACGACCATGAGACCTCTACACTGCTCTAGACTAAAACATTGCATTTGGGAAGGGGAGCGGGCAAAGAGAAACAGTTTACTGTCATCTTAAGAAAAGACAGGTGTTATTCTCGTATACATCAAGCCAAAATAAACATAAGTAAACTCATGCTCATTCCAAATCATAATAAAGTCATACAACTAAATCATACAATGCTAATTTCTGAAGTTCCTAACTAATACAATATCCCTTCTTCAGGAGAGAAAGGGAGGGAAGAAGGTGTAGAAGGATTTCCCAGGTACCCACATCACCACCCCTACTTGAGAGAGGGCAGAGAGAAGGAAAGTAGTTCTCTATTGTCTCCATGTATGAGCTCTTGAACAATGGGCCCAGCATTGTGCACGAGGTTATTTCTTTCTCCCCAGTTATTTCTCTTAATTCCACACTCCAGATTAGGAGTTTCAAAGGTACCTAAGATGGTTGAGCTATTTTCTTACTTGAAATCCAGCAAAAGCCTCTTGATCTTCTCTGCCTCTCGGAAGCCTTGTCCACAGTGCAAATAAACCACATCAGTATGAAGAATCTGACCTTAAAAGGAGGGTGGGAGGGTTGTAAAAAGACATCTGCAAACTCGAACTCACTACTGTTTCTATTAAGCAAGTCCCAGCTGAAAACCGAACTGGCCTATCTTTTAAAAGGAGGGTCGGTGAGATGTCTCACAAGGGAAGTATGCTTGCCACCAAGCCTGACACCCTCAGTTGGATCCTGGAATCCACACAGTGGAAGAAGAGAAATGATTACCTCAAGCTGACCTCTGACCTCCATGAACAAGTGTACATACACACACCTACACAAATTAAAACGTAAAAAAGATCACTACAATGCAGTCTGAATCTTTCATAGTCACTAGAATAGGCTCTCCTTACGGATTCAGAAAAAGCTGTTCCTTTCAAAGTAAAATAACTCCACTTTTACACACAAAACCATTAGTAGTTGAATACTGTGTTAGGAAACCTAGAGGAGAGATGGTTTTCAGTAACACCCAACACACCACAGCTAAAGCCCACACTTGCTGGACAGCTGCTACAGATCAGCTCAGTCACACTAGTCTTCCTTCTCAGTTGTCGATATGTAAACCTATTTATTCGGTCTATTTCTTTGAGGCATATAGTTAAGAACTTTGGGATTTTTCTAGCTTGCATTATACACCAAGTATTTTATTTTAAAATAAAATTTTTAGTTGAGATAAAGTTTCAGGGTGATCACTAACACCATGGGGATAATCATGGGGCTAATAAAAAAAAAAATCATGGGGCTAATAACACAGTATAATCCCTGAGAAAGTAGAGGGTAAGAAATGAGTGATACAGTATTTAAAAAGTGAGAGAGAAAAGATACAGATGTAAAAGGCACACAAAATAAATAATTAAAAAAAAATATCTGATACAATCCAACAACAAGCAGGCTGAACTAGGGAGACTGCCTCAAGCTCCAAGCCAGCTACCCTCACCAAAAATAGTTAATGGGGAAAAAAATGGGGAAGAAGGAAGTATAACAGAAAAGATCAATGAAATTTAAAATAAAATATTTATAAGAAAAAAATGCTTCCAACAGTATCACTAAGGAAAAGGAAGATACAAATATATTACAAATAAAGAAGCTACATAACCAGGGCTGCAACAGTTTAAAAAGAAATAAGACTCAGCAAGAACTTTATCAACACACACTGAGAAAACACTGTGTTTCAAATTCTAATTCTAAGAACAACTAACCACAATACTGAAAATTCACCTACCAATAGGTCCAGAAGAAGGTAGCATGGACAAGTTGAAGTTATCTTTTTAAAAAAAGTGTAATCTGACATTCTCAAAACAAAACAAAATGCCTAGCTGGGCCCAGAATTTCAGTACTCGGAAAGTTAAAACAGGAAGAGTTCATCTGGGACTACGTAATGAGTTTAAGGCTAGCCTGAGCTACAGAGTGAAGTCTTGTTTCAAAAATAAAGTAAGGAAAACATCTAAATACTATAATTTATCGCAGTGGTACACTACTGGACAAGCACCTCAGTGGGTACAGGAACAACACTGAGATTATCAACCCGTCCCATATGTGTGGAAAATTAATAGCATAAATGACAACTAGGAAAGCAAAAAGCAAAAGCCCATGGCTGTACTTTTAACAGGTAACAAACAATCCCCACAAAACCAAAAAAAGCAGGTCAGAATGACCAGCACAGCTAAAAGACCTCTACGAGAGGGATCTGAGGGAAAGCAGAAGAGAACAACAGAGAGTATAGTGGCCCAAGGGAGGCGATACCATCCTGGAGAGCACAAGAGTCAGAGAAGGAGCCCACTGGTACAGACCCACTAACATCCTGGATTCCAGAAGCTAAGAGAAGAGGAAGTACCAGAGTGGAAAAATGAAACAAAACAAACAAACAGCTGGAACCTGATCTAAACCAAGTACGTCAAACACAGAATGCAAAGGATGTTGGTTAAAGAAGAGCAAGTAACCAAGAAACCTGTTCCAGAAACCATCAGGTCCAGTCTCCGCCCTGGGCGACAGCTGGCTTTTCTAAGGGACTTGGGCAAACAGAAAAGAAAGTTAGTTTGCTGTGATGGAGGAGGGTCATCTGTCTATGTGTTACTCTTATTGGTTAATTAATAAAGAAAACTGCTTGTCCTGATAGGTCAGAACATAGGTAGGCAGAGTAGACGGAACAGAATGCTGAGAGAAAGAAGCAGATTCAGGCAGACACCATAGCTCTCCTCTCCGAGATGGATGCAGGCTAGAATCCTCCTGGTAAGCCACCACATCGTGGTACTACACACATTAATAGAAATGGGTTAATCAAGATGTAAAAGTTAGCCAGTAAGAGGCTAGAGCTAATGGGCCAAGCAGTGTTTAAAAGAATACAGTTTCCGTATAATTATTTCGGGTAAAGCTAGCCGGGAGCCGGGTGGCGGGAAGTGGCCCGCAGCTCCTTCTACAGAGTGCCACAATATGAAGATGTTCTCAAATGAGAACACAGAAATGCAGAAAGCAAAGTTACAGAAAGGGTAACTACATGGGACAGGAAAAGAATATTCACAGCTGCAAAATGTCTGATAATATATTTTTATGCACACACATATTTAGAATACATCATAAAGAATTAAAGTTGGTAACAGCTAAAACTGGGGTCATATATAGCTCAGTTGGGAGAATGCTTGCCTAGCATGCCCTGGGCTTAAAGCCTAGTACCACATATGTAAGATATGATGGCACACGTGTCTGTGATACCACACTCAGGAGGTAGAGGCAGAAGAATCATGAGTTAGTATTCTCCTTAGCTACCTAGAGTTCAAGGCTAGCCTGGGCTATATGAAACTGTGTCAAAAAGAAAAAAGAAAGAGAAAGAAAAAGAGAAGAAAAGAAAAGAGGAGTTCAAGTCTGACCCTAGTTAATGCTCAATCTATTTCTCTCCACTGGCACACAGAGAAGAGGATAAACGCTGGTCTTTCTGTGTGAGAGTTCTGATCCAGAAATAAGGGAAATACTCTGATTAGCACAGCCCCAAGAGAAAACAATTTCTAAGCCTCAAAAAACAAACATTATGTCCAAATCTTCATGAAATCTATGAAGTGAAACTTAGGATCAACCAAGGAACTCTAGTATTTAAAGCTGAAGAACTTACTAGTAGGAGAAATGATGGCTAGTTTGCATCCATGTTTGTACCCAGGATCTACTCCCATCAAGGTGCGGCCTGGAACAGGACTTGTTAAAAGGAGCTGGCGGAGGTTCTGTCCAAACAACATCACGGATTGCTTCTCTGCGTCTGATGTCAGTTTGGCTCTTAGAAATGCAGGGACCGGGGAGAGATGACACAAAATCACTTAAGTTTATCATTCATCCAAGTTTTCTTTCCAGAAAAAGATCACAATTTGTTTTGTGCAGTTAATCCTCAGGAGAACCACCCCATTCCTGAGTTACACTGAGTCTACTTTTGCTAACCAGAACAAAATGAGACGATAAATAACTTTGAAGCAAACTGTCTGAATACCTATCTTCTCTAGCTGCTGTTATATACAAGTCATAAGTTAAATATGTGTGCATATACATGAGAAAGAGCCTGTAAAGATTTCAAATCAAATTAAAGCTCATCAGATGATTAAAAATACAAACACAAAACAGAATGGCAAGGCCACAGGTAGCCTCCACCAACATCATTTACTTCAATATTTTGACTTCAAGTCTCAAAGTCATTGTCATTGTCTATATTCCTTTCCACATCCACCCCCTTGTCATTCAGACACGTGACAATGCCATAGATCCTAACAGCTAGTGCAGAACCATGGCTCTTGTAACAATGCCTCTATTTTATCAACAAGCTTTGCTGGATGAAAAGAAAAGCCTATGATGGGCTTAACGGCAGCTGGAAACCTGAAGCTCTCAATGCATCATCTCTTGAAATTCATAATTATCAAGTATTTCTTCTCTACTGGATCAAATAAGAAATAAATGTCACTGGCCACAAGAAACTACTCATTTTCCAAGCGTGGGTTTTGCGTCTACGTGGGGAGGGATTAACTACACATGTAAAGATGCACACTGCAACTGTCTGTTTCTCTGGCTTAATTTTGTTTGTAAAGATTTTCTCTCATCTTCTCTAACATTTCACTGTAATTATTTTACTTCTACAAAAAGAGATTAGAAATATCATTACAAGTATTTCTAAGTTTTCGTTTTGAACTTCATTTATTGTGAAATCACTGACTGGTAGACTTTGCAAGTAACCATGATTGGTTTAAGTGATATAAAACTGAAGGGCCACACGCCTGCCCTGAAGACCACTACATGATGGAAGAAGAAGAAGAAGAAACAGAACAGACGAAAACAATGGGGATGCCAAGCTTAGTAGGAACCTATGCCAGGAGCAGCTCGGATGAATGAGAGCTACACACATAAAGGTGGGGATGTGGAGACACCACATACAAATAAAATGGCATAGAGGGTTCACAGTTCTTTGAAGAAAAATAGTGATTTCACATGCTAAGAGAAAAAGAAATAACAAAGACATAGTAACTGAAGAGACAAAATAAAATTCTTGGCAACAAGTCACTAGGCTCTTCTAAAGAGCCTCAAGTTTACCCTGGACACAGGTCTACAGGGAGGACTTTACATAGACTACTGTGAGGTAACAAGATGGGATTCTTCAATGGTAATGTGCGGCAGCGAGATTGCTCATTAGGCAAAGCAGCTGCCAAGCAGCCATGAGGGTCTGGGCTCAGGTCCTTGGCACCAACATAAAAGCCAGGCATGTTGGCTGAAGGCATGCACCTGCAACCATGGCCAAGAACAGAAATAAAATATTAATAAAAAACAAAACAAAAAAACAAGAACCAGAGGAATCAACTTTTCTACCTTTAGGATAAATTCCTTCTGATCAAAGGAAACAAAATATTTTTCTTCAAAGCAACATAAAGCCATCTTTATGCTCCCTCCTTAGCTGCTGTTCAGGTGAGTATCTCTAAAGAGACCCAGCTCTGGTCAACGTCTACACTCTAACTAGGAACTGAAAGAAACTATATTGCTCTACCACAGGCATATTAGAAGAGGAACATGCTCTTGCTTATCCACAGTGCAAATCAAAAAAAGAACTATGTCCTACAGAATCCCACACCACACTGCTTCAAATTATTCCAAGCAAAATGTCAAAATACCATCAGATGCTGAATGAAATATGAAAAAAAAAAGAAGTGCCACACTGAAATTTTACCTAAGATTATTTTTCCCTTCAAAACAGAATGAATGGTGTTCAATAGTTCAGAACACTTGCTACACAAGAGTTGGGATCCTAGCACCCACATAACAAGCCAAGTGTCTTACAATGCCAAGTATATTGCTAAGGCTTGTTGACTTCCAACCCAGCTCATCCACAAGCCCCAGGTTCAGGTAAAGATCTCCACCTCAAAGGAGCATGTGCTGGTCATAGGATACCTACCACCTTCTTCCCACCTTCTTCCTGCCACTGCACACAAGCACCATCATGTGTACCATGTATATACAACTCACACACATACACACATACAAAAAATAAATAAATAACTGAATAAGAAAAAGAACAGATCCTGTAAAGTTTATGCCATAGCACGGAAAGGAAGAGACATTACATCACACAGAGTTCCAAACAGAACAGTATCTTTAGGGGCCACCTAGGATAAAGGATAAAGCAAACTGAACAGTGGAGCCCTCATCTTTATAATGTTCATTCCCTACTCTGGATAATCTGAATTCAAAGACCAAACGTACCAAGGGGGGACCAGAAATCTATCAGTCGGCTAGAAATCTCAGTGAGCTGACCGGACAACTGCAATACCACCATTCCCAAGGAGCTTGGCTGAAGCTTCAAGGAAAGTAAAGATGCTGGATTACCTTGCCGAGCCCTGATGCAAAGGGAGGAGCTTGATCCTGCATCAACCTGATGTGCCATGCTTTGTTCAAACCCATGGGAGGCTTGCCCCTTCCTGAATGCAGAGGGAGGAGGAATAAAAGGGGAGAGGAAAAAAAAAAAGGAGGGGGAGAGACTGGGGACAGATAGGACACTACATGGGGATGAGGGGAGGAGAGGGGGGTAGTGATCGGTATGTAAAATAAATGGGAAAAAAGTGCTACTTAAATTATTTTTTTTTAAAGTAAGGATGAGGATGCACTGATCTACAGTTCACATGAAGACTGCATGAAACCACGCAGTTTGGACTTAACTACCAAGACAACAGCTAAAAAAAAAAAAAATCAAGAGAGAAAGTGAGACTCTTCCATCTTCTCAGCTAACAGCAATTCTGCACCTCACAGGACTCCCATGAGCCCCCTGGGTTTCCTTCAATCACCTTCTCAGTGCTTGTCATTGCTCACCCAGACAATTCCCACTGGGAGATGAACACACATAATTGCTTTCACTCCTCACAGCAGTAAGATCATCTCGCCTTTCATAAGTTCCTTATGCGTTCTTTGGCTCTATGACCGTCAGAAAAATGATTCCAAGTAACCTCTCCATTAACTTCTCTGTTTGTTTTTCCCAAGCCAGATCTCTAATCAATAAAATCATGTTTGGTTTGGTTGCCAAACTGCAACATTGGCAAAGCAGAATTGGAGGGGTGGACTAGGTGTTCCTGACTAAAAAAGAGTCTCACGATGAAGAAGAAGGCTGTGAGATCTATGCATAAGAAGGAATCTAGAGAATAAAACCAAGGCTCACACTGAAGACCTCGTTTGACTAAGTTCTTTGGCTTAGTTCATACTCAACCAACATTTACTCCACACTCTATGAAGACCCACCCCTAATGGTAAACAGTACACAAAATTAAACAGGATACATACCTGAACTCTCTACAGAGGAGAGGAACAATAAGGCGTTTAAAGGAGTCATCCAGGGAATTACGTAAGATCTGCATTAACTCTGGCCGTGCAAAGCCACGTGGCCTCCATCTACAAGAAGGAAAAGCTCATGATAAAACTGAAGTGACAACAAGACCATGAAAGGACACCTGGAAGAGGGGAGCTGGGGAACAGGAAGCCACAGAGGATAATCTGGGAGAGGCTGTCCTAAGGCTGTGGTGTCTGAAAGGTATCATGTGACATGTTGAGGGGAGTGTTTCTTGAGGGGGAGATTGTTGTTTTGTTTGAAGGGGTTTTGTTTTGATTTGTTCAGATAGGATCCTCTGTGTTGATGTGGGATTCCCATCTGTATGCTGTGAATATTGGTTGATAAAGAAGCTACTTTGAGCCTATGGCAGGGCAGGATAGAGCCAGGTAAGAAACCCAAACAGATATATAGAAAGAGAGTAGTCAGAGTCAGCAAGATGCCATGTAGCTGCCGAAGGAAAAAGATGCCAGCTGCCAGCCAGAACCTTCCCAGCAGGCCACAGTCTCATGATTCACAGATTAATAAAAATGGCTTAATTTAAGATGTAAGAGTTATCTAGAAATATGCATGAGCTATTGGCAAAAGTGTAGAAATTAATATAGTTTCTGTGTGATTATTCAGGTCTGAGAGGCTAGGAAATGAACAAGCAGTCTCTGTCTATACTGTGTAACATTACAGGACCTAGAATTCACTATACAAACAATACTGCCTTCAAGTTTGCTGTGACTGTCCTCTCCAGATATTACCAGTGAAGGCTAACCTCCTGAGACATCTGACAGCCACTAAAACATCCTGATGGTACTAGAAACTGAGTTTCACCCTTCCCTAATCCGCATGCGGAAGCCCCAGCCCCTGGTGTGAGGCATCTATGGAGGGGCTACAGAAAACATCAGCATCAGATGGTCATATGGTAGAGCCTGCGCTGCTACCCTAGTCACTGTGACATGAGAAAGTTGCAGAAGACAGCCCCACATAGGCCTCAACTGTTGGCTCCTTGATTTTCTACTCCCTGCCTCTAGGACTCTAAAGAAAGTAACTTTTGTTGCTGATGTCACCAAGTCTCTAGTGTTTGGTTGCAGCAGCTTTGCTCACAGCCTCATCTTTTCTGTGAGAATGAAAGGCGGCTGTAGAGAGAACCTGGATGAATCTTATTTCTTGGCACTCTCATTTTCTTGGTAGCAAACTTTGACTTAAAACCTTACGTGTCTCAAACTTAACAAAAAGTCAATTCAACTCAAAGTTAGGTTCTTCCTCTAAAACCCAAGTGTCTATCCTAAGTGAACCCTGCTCTCTCCCACTGCTGAGCTCTTACCCTCACCTCTTAAACACTCTCCTCTTACATTTCTTATACAATACACTGGTAAAGATGTTTGTGTCACTGACAGTAGGGTTCTCGCCCTCTTCTTCTTCCCCCCACAACTGTCAGATGAGAGGTATAGTGGGGAGTACTGTCCAAAAGCCTGACATAACTTAAAACAAGCACACATGATAAAAAGGAAAACACCTGCAATGAATTCTGCTGAAATATATTAAAAAATATGGGCTGGAGAGATGGCTCAGCAGTTAAGAGCATTGCCAGAGTTCAATTCCCAGCAACCACATGGTGGCCCACAACCATCTATAATGAAGTCTGGTACCCTCTTCTGACTAACTGTATACACAATAAATAAATATTTATAAAAATATTCAAAAAATAAATAAAAATCTTCATTATTTTAGTTCAAAATCCCTAAAATCAAAGTTAGTTCAATTCTACAAAGAAGGAAGAGCATCTCCAACTTCATGGCACCATTTTGGAACCTCATCTGGGTATTGTTGATAACCTGACCCCCTGCCCAGGCCCCACTATCTGCCCAGCAGCATGGATGCACACTGGCTGACCTCCTGCTCAGGCCCCACTGCCTGCCCAGCATGTATGCACAGTGAATAAAGCCAACTAGACACTGGGGAAAGAGCAGAATGGCAAAGAGGATCTATCAGACACAAACCCAGCCCCACAGGCTCCATGTTTTCATTCACATCCAGTATTTCTGCATTTGCCCTTCAACACCCTCTTCTGCAGAAGCCATTAGCAAAAGTATGAATAGTTTTTAAAAAAGCTAATGCACCTTAAGGTAATCTCTCCATAAATTAGGAGGAAATGAAACTTCAGCGAGCACACTTTAAAGATCACACAACAGTAAATAACTGAATCCCTTCTAAAGGATGTTAGATCAGCAACATATAATTTTGTCTTTCAATTTAAACAAATGTGATTTTAGGCAAGAAATATGATACATTCTTCTCACCCAAATCTCTGTTACTTCCCCACAGTTTCCCCTACATGAGAGGTGATAAGGAAGGGGATAAGAATTAGACATACGAGCCCCATGTTATTTAAAATGTTCCTAATAGACTCCTGTTTCGAGCACTTTTGCTTCCCAGGTTTGGGCACTCCTTTGCAGGCTGTGTCACTTGGTAGACTTTAGATCATTGTACTTTACCTGCTCCTGCTTACTTCCTATTTCCTCATCTGAGGCCATGAGACTCTCCTGCTCCCCGCCATTATATGCAGTATTTCTGCCCTGATGAACCTACAGTCCCTGATGCCTGGCCCCAAATAAACTGTTCTCAGCAACTGTTCCTGCCGAGTGTTTTGGTCACACTGATACAAAGAGCAGCACACTGCTTTCATGAGGAGACAAGTGTTCTACCCAGGCGTGGTAGATCACACTTGCTATTCCAGGAAGACTTGGGATTCGAGGACAGCCTCAGCTATATAGTGAGCCCACCTGAACTACATGGGGTCCTGTCTCAAGACAAAATAAATAAACATATATACGTTGTATACCATAAAACATAAATAAATGCAAAAATAGAAACATATAGGACACCAAAAAGTATGGATGAAGGAATTACACTGTATTAGCTAAAAGCTAAATCTGAGATAAGTGGCCTTAACTTCATATAAACAACTGCATAATGCTAGGGCGCCCAAGTGGCAGCATCAAACTGGGAAGGTGAGGCTAAATGTGGCCGCGGTTAGCTCATGAAGGGTCTCATACATCATGCAATGGAGGTTGGCTTGTTAGGGGAACATAGTTCTGGGTCGGGAGACACCAGTGCTAGGGAAACAGTGCTTAGGCTAGCAGACTAATGGAGTGACTTGTTTGTTTACTGCATGCATCCATTGTCTAATGTGTACAAGAGTGGTTCTCTGTAAGCTCCAAAGTTTTACCATTATTTTCCAAAAACAGCTAGAAATAATGATTACCTATCGTCTTAAAGCCACATTGCCTTTCCAGCTTTCAAGCCACAAGATTCAACCACAACTTAGAGTACTCCACTCTTCTCACTGTGAACAGGCCGTGGGAATGTTGATATTGTATACACATCGCATTGCTGACACCTGCTCAGCTCACCTGCAAACCCCGAGGCCCAGTCCTAAAGAGAACAGCTACGTGTACTCCATGCACTGCACAAACACCTTTTTATTACTTCCACAATTCTACCCTTGACTGTCTTCCTGGGATGCAGTTCCAGCGCTGAGAAAACTAAGGTCCTGAAAGAGTATGCTGAACTCACAGCCTTATTTCTCATAACATCCTTAGGTAATAAAATGTTTGGCTATGTGATGGCATTTCAAAACCTAAGGGTTGTTCTTATAACTCAACAGGCACATACCTCTGAAAAATCTTTGCAAGACTTCACTAACCCCAAATTCCACATTCAATATAGTCCAGAATGACAACAAGAATCTCAAACCTTCAAAGCCTACCAAGTTCAGAAAGGAGACCGACAGTAACTGAAAAGGCCCATACCCTGAACTGCATGTCTGACAAGGAAATTCTTTGTTCAGCCATTAAACAAATATGCTTTCCTCCCTTCACCTAGGGAAGACAATGACGGGCTCTCTCCAGCCAGCCTTCATGGCTCTCTCTACATTACACAACTGGCTACAGGGAATAGTGTCCCTTAAACCTGTTTCTACAGGAAAAACAGCAGCACGGGTCAGACACTAGACATCTACTCGACAAGTCAGACACACAACTGTGCGAGCTCAAAAAGAAGCTGCTGCTGTACAATCCAGGTGGTGAGCAGGGACCTTCTGAGACCATTTCCTCATACACGCTTTTGTTTAAAGAGCAAGCATAGAAACTCTCGCATCGTCTGACAAGTTCAGAGTCCTCTTCACATTTATGCTCTTACAAGCAACACATCCAAATGAGAAACTCTTCTGCTTTGGGGCCCAGACCTACACATCATTCTTAGGATGCATTCAACCCTTGCTATTGCAATTAACTTAGCCACAAAAGTTCAGTTAGCCCACTCTTCCCATAACTATACAGCACTGAGTGTATTTGTTATTGTATGATGGTGAAGAGTGCCGTCATCAGCTTGTTCAAGGCATAAAAAGGCATCAATTCTGCCCAGCCAATCCATCAATCATTTAATTAGATACCTTGTAAATTCTGCCTCCTGCAGAGTGCTCAAATCCATCTACAGTTTCCCACTACAAGCACCCGCGTCTAGCTGTCATCATCTCCTGCCTCTGCTCCTGGTACTCCTTAAGAAATTCTCCACTGTGATGAAGGTCACTGGTTAATTAATAAAGAGACTGCTTGGCCCTGATAGGTTAGAGCATAGGTGGGTGGAATAAACAGAACAGAATGCTGGGAGGAAGAGGAAGTGAGGTAAGACACCTCAGACAGACGCCATGCTCTGCTCTCCGAGGCAGACGCGATGGAGCCAGCCGCCAGGTCAGACATGCTGAATCTTCCCTGGTAAGACTGGTGCTACACAGATTATTAGAGATGGGTTGATCGGGATATGAGAATTAGCCAGTAAGGGCTAGAGCTAATGGGACAAGCAGTGTTTAAATGAATACAGTTTGTGTGTTGTTATTTCGGGGCATAAGCTAGCCAGGCAGCTGGGAGCAGGGCGGCAGGAATGCAACCCGCAGCTCCTACAGAATGAAGAGATATAGTAAAGACAACACCACTGCAGTAATGTGATCTCCAAAACTGGCCATGTTAAAAAGGACAAAAACAATTCTTGTTAAGCATAGGAAAATTGGGGGTGGGGGATGGGGGAGCCACTGTATTCTACCTGACCACTATCACATAAAATTACCTATCAACAGCAATAGAAACTACAGAAAGTAAACAAACTCCTGAAGACTAAACAATACACTACTGAATAACTCAATCATTGAAGAAATCAAGAAAAAAAATTTTTAAATCCCAGCACTGAAGGAAAATAAAAACACAACATAAATCTTGCATGTCTGAATCAAAAATCTATGATTAAGGAGATCATAGTCCCTAGAGAAGAACCTAATGTTGTTACAGTAAATGGTCATGATGCCTTCTAAATATATATTTATTCTCATTGTATAATTGCTTCCAACTTTGGTCAGAGATGCTTCTTTTTGCAGAGGGGAGTGGTTAACACAGAAACTCAGAATGGGTCAACATGCCAAGCTAAGCAACTGTGACTGCTCAGCTGTAGATGACCAACTATACTGACTTCCCAATCCAGGGCTCAGACAGCATCAGAGAAAAGAGAGCAGAGAGACGAGTAAAAGCTAGGAGATGAGGAGGAGAGCTGTGAAACGCTGACTTCTAAACATGACATGGTGCTGCACACATAAGTCAAGCATAAAATAGGAAGTGGCCCCAACCCTGGAGGAGCTATGCAGGAGGGTGGTTGTAAGGGAGAGAGGCAGGCACTCTCCTCTGAGGATGTCACTGCTAAGTTGTTGATATGCAATGCATGATGCCACACTCATATTCATATACAAAGCACGAGTTTTGCTCAGAGGGTTACTAATAACAACAAAGGAGGCCATGAAATTGTGAGAAAGATGGAGTAGGGGACAGTAGAGGGAGCTGAAGAAAGACAATAATGGGAGAATATGATCAAGATACATTGTATAAATATATGAAATTATCAGCAGATAAATAAAATATGTTATTTGAAAAACAAAAATGATAACTATACAGAAAGCATAAGACAGAACATTAAAAAATCTCACACGAGAGCTAAGGAGTAAACCCTTTATTAATGTCTCAGAAATTTTCTTCTAGCGTAAAAGCAGATTACTCATAAGCAGTGAGATCCTATTATAAATCATCTTTGTACTGTTTTGGGTTTGAGCCGGTG
The DNA here is from genome assembly GCF_014885135.2 of Alexandromys fortis. Classification (NCBI taxonomy): domain Eukaryota; kingdom Metazoa; phylum Chordata; class Mammalia; order Rodentia; family Cricetidae; genus Alexandromys; species Alexandromys fortis. The sequence continues at coordinate 8,109,004 of NW_026067934.1, read as the reverse complement.
ATAGTATTTGGTTTGGTTTAGCTTTTCTTTTTAAGATAAGATCTCATTATAGCTGGGCGGTGGTGGCGCATGCCTTTAATCCCAGCACTCGGGAGGCAGAGGCAGATAATGGTCCTGCTTAAGTCTCTAGGAAAATGAAACGGTTTTTTGACTATTACAATATCAAGCATGTTACAGGTATACCATACAATCCTACAGGTCAAGCAGTCATAGAAAGATCAAATCGAACTATAAAGGATATGTTGAATAAACAGAAAGGGGTGGAAAACACCCCCAGAAATAGGTTACATAATGCTTTGTTAACCTTGAATTTTCTTAACGCTAATGAGAAGGGGACAACGGCTGCAGAAAGACATTGGATAATGGAAAAGTCTACTGAACTAAATCAACCAGTTTATTTCAAGGATGTGCTGACCTCACAATGGAAGCCAGGAGATGTGCTGCGTTGGGGAAGGGGTTTTGCTCTTATCTCCACAGGTGAGGAACAATTGTGGATACCGTCAAAATTAATAAAGGTTCGGTATGAAGAAGAAAAGCCATTTGGAAAAGATAAATAACAATTCATTCACAAGGATGGCGAGCATACTGATGGTAAGGAATTCAGGTAGGTTGGGGGCAGGGTTTTTTTTTTTTTTTATCTCCACAGGAAAATACTGATCTTCAAAGAATTTAAGGGACCCTGAATATTTAATAACTGATGGATGGAAAATAGTTACGACCCACTAAGACTCAACAGTAACATGAGTAAGTATTGATTATATATATATTTTCTTTTTTCTCTTTGAACGCTTCTTTATAAATATGTAGAGCTGGTTTTGGAGTTGGACTATGGCTCAGTCCCTCTTCAATTCCAAGCCTGTTGATAAGAGATATCTCAGAGTTTCTGTCTCAGATCAGGAGCCATGAAATGGGACAGAATGAGGATAATTATATACTTGATAAACTTTCTTTGCTTTTCCTCATATCTGTGTCTTTCTTTATATGTCAGAATATGTCCTTGTTGTTAATGTTTAAATTTCCCATAACAAGCAACAAATTTCCCTACAGTAATTTTTGAAGTTTCCAGGATGAAGATGGGGCCCCACAACATCAACTCAACCTGGTTTTTATGACGTCATGAATATTTTTTTTCTTTTTCTCTTTTTTACGCGCTAATATGAGACCTGTTTTTTGGTACCAACTGCACAAGACAATTTCGAATGGTGCACATTTTTGACAACACTCTGGCCGGACCTTCTCAAAGTGCTCAGGGACTAGTTATAATTTTCTTAGGTCAAAGGTTAATTTGGGAATTTTACCATCATTTGCTTTCACAGGAGCCCCTAAGGAGAACATCGCCCCCATGTCAGCTTGAAGCAATCTTAGAGGACGACGTCCCCTCTCCCAACAGAGTTTGCCCTCAGGGTTAGGGACATCTTTTAGTGGTTGGTTTGGGGTTGAGGGGATGGGGAGATGTTTTATGGAATTAGGGGTATGTTCGAAAAAAAAAAAAGGGGGGGGGATTAACTGGTTTGATGGGATGATTGGTATTTGTGAGTTACTGTTTTTAGAAAATTGTATTGGTACTGTTTTCTGTATATTGACATATTGAATATTGAATGTGAGTGTTCCTACCTCTATTTTTGTATAAGAATATGCTTATATTGTATTGATACATCTACCATATCACAATGTACATTTCTACCTCTGATACTATTTATGTAATAACATTGTTTACATTTGATATGTAATGACATTGTTTACAGATGAAGATCATTGTCTTCATATATTGCACAGTTGTTTATTGTTTTAGTCTTTAAGTTAGATAGATATTGAGAATTATATAGATTAATAGTCATCTAAGTTTGTCATTTGTAATTAGACTAATCAGGTTCTTTAGATATATAGAGATTATACTCAGTATAGATAGATAATCTTCAACCTCTTTGGAGAGCTGTAGAATATGGCCTTTAATATAACTCAGAGTTTCGTGATAGTGAGACACAATTGCTCCTGGCAACACCGCTCTATTCCCGAGAGAACGTTGAGCACCAAAGACACTCCACTGGGAGCTTGTCTTCTTGGCAGAACTGGCCTTTGGGTTAAGAAAAGCCCATACCTCAACCACTGACAGAGATACAGAGCGTGCATCAATGGATACAACAGGACTGTCATATCCTGCCAAGACAGGGTAAGATAGTTTTGAAAAGTTCCTTGCCTTTAATAATGGTATGTCAGTTATGTTAGGCCTTAGCCAAAGTTGGTTGACTCAACATTGCAAACGAGACTTTGGGTGATTGCCCAGGTAGTCAGTTGTCTCTGTCAATTGTTACACATTTTGGATATATCTCGTTTGTTAAGTAATATTTATTCCCTTCTCGGATCTTTGATGGAGTTGAAGATTATATAATTGTAGTTACTCTCTACATTATTTAGACTCCTTGAGATAGAATGTTTAGCAAAACTTTTGATTCTCAATATTGTTTGTTATATTTATTATTTGTTATTATTGTATATAGTTGTATTTGGTTTAGTTCTGTCTTATTAAGACCAAAGGGGGAGATGTAGGGATAAGTCCCACCCCTTAGGGGGCGTGTTCACCTCAGGCTAAATTTTGCCTATAAATCTGGCAAGCGTGCTCTCAGCGCTCGCTTCTGCTTTCCTGGTCTCCGCAGGAACGGTGGTTCTGTAAGTCTATTCCTCCATTAAAGCTGTCTATATTTTGACAATCTGTCTGCATTCACTTACGCCGTTACACTGCTTCTTGACTTTTGTGTTCAGTAAGCATTAGGAAGTTTTCAACTAAAATCACATACATGTTTCGTCAATGCCCACTTTATAAGTCACATGACTATACTGAAGTAAAAGCCCTCTCCTCAAAGACAATCATCATTAATCATCTCTTACTCTCTTCACGGATTATCCCCTATTTAAGTATATGTCTCAAACATACTTTCTTTTTATACATTAATTTTATTAGACACACACAGAGGACAACTTGTGGAAGTTGGTAATCTCCTACGAGGGCCCAAACTCAGACAGCAAGCACCATTACCCATTGAGCAATTTCTCTATCCCATATTAATTTTTTTAATGCAAAATGTTGTCACTTGCTTTTTTAATAATATACATCTTTTCATATCAATATACAATAATATCAGAATGGTATTTTAGAAAGCAAATTTTTTGAGTAGCCATAAACATACCTGTTTTGTAGGCACCACCTACAGAACTCGTTTTTCACTCCATCAGAAATGTTGACCTTCACTGTCAGTATCTTCAAATTCTCTCCACGGTTAATGGCCAGAATCTGACACAAACATATGGCAAAGACGGATGATCAATAAAACAAGATAAACTTAACGAGTCTATATTTATAAAAAAATAATTAAGCATCTATCTAGCTAAGAACATATCATTTTTATTTTTTATTTACAAAGGAATGTATTAAAAACAATTTATACACTCTTAAACTAATACATCTCTCTTATAAAGAAAATCATAGGGCTGGAGAGATGGCTCAGCGGTTAAGAGCACTGCCTGCTCTTCCAAAGGTCCTGAGTTCAATTCCCATCAACCACATGGTGGCTCACAACCATCTGTAATGAGGTCTGGTGCCCTCTTCTGGCCTGCAGGCATACAAGCAGACAGAATGCTGTATAAATATAAATAAATAAATAAATAAATAAATAAATAAATAAATAAATAAATAAAAGAAAATCATAATGAGAGCTGGGAAATGGGTCATTGTGTGCTAGACAAGCATGAGAACCTAAGTTAAGATCTCCCCAAACCCACATAAAGGTATGCACATGGGCACATGAACAAACACATGCAGACATACTACCTTTTTAGTTATTTTTATGACTGATATTCCGAATTATGCCAATTGATTAAAAAGAGCTCATGATTATCTTAATAGACTCAGAAACATCTGATAAAATCTAGCAGACCTTTCTGATGAAAGCACTCAATAAACTGAGAGCTGAATGCATCTTCTTAAACATGGAAATCAGAGACAGGGGAAGAAACTGAAGCTACAACTACGTATCGATATAAGGCAGAAGTACAGCAAAGGAGGTAGGTCAACAGTGAGAGAAGCAGCAGAAAAGAACAAGGATGCAAGGTGTCCTGAAGAGTGCAAAGAACGAGGGGTAAAGCCATGAGCTAAGGATGAATTCGCAGAGGAAGGAAGGAAGATGCAGATGGGATGATGAACAGACAACAGCTACGGCAGTGCTGCTTTCCCATGGCCTGTCAGCATGCCAGATGATAAAAAGCAGGGTTCACTACCTCAGATACTAGAAACTAGCTATGACCCAGCAGCAACCCTCGGGCACACAAGAACCTGAAAAGCCCTTAAAACACAGAGTGTTTTTCAAACTAGCATTTTAAAAGGACTCTGCTTTCTCAGGCTTGAGTATTATCATCTCCAGAAGACTGTATCAATCATAAATAAATACCAGGTATGGCATGTATAAAACAAAATATTGTTTAAATACATACACACACAGACAAAAATATGATACCAAAATCATTCTTGCAAAATGAATTTTAGTAAATTCATATGATCACTGATACATTTTTAGATATATATATATATAGTGTGTGTGTGTGTGTGTGTGTGTGTGTGTGTGTGTGTGTGTGTGTGTGTGTGTATAATATGGAATGGAAGAAGACAGGGCCTCCCACACTCTAGGCAACCACTTTACCAGAACTATGCCATCAGCCCTCACTGTGAGTAATACTGCAAGTCACTGTTTTATTTTCCTATATTTGTAATCTAAAACTAAGTAAATCCATCTCCATTACATCTAAACTTTATAAATTATGTGTTTCATCACCTATAACAAATCCAGGGCACAAAAAAGTAAAATAAGCAACTTTAGACAAAAAGTAATGGGGCTGGAGAGATGGCTCAGTGGTTAAAAGCACTTGCAGCTCTTACAGGGGACCAGAGTTTGGTTCCCAGCACCCACATAGAGGTTTACAACCATCTGTAAACTCCAGTTCCGGGGAATCCAGTATCAGTGTCCTTTTCTGGTCTCTGTGGGCAAACAGGCATCCCATGTGGTGCATATACATATATGCAAGCAAAAAATTTATACACATAAAAGTTAAAAAGTAATTATAAAGTAATGAACTATTTCACTTTTTCAAGGACAGTGCCCATGTCATCACCAAACCTCAAAATCCACCACAATATGAGTACTCAAGAAATACTTGCGGGATGAATGAATCGTGTTACAATGAGAAAAAAGGTGAGTTTCATGTTTGCATAACCATATATTTAAAATTACATTGTAATAATCAAATAATTAATTATCACACAAAAGATAAAGAATTCTATTAGCTCCTCTACACAGGCTGTAAAATGTGGACAGGGAGAAAATCATTTTAAAATGTTTCATGAGGACCTTCACCTTGGGAGAATACTGGTAGTCTCTCAATTCAAATCACCCCCTTGCCTCTCAAAAGAACCATAAAACCAACAAAAATAATAAATGAAATAACACAAGACATGTTTGCATCCATAGAACACAGAGAATTGGACTGACATCAGATTTCTCACATATAAAACAGTATTCAAATTTTGGGATGGCCAGTTCACAACACTGTGAGTCACTAAATGGTACACACATGGTGAAGAGTGTACATTTTACACTGTGGACATTTTACAACAGTTACAGTTAAAAAGAAAAATGAATTATAACTCCCAAGCAAAATAAAATCTATGGCAGTCTAACTTTATTAGACCTGCTCCACATGAAATATTAGTGTTGCTAAGGCTGGAATGAAAAACGCTAACCCACAGCTCAAAGCCATAAAAAGAAATATAGAACACTGGTTATAGTAACTATATATGTAAACAGAAAAAACAGTACATTGTAATTTTCTCTTGAAACACCTCTCCTGCCACTGTGCTATTTAAATTACATTCTGCACAGTACACTGCCTATGACCACATTTAGTAAAATAAATAAATAGATATTTAGGGAGATACAAGCTAAAAAACGAAATCAGAAGGCTGAGGTATAATGACTATGTATGATTCATGAAACCAAATGAGACCATATATACTGTATTCTAAATCAGGCATTGGACTGTAATTGTCTTGGGAATGATCTGTGCTCACACTAAGCACACTGAAAGCAGGGTCTAATGGACCTCTGTAGTGATACTTCATTTGTATTTTAATAAATAAAATTTTCCTGAAGTTCAGAGAGTAAAACAGCCGCACTGATCAGCCTTACGGACCAGGCAGGGACGACACACACCCTTAATCCCAGTAGCCACACTAATTTACCATAGAAACCAGGCAGTTGTAGTGCAGGCCTTTAATCCCAGCACTAGAGGGGAATATAAAACTGGAGGAGACAACGCTCACTCACGTAGTCTCCTTCTGAGATTCCTGGAAGCAGGATCGTCATTTCAGACTGAGGTAGGGATAAGAGCCAGTGACTGGTTGTTTGCTTTTCTGACCTTCAGGTTGAACCCTAATTTCTGTCTCTGGGTTTTTATTAATCGTGCTTCAGACCTCACCAGACAGATGCAAGTGATGTGGGTTTTCACACTGTCAGCTCTAGTAAGAATTTCCAGTGTCACTGACTTCTCAGGGTCTTCAGTTCTCCATTTGTGAAGTCAGAAAATATAATATTTTTACAAGTTTTATATAAACTAATAAAATAGTTGGCATAAAACTTCTAAATTTTTAATGAAAGTATTATCATTATTACTACTGTCGGAGGCAGTGTTCTTATTTACCTGGTGATGATGGATGTTCCTTATGTTGCAGGAAAAGTTCTGGTAAAGTTGAAACTTACCAACATCTTTTTCATTTACTTTTTTTGAGGATACTTTTGCAAGAGATGACTGGATACAAATGTATCTATGTTGGCACCTGATCAGATATACAAATATTAAAAATCAAACATTTATGTGTGCTTTACATTTTATAAGTTTATATGAAATGAAGGAAAGAAAAATGTTAAGCCATTACTAAATGAAATTTGACTAATGATGCCCAAGTAAGAAACTGACATTACTATCCCATCAAAAGGACTCTGCCAGCTTGCACCTTTAATCTCAACACAGGAGAACTCTGAGTTAGAGGCCAGACTGGTCTACATAGCAAGTTCCAGGGCAGCTAGGGCTATACAGGGAAATCCTGTCTCAAAACAAATAAACAATCATACTAGCAGATCAATCTATGCATCAAAACAAACCATCGAAAATGCCTGAGTTCAGATAATATCTATGAACACAAAATGCTGAAATGACTGATAGGAATCAAACCAATCATCTAGTCACACTTCTCTAGTCAGTTAGGGAGTCACTGTCAACTTAAAAATAAGAAGGGGCAAAAGGAGTACCAGAATAATATGGAAAACTGGGACACTAGGTTAAGCAGTGGTTCTCAACCCTTTTGGAGCTGCATATTATATTTATACTACAACTCACAGCAGTAGCAAGACTACAGGTATGAAGTAGCAATAAAATTTTATGTTGGGGTCATCACAACATGAGGAACTACATTAAAGGGTTGCAGAATTAGGAAGGTTGAGAACCGCTGGGCCAAAGAGATGGCTCCGCTGTTAAAGGATAGGCTCACAACCAAAACTATAAAACTGGTACATAAAAAGAGAGGAAGAAAGAGAGAGGGAGGGAGGGAGGAAGGGAGAGGAAGGGAAGGAGAGAGAGGGAGAATAAGAATGGGAAGGGGAGAAGGAAAGAAAGGGGTTTTAAATCAATGTCTGTCATAGCCAGAACCTGGAAACAACCTAAATGCCCCTGGACCAAAGAATGGATAAGGAACTGTGATACATTTACACAATACATAGCAGAACAAAATAACGACATCTTGAATTTTGCAGGAAAATGGATGGAGCTGGAAAACATCATTTTGAGTGAGGCAACCCAGACACAGAAAGACAATTATCACATGTACTCACTCATAAGTGGTTTTTAAACATAAAGCAAAGAGAACTGGCTCACAAATCACAATCTCAGAGAACTTAGACAACAATGAGGACCCTAAGAGAGACATACATAGATTTAATCTACATGAAAAGTAGAAAAGTACAAGATCTCATGAGTAAATTGGGAGCATGGGGACCTTGGGAGAAGGGAAAGGGAGAGGCAGAGAGGGGAGCAGAGAAAAATGTAGAGCTCAATAAAAATCAGTAAAAAAAAAAAAGAAAAAAGTCAAAGTCTGTCTCTGTACTACTGCCCTACCCCTCTGTCTCAGTATCCTGCCTCTGCCTCCCCAGTGTTAGGATTAAAGGCTTGTGCCACTATACCTGATTTAAAGGCTCTTTCACAGAAGATCAAAACTGTAATCCTAAGTAAGCTCTGACAAAAGCCCTCCACCCTTCTAAAACTAGACTGTGATGCCACAGCCGAGCTGTTCTCTCCAAGAGCAAAAATGCACTTTGGACCAGTATTTCCATCCATACCTGCCATCAAACATTGTCAAGGCAACCCAACACAGACATAATGATTGGTTTATCAATTTAGCTGGATTTAGAACACCCAAGAGATTAGTGAGGCATGCGCAGGACATTGGCATGCCTGTGATGGTACTATCAAAGGGGAAGGACTAGGAAAGACAAACCATAGATGTGGGCAGCACCATCCCATGATGGAATGGTTGAATAAGGGGAAAAGGAAGAAAGGCAGCCAGCACTGCTGCCATCATGTGAACTGCTCAGCTTCACCAAACCCACTTACCATGATGATGGCCTGAGCCCTCTGAAGCCATGAGCCAAAGTAAAACTTTCCTCCATTAAGTTGTTTACACCAGGCCTCTCACCACAGTGACACAAGAGGAACTAACAGAACAGTAAATCCCAGAAAGGATCAACAAACTATCACACAAAACAAAAGCAATGCCACCTGCTCCAAAGGAACACAAACCCTCTCAAATAACATCTTGTCAAGCACTGGTTAAATTGTATTCATCCAAGTCTCCACTGGAGTATCTGAGGATAAAGAGGACAGGAAGGCAGACTACCAGGCTCTCTTACCATAATCCAATTAAAACAACTTAAACTGGGCTGGACAGATGGTTCAGCAGTTAAGAGTACCAGCTGCTCTTCCATATGACCAGGGTTCAATTCCCAGCACCCACATGGCAGCTCACAACTGTCTGTGACTCCAGTTCCAGGGGACCTGACACCCATGGCAAAACATCAATGCAGTTAAATTAAAAAATTAAAAACAAAACCAACTTTAACTATTTTACATATTAGGGTTGTACTGTTTGAGCAAATTTAGTTTAAAAATAAAAAGCCTGAAGACCAGCTTTAAATGAACACATGGTTAGCACTAACCATGGGACCTTAATAGTGTGAATCCCACAAAACAGAAAGCCCCCCCCCAAAAAAAAATACTTACAAGTCCCGAATGAAGTGAAGCGTGTCCTTGTCTTTAGCAATCATGTCTGCTAGAATGTGTTGTACTCCTGTCTCAATATCCTTGAGCTCAGACAGGCCTTTAGGAAGGTAGGAGACCAGAAGCAGGAAGTATAAGATTGGCTGTAAGGTCTATAATTAGACACAATAAACTAAATTCCAGTTAATATAAAATCTTAAGCTAACAAACTTAGGAAAGAAAACCCCATAGGAGTGACTCACTTGCACACCCAAAGCAGCACAGCTCTAGGAGCGATATGCAGGGCCTTTCCCAACACTGTGCACCGGTGAGCACTAAGCTGCTCGGCTCTGGGCTCTACCACCTACCAATTCTGGGACCTAGAAGAGGTTATATTTGCATTCTCTGCCTCAGTTTCCCTTAAACATTGAGTAATTATTACTTCTCTCATCTAGTTACAAAGATTAAATGTTGTACGAAACATGTATGCATCAATCATAACCCAAGATACGAAATTTTATGGGTTATAAAAATTTGCCCTTTCAAGCAATTTCATTAATATTGATATTTTAGCATGAGGCATTTCCAGGTTGTAAGTGATTCATTTGAATTTCTCATATTTCATAAAGACAATCCCAGACTTCACGGGGCAACGTCTACAGGCAGTCCATGAAATAGCTGCAAGGGTATCATGGCAGACAAGAAAGCATTTGCATTGTGTTCTTTCATTTCTCTTGTCTTCATTGTTTCATTTGCATTGTGCTGTTGTGAATTTACATCAAGGCTTGAATTACAGAAGCACTAAATGTCATAAGTATGTTTTTCTGTGATCATAGTTTTCATGAGTAAAAGGTAGAAAAAACAAAGCACACAGGACAACAAACTTATTCTGGCATATTTAGTAAAGACAAAAATACCTACTTGGTTGTGTTATAATAATTTATGGTAATACTGAAGTAGTACTTACTTTAAAGAAACATGAATTGAAATTAATAAGAATTCTACTTACACTTTAGAAGAATTTCTATATGAGGAAAAATTTAGCAACAAATTACTTTTACAATATGGAAACCTGTATATGCTAAGGATTTAGAATGGTTGTAGCACACAGTATGAATTCATATGCTACTATTCTCCCTGGATGGATCTTGAGCTAAGAAAACTATTCACTCTGCACTAACAACTAGAGCCTATAGTGATATTTTATTTATGTTTTAATAAAACTTGCCTAAAAATCAGAAGGGCACAGCTAAGTCACTATAAATCAGGCAGTGGTGGTACACACCTTTAATCCCAAGATTTGAGAGGCAGAGGCAGACAGATTTCTGTGAGTTCAAGGCCACCCTGGGCAACACAAATTCAAAGCAGAAACAAATCCAGGTGGTGGTGGTGGTGGTTCACACTTTAATCCCAGTACCGGGAGCCATGCCTTTAATCCCAACACTAGTCTTAGTCTGTGGTGCAGCCTTGGTAGAGGTAAGACTTACCTAATGGCGTGGCTGTTTTGCTTTTCTGGTTTTCGGGTTGAACCTGAATGTCTCTGGGTTTTATTGCTCGTGTGACAGAGGCCCCAAGCACCTCCGAGTACCATCACACAGAGAAGTACACCACCAGGGCCACAGCTCAGTAGTACAAGTGTCTACAGTGAAACACTACTGAAGGCAGGGAACTGAAACAAAGGGCAAGTCTGCAGCAACAACAGAAGGGCCTCGCCTCGGGGAAGAGCACCCCTAGGAAGTCTCACACACGCATCGAATCTTTATAATTAAAATTACCATAGTCTAAGGACTGTCTTTGGGTCAAAGCTGCAGGTTCTTAGACAGCAGGAGCAATGCAGATGACGGACAAAAGCTTTGTACAACCACTGCTAGGAAGAGTCCATGTCACCTATCTAGAGCAGTGGCTCTCAGAGGAAGGCAGAAATTACAAGTCATCTGGGCAGTCTTTCCTATTGCACGCCTATCTGCTCTAGACAGAAAGACTGGAAACACTGTCCACGTGTCTGAAAAAGCCCCACTCCTGGGTGTTCTTTTAAGCTGACTACAGGCTCCAAGATGAGCATCTCAAGACAAAAAAGGAACAAAGAAGGAACCAGAAAAATCAAATAATAAAATTTATACAGTAACAGGATCTGAGACGTCTTGGAATAACAACTGTGACTACAAAAAATTTGAAAAGCCAGCATTTCTTTCATCTGTACCAGCACCATCAGGCCCATCAACACAGAGATGCTTGGATCCCAGGACGATGCCCATCTGTGGTACAGTATAGATTTTCATTCAGATCAAGTTCTTAGTCTGCAGAAAGTAAGAAATGTCTACTACTGAGAGAGAAAAGAGAAAAACAAAACAAAACCGAAATATCTGGCTTTCAGAAATATTTCTCTGAAGAATACTGGGAATTATTAAAATATTTCTTTAGAAAAAAACAACATGGTAATAGAATTGAGAGTGATCATGTGCATGTGCAGAACATGAAGAGTGATCATGTGCATGTGCAGAACATGAAGAGCGAGCGGGAAGTGAGAAGGAAGGAACATTTCAAACAAAATTTAAAAAGCAGCGTGTGGTGGTTTGAAAGAGAATGTTCCCATGGCATCCGAACCCTTGGTCCCCAGCTAGAAGAGGTACTCGCTGGGACAGGCTTTGAGTGTTTACAGCCTCACACTACACTCAGTTTGCTCTGTGCGTCATACCTGTGGTTGAAGATGTGAGCTCTTGGCTTACTGCAGTTGCCTACCCATAAAAGACTCTGATCCTTTTGGAACTGCAAGCTAAAACAAACTCTCTTTCCCAGAAGTTGTTTTGATGGTAGTGTTTATAACAGCAACAGAAAAGTACTAACACAGTACATAGTTATTTGGAACTAAGCGTAATTCTCTGTATATGAGATTAGATAAAGCCCAGAGAAAGTCCCACCCCACTGTGTCTGTAAGAACCACAGTGACAGCCAGGCAGTGGTGGTGCATACCTTCAATCCCAGCACTCAAGAGGCAGAGGCAGGCGGATCTCTGTGAGTCTGAGGCCAGCCTGGTCTACAGAGCTAGTTCCAGGACTGATGTGGGAGTGTCATATATCAGTCTGTTGATTTCATTGATTAAGCAATAAAGAAACTGCTTGGCTGGCCCTGATAGGTTAAAACATAGGTGGGAGGAGTAAACAGAATAGGATGCTGGGAGGAAGAGGAAGTGAGCTCAGACTCTGCTCTGCTCCCGGACAGACTTGACAGCTCTGCTCTCTGGAGCAGAGACGCCAGGCTCCGCTCTCCCAGGCAGCTCCGACCCAGGATGGACGTAGGCTAGAATCTTCCCGGTAAGCGCACCTTGGGGTGCTTACACACATTATTAGAAATGGGCTAGTCCAGGTGCGAGAATTAGCCTGTAAGGGCTAGATAGAAATGGGCCAAGCAGTGCTTAAATGAAAATACAGTTTGTGTGTTGTTATTTCGGGGCATAAGCTAGCAGGCAGCCGGGATGCTGGGGACGCAGCCCCGCCGCTCCTATTTCAACACAGGACAGACCCCAAAGCTACAGAGGAACCCTGTCTCAAAAAAAAAAAAAATTACAGTGACAAACCAATTTGTCACTATTTGTAAAATTAAATAAATAAATTTTGTAAAAAGGCTGTGGACAGGATAATTTCATCTGAGGAGAAGGACATGGGGAGCTAAAGAGATGGCTTGTGGTTAAGAGCGCTTGCAACTCTTACAAATAACAAGAATTGAGGTCCCAACCACTGCTACTCCAGCTCCAGGGGATCCAACACCCTATTGTTGCCACAAGCACCTGCATTTATGTGCACAGACACATACAAATAAAAACAAAGTCTTTAAAAAAAAAAAAAGAGAGAGAACCACAGTGTCAATGGTGGTCCTGAGCTAGTCACATGATCAGAAGTGTCACTACCTGGTGTCAACATCATGTATCCCATATATCATCATATGTGACAATTAAAAGGGATGTAGAATAGGATTTATGTTTACACTATAGAACAGTGCTGCTTTTAGCTCTGGCCGAGAAGCATCTTTGCAGTAGGCGGAAGCTCATACAGACTCCTAACTAATCACAGTGTTGACAGTAAGTGACTGTGGAGTGTGTCCCCTTAAATGGACCCCACAAATCCTGAGAACAGAAAAGGGGGCAGATGGGGAAGAGGGCTGTGAAATGCTGAGTCTGGGACATGACATGGCCACTGTACTCCTGAACTCACTCCTGTTATGGTTCTCTGCACAAGGTCAAGCCAAGAAGATCAGTCAATATTCCAGCAGGAGCAGTAATAGACACAGTAAGTTATATAACAACAAAACAAAAACAGCAACAAAAGCAAAAGGAGGAAACATGAGGGATGAAAATGGGATGAGCACATGTTGAGGAGTTGCCAGGGCAGTGAGAGGAGGGAGGTGGGTGGAGACAGATGAACCTATCGAAGAACAAAAGAATTTTTTTAAGAGAGATGGTTATCAAAGGCCTGTTTGGTAGGAATGCAGTATACCTGGCAACCAAAGAGACCACTGTACCAAAGAAGACAGGAAAACAGAAGGCAAAGAATCAGCCACAAGGAACAATAGGCAGAAATCTCACTGCAGCTGTTCTCCGTTGTGGGCAGACCGCCCCCGCCACTACAATAACTCTAAAGGTTGGACTACTCAGGCTCAGCTACAGTTAACATATGAAATGCAATCAGCAAAAGGAAGGCCTGGGTCTGCAGGAGAAAGGGCATGCACAGGGACCTGGGTCCATCCCCAGCACCCCACCCAGAGAACAAATGTGTAACTAAATGAAGCAACGTATAGCAAATCAAAAATTAGAAACTAAATGTAAATCATTGAAAATACAACTACAAATAGCACTAAAAATTAAACACATTTGGATTGTATTCACTTTAATCCATCTCTAACTTCAAATAATTCTTTCCATTACTGTCCTTTCCCAAACAAATTAAAATGTATATGTTTCTGTGAACAGATCATTCGTATTTTACGGACACATATACTCAATTTTTAAAATCATAAATTCACATTTTCTAAAATATGGCTGATATATTTCTCTATAATTATGGACATGGCATGGATTTTGTTATCACAGACTGCCCCCTGTTGATGTGTGAGTCTTCCAATTTAAAGGATCAACAGAAAGTAAAAGAAAAACTAGAACTGGGATGGAGAAATAAAGACTAGGGTTGGAGTTAACTTGCAGTTGTATGGGCTAAGTAAGCCTGGAAATCTAATGTACAGCATAAGGATTTCATTCATTATACAGCATACTAGCATTTGGCTAAGAAATAAATTTTAGGTGCTCTTATCACCAAAAGAAGAAAAAAGTAAGCTGTGTCAGACAGTACACATATTAATTTCATTTCAGGTCAATTTTGTTTGACTATAGAAATTACTTAATTTTGCATATATATCAAAACACATATTTTGATATATATAATTACTTAAAAAAAAGAACCAATTTTTTTTGAGAAATCTATAATTTCACTTTGAAGATGAGGCAAGAAAACTGCAAATTCTAGTCCAGACTGAATAGTAAGCTTCTTAAAAGCAATAATCTTTTAGATCTTTCTCTTGTACCCTGTCTCACTCTCTCTCACTCACAAAGGCCAGAATATATTTGGAAGCAAATTTTAGACAAAGTCCCCTTATTACTTAGAAACAGAAATATAAGAGCAGGGTCCAATCTGTACTTTGTGCATGCCAGGTGTATTAAAATTCTTTCTGAAGAGATCTGAGTTATATGGATTTTTTTCAAAAAAAATCAGAAATAAAACAAAAGCTTTGAAAGATAATGAGAATCTTTATAATCTTGGGATATGGAGAGGTTTCATTTAAAAGTAAAATGTCAATTATCTTAAAAGATTAATAAATTAATAATAAAACCAAGACCTTCTATTAACCAAAGATGGCATTAAGAAGGACCAAGTAGGGGCTGGAGAGATGGCTCAGAGGTTAAGAGCATTGCCTGCTCTTCCAAAGGTCCTGAGTTCAATTCCCAGCAACCACATGGTGGCTCACAACCATTTGTAATGGGGTCTGGTGCCCTCTTCTGGCCTGCAGGTATACACACAGACAGAATATTGTATACATAATAAATTTAAAAAAAAAATTAAAAAAAAAAAAGCAGCCAGTGCTCTTAACTGCAGAACCATCTCTCCAGCCCCCAAAACCCTGTCTTGAAAAACTAAAACAAACAACAAACAAAAAAGTCTTATGTTCAGCTCAGTTTGTTCTTTNAACCACATGGTGGCTCACAACCATTTGTAATGGGGTCTGGTGCCCTCTTCTGGCCTGCAGGCATACACACAGACAGAATATTGTATACATAATAAACAAATGTTAAAAAAAAAAAAAAAAAGAACCAAGTAGGAAGTGGGGAAATGTGTGTTGCGAGAAAACACTTGGAAATGCAGAAAGAAAATGGGAGAGGCACGACAGCTAAATGACTATAGAGTGGGGAGGTCATGGGAAACAAAAGGCTGGGCGACTTGTCTGTTAGAATCACCTGCTCTTTACCTGCTGTTACTAGACGTGTTTAATGTAAATGTGTGCATTCTAAAAGCTAAGCATCAGCAGGGCTGACGGCTTGTAGGGAGCCAGTACCTTTAACACCAGGCTTGACGTAAGACAACAGGTTGAGCTGTCCCGGGTTTTCCAGCAGTAGCTGCGCTGCTCCTTCTAGTCCCAGCTGTTTTGCTCTCTGGGCTTTGGTGCCTTTGCTCCCCGTTTTATATGGAGCAGACTAGGAAGAAAAAGGTAGAGAATACATAATAGCAGTCTGTTTTCAAAGCTTAAATTAAAACAAGGCTGCAGGGCTAGAGGACATGCTGAGAACGCCACAGACATCCTTCTCTCTGCTCTGCCCTCTCCCTTCAGAGATGAACTCATATTAACTAGCTAAGATTACGGGAGTGTTATGTGTCATAGATTTGTCTTTGTAATTTTCTATGTGCTTGATTGGATTTACTCATCTAAAAACCTCCTCATCTAGATGTCGAGTTGAATTACCCTTCACTCACTCACCAGGCCTTCTTCCTCCAGATTCTCTTCATAGTTGCCCAGTGGTCAACCCTGACATGCTCATGAATTCTTGCCGCTCATAGCTTCTAATAGGAGCCAACCACAGAACCCATGAGGGCCTGGCCTCTGTGCACAGCAAGTTCCCTATGGAGAATGGTGTGGTGCTTCCACACAGCCTCTGTACTGCTTCTTGTCAACACCAGTCCCCTCTAGATAACTCAGATTTGTTAGAGTACATTATTTAGGTGAGGGTATGTTTTTAAAGTATGTACCTGTTCAATACAGACAATGTTCTTCAGATATTTTCCATCTGTGGTTGACTGAGCACACAGATGTGAAACCAACAAGTAACTATGGTGGCAGCTATGCCAACTACAGGCTGCAGAACGCATGTCTTGATCTCCGGCTGTGCCATCTCCTTTGCATTCTACGCTTTGACAACCTGCTCTACTTCCTTATGTGACTAGAAATTCCTTGAGGGCAAGAACTATTTACTACCATATGTGTAAACCCAAGTTCCTGGCACAGATGAAAAGGTATTCAGTAAATATATATTGACTAAAGGACAAAAACCCTGATGAATTAAGTAACAGTGGCCAATGGCATTAGCTCTTTATGGCATGGTCTTCCTCAGTGGTAAAAAGATCCCCCAAATCATACATATTTATGCATTACATTAAAAGATAAAGTTCCTTACCACGTGTTCTAGTTCTTCAAATGTTTTACAGTTCAACAAGGCTTTTAGCAAGCACTCAGACATCTTCCCCTCCTTCTTAATTTTCTGGATTGTACTATGAACCTTCTTTGCAACCGTCCTGAAATAAAAAACTTACATAAGATATACGACCCACATGTCCGACCTCTCTTCTCAAGGCTATCTCACATTTCAGAAAAGTGCAGGGAAAGTAAAAAAAAAAAAAAGACAAAATTGCTTTATCTTTGACACACTTGACAGACGAGAACTTCACCCCCAAATACTTTAGCCTGCAGTTCCAAGAGAGAATAATATATAAGTCACAATAAAAGTGTCAGTATCAGGAAGTTAGCCCTGACCTATCACTATGCTCCTCCTCGCAGACCTGAGGCCTTTTAAGGTTTCAGCAACAGTGCTGATGAAGGCCTCTGTGGAGTCTCACCAGAGCAAGTGTAGCTGTCAGATGCAGTCTCTTCGAGTTGAAGCAATGTTCCAGGCTCTCCTGGATTCTAAAAGTCTCATACTTTGAAATGTTCCCTACCAGTTACTTTGTAGTGTCTGCAAGCCTTCAAGGGCTCCTGTGATGTTACCTTACAGTTAACCTGAGGCCTCCTGGCAGGAATATCATCCAAGTGAGACTTTATACTACATCTCATTGAGAGACAAAAGATCTTAGTGTAGCCTTCTACTAACAGACTGTGACCTAGGAAGAGGACACTTGTGGTTTCTGATATAAGCATCCTTTTTCCCTTTGTAACCGATACGCACTTTGTGGAGGGATGGATATTTTGAGACCATCTTATTCCTCACCAAACCTCTGATGTATTCACTGATTTATTCTTATCACTATAGACTTCTGGCTTATTTTTTATTTAGTGGTTATAATTCACCATTGTGACATATTTACTGTTCAAATTATCCTTGGCTTGGCCAGAAGTAACCCTTTCAAGCTAACTGCTATGTTTTTGACTTGTTCCTCTTACTCTCTGAGTACTTCTTTATTCTCTAAAACAAGATATCCCAGCTCACCTTTTACTTTTCTCCTAAGCATTGAAATCCTAAGGCTGCCGCCTGGACATCTATTTGACTATTACATGTGCTCACTGGTACTGGAGCAATATTGCTCAGGATGGGCACATGTAGCACACATAACTGGTTCCTAAGTACTATTCTCCACTGATAAAGAACTGGGACCCATGCAGAAGAGCTGATTCCGGAAATCAATACAGATGAATCAATACACAGATGGGGCAAGAGGAATGGCAGGCCCAGCAGGTCCTATAATTTTCAGTCAATTTTTTTCACTGTGAATGTGTAATCCTGCTGTATATGTCATACTCACCATCTTATTTCATTACCTGTTCTTTTTGTTTATTTGTTTGTTTTTGTTTTTTGAGACAGGGTTTCTCTGCATAGCTTTGGAGCCTGTTCTGGAACTCACTCTGTAGCCCATGCTGGCCTCAAACTTACAGAGATCCACCTCCTTCTACCTCCCAAGTGCTGGGATTAAAGGCATGCACCACCATCGCCTGGCTCATTATCTGTTCTTATTTACAAAATCTGCCTAACAGTGGTATTGGTAGTGTGAAAAAGGTGAGTACCAATATGCATACATTAACCCTAGGCTCTTGACTTCAAATTCCTGCTGCCTTGATTTCCCTACAATAGTGGACTGTAACCTGTAACTATGAGCAAAATAAGCCTTCTCTCCCTTCAGTTGCTTTTGTTAGGGTATTTATCACAGCAGTAGAAGAAGAAACCAAGACAATATCTCTTCCTAAAAAAAAAAATCATTGGCAGCACCATAGAGTATCATTTTCCTTTATGATCACATGGCTGACTGGGAGCAGCATCATAAGAGTCACTATAGCATCTTGTCAGCCCAGGATTTAAAAAAAAAAAAAAAAGGTAATATTCAAAGTAGAGTTTCTATTGAATGCTTATGGTTTTGAGTATCATGAAGATACAAAATTAAGACACTCTATTATAGATTAAAGACCACCTATACTGGCAAGAACTCTCCATTTGGGGACTGTGGAGTGCTAAGATTCTGCCACGATAGTCAATCATTTCAACCTACCCCATAGATTCACGTCCAACTCCATGGCCTAACTAAGAAAACAAACCTGACTACTCTGGCAAAAGAGGTCTACATTTAGACGACAACAATTAATAAAAACAAAGCACTGGGACTGCGAAAATAGTAACTAAAGTCCCCTTGTCTGCCCTCGTGTGCTCAGAGATCCACCACTCCCTCGGGCTTCTTACCGTAGCTCATCTAGGGTCTGGCGAACTTCTCTCAAGGAATCGGCATCGAGGTTATTAACGAGCTCTTTTCGATAGCGTATAATGAAGGGAATTGTATTGTCATCATTAAAGAGGCGTATGATATTGGCACAAACCCAAAGTTCAATATTAGTTCTCTCAGATAAAACCTGCAAAGAAAGAAAAGGTGATTCAAAATCCTATGGCCTATAATCCCAAAACTTTGAAGGCTGAGACAGGAGGACTACCAGAAGTTTGAGGCCAGCCTGAGCCATGAAGTAAGATCCTATCCAAAATCATCATCACCCAGATGAATAAAATCAGGCCAAAACGTATGATAGAATTGTTTACAAAACTACAGACGCAGTAAATGGCTGAACCCCAGAGACCATACAGATACCTCACTTCCTAGTCATCTTGAATATTGATCCTAAATCTCAGCAGTCATTCTAAGGGATGAATATCAAATCTCTGATGAAGACATTAAATTCTATCTCCAGGCATAGCTCTTTTCCATATTGCCACCGAACCCATGACCAATTATTTAAGACAATATCCCAGAAACCTAATGGGTATCTCAACCCTGCACTTGTAAAGTCATTCTCCTCTCAAAACTACTCACCCTCCACTTTTCCTCATGTGCTGCTATCTATTAAATAGTAATTCAAACTAGAAGAGTCATCCACCTCCAAATCTTAAGTCTGATTCATTATAAGAACAGTAAACAAAAGTTACAAAATATTTCTTTATTATCTTCATTTTCTCCCACCCCACAGCACAGTCTCATTCTAGCCCACATCAATGAGGCAGCCTTAATTGTTCTCCCTGCAGACACTTCAGTCTCATCTATTCCTATCTCCGTAAGGAGCATGGTGAATACTCCTTTCAAAATGTGTACTAGATCATGTCATTGACTGGTCAAAACCATCACTGCTGTTCCAAAGCACCTAGAATACAAACTCTACTGTTGGACAGTTAAACAGGAATCAGTAGCTTTGGAAGCTACTGAGAGCAGATCCTTCCCTCATAAGGCTTTGGACCCACCTCCCATTTACCTGGTAATCACAACTTTCCCTCTTTAGGCTTCCTAGACAAAAGAATGGAATATCTCTGATCCTGGAAGATAAGATATTCTGATCTGCTCCAAAGATCAGACCTTTGCATTTATTTGTTTTTTCCATGAGAAGTTAATTTCAGCTGGCCCTATCAATCATCTGGCAGGGATCTACTCCCCAAACCCCATGAAAACATGGAGGGGGAGTATATAATTACTTCCTTAGTAAGAAAATGTATTTACATTTCTCAAAGCCCCTACCCCGATGTACTAACTTCCAGATCCTCACTGTTAAGCATTTTTGAGTTCTAAAAATCATTTCTGTCTTTTTCCAAAAACCTAAGCATACTTACCAAGTCAAAGCATGTTTCCTTGATATGCTGGGCTACTCACCACATCCTTTAGCCATGAGCTCCTTGCCAACTTTCATTGTTGAACATGGTGGTTTTCTTAGACCCTAACTCAAAAGACATCTTAGGCCAATGATAATCAAGACAGTCCCAGGAGTTGCTGGATGTTTACACTGCATGAAGATGTGTCTATGTTTTGCTCACCTGTGTAAGCTACCTAATTGATTTAATAAAAAGCTGAACGACCAATAGCTAGACAAGAGAGGCTAGGCAGGACTTCCTGACAGAGAGGAATTCAGAGGATGAATCTAGGCAAGAGGACTTCGCCAGCCAGACATAGAGGGGCTAGTCACAGAGAATGTGGAAAGGTAAAGAGCCACATGGCAAAACACAGATTGATAAAAATGGGTTAATTTAAGTCATAACAGCTAGTTGGGAACAAGCCTAAGCTAAGGCCAAGCTTTCATAATTGATAAGTCTCCATGTCCAAAGAAAGACTGACAAGAAAGACCTGCTGCTATATGCAGAAAAAAACTCAGTGGTAAGTGCTTGCCCAATATACATGAGACCCTGGTACAACTCTCAGCTTCACAAAAAAATAAAAATCAATCCTCTTTCTAAAAAAGCTAACTGGGAAAGAAGCCTGTCAACATCTGACCTCTCCTTGTTCCAGCTCAGCTGCTGAGTCAACCTGTACCGCTACACTCTGAGAGTCCAGGACTTCTGGGGACTACAGCAGCACAGTCTCTGGTTCTCAAGGGAAAGGCATAGGGATCATCTACATCCTTGCTGAAAATGAAAAGTATTAGGTCCCACCTAAAATACACTGAATCAGAAACTCTGGGGTAAGCCCTGACCATCCCGAGCCTTAGAAAAACGAGGCAAACAACAAGAACAAAGCAGAGGGCAACTCTGTAGAACATGGAACAGCAGAGCAGGGAACTCTAGTCTTTACTTAGAAAATTCTCACATTAATTTCTGACGTATGGATGTGCTTGCTTGCTTACTTAGGTAAAGTGAATATGCATTTATTAAGGAATGTCAGAAAGAATTGCAGAAAGGGAGGGGCCAGGGAGGACTACCCTAACTACTCTAATACTGACTTTTACTTTGGGACTGCTGCTTTCTGCTGACACCTCCATAAGGCTTACTATGTTCTAACTGCTTACATTCAGCATTAACTCACTTAAAATATGAGATAGACTGATATTAGTCTCATTTTATACACACAAAAACTTGAGTCCAAGAAGTAAATTGTCCCAAGTCCCACTAGCCATATTTCTCTTCAAAAATTCAATTTGTATATAAAGCAAAGGATTTATCATGCAAAGGTACAAAGGACTTAAACTGTTTCTGCTCTTCTGAGCAGTGGAGAGGTAAGACAGAGTGCCTGTACACTGTCCTCGAACTGTCGGAAACATCTAGAAAGATGCCTTTTCCCCAGTGTCCCAAGAACGCTACCAGGGAAAAGCCCATCTCCTCTGTTAAAGAGAGGATATCTGGGCATCAGTAAATCCACCACAGCTTTCATCATCCTGCAACATCTGCACTTTAAAAGAGTTAACATCAAGCCGGGCGGTGGTGGAGCACGTCTTTTATCCCAGCACTCGGGAGGCAGAGATAGGTGGATCTCTGTGAGTTCAAGGCCAGCCTGGTCTACAAGAGCTAGTTCCAGGACAGGCACCAAAGCTACAGAGAAACAATGTCTCGAAAAGACAAAAAGAGTTAACATCATATTCAATGGCTCACTAATAAGTAAAAATGAGAAAATTTTCTCTTCAGAATCATTCCCAAGCCAGCAACTTGAACAGCTCCCTTCTGAAAGCTGCTGAGTCCAACTGCTCACCACCTGACCTGAGCTGATTATGTCACTATGTCACAACTGCTTATGTAAAGATGGGAGTGGGGACAGCTAATATACACTGCCAGAAATCAGAAAAGAGGTTACAGGAGAGGAGGGGTGATTGAATAAGGGTATGAGGGAGATTCTGTTGTTTACAACCTGGAAGTAGCTTGGTTATACTTTTGAACATGCTGGGCAACCTCATATATATATGGAATACATCAAAGCTTGTTGATGCTAAAGTCTAAAACGAATACTACCAACTTGATTATAACAAAAAAAAAAAAAAAAAAAAAAAAACACTATTTTAACCTCTCCCAGGGAAATGGCTACATCTATCAAGAACTACTGTACCTACTATTAATGCAGAGTGGCAGTGAGGTCGCCAGGTCAGACACACTGGCTCCCTTTCATGCCACTTCCTTTCCTATTTTGTCTTCATCGTCACATACATCATCTGTTATCATCTCTTGAAACCAAGGGGAAAGAACTTACAGAAAGGGTGTGTTTGCTTTTCTCCTAATAGATGCACAGAGCACTGCACCTACCTAGGCTCATCCTCAAAATAAAGAAATTGTATCACGGCAGTCATAACTTTGGCACAATTTAAGTCTTCCAACAACTGACTATGCTGGTCACTTTTTCAGTTCTTATTAATGTACAGTGTGGAACATAAGGGGATTTAACAAAAACAAATTTCCCATGGCAGCCATATATTCACAGATGAAAATGGGTAGGTTGCTTTGCTCAAGAGGCCAGTCCTCAGTCCCTGGCAAGGAACCAGACACAAACTGTGTTCGAAGACTCAAGTCTAAACACTAACCAAGCATATGCTATGGGCTTACCCTCCTCACACAACTTGGTGAGATCCCTGAAAAGGCAGTGAAGTTTCCGGAGGTAAGACACATACCTCAACAGAACAGAAGACGAAGGCATGATGGTGAGCAGGGCCTGCCAAAGTGTTCAGCTAGTTTACAGAAACCTCTCAGTGTTTGCCCCCGAAACCTGGATATATACTTTGTGGAAGAAGGTGTGTACATTAAAGACATTCCTTTCAGTCTGATCTTTATGTAAATATTCAAGACAGTGTCCCCAAATACGCACACAGTAAACTCCCTTCTCACTTCCATGTTCCCAGCCCCTGCACTATTCAGCTACATTTGGAAGGAGCAATACAATTTTAAGGCAAAACTATTTTCCCTCAAAGTTTTTTATTTTTGTTTTGTTTTTGTTTTTTGGTGTGGGGAGCTGAGATTCGCAGCGCATAGAAAAGGAAGTCCGCCAGGCGGTGGTGGTGCAAGCCTTTAATCCCAGCAGAGGCAGAGACAGGCGGATCTCTGTGAGTTCGAGGCCAGCCTGGTCTACAAGAGCTAGTTCCAGGACAGGAACCAAAAGCTATGAAGAAACCCTGTCTCGAAAAATCCAAAACNAAAAAAAAAAAAAAAAAAAAAAAAAAAAAAAAAATAGAAAAGGAAGTCCACATAGAAAATAGGAATGGCATAGAGAGTTAAAGTTAGGAAAAGGTTTGTTAGGTTAAATTGAAAAAATAAATAAATAAACATGTAAATTCCCACTTGGTTTCCCAGGCTTTAATAAAGCTGCCCACAGATGTGTTCAGCAGGTGAAACAACTCTGACACCTCTCTCCAAAACCACAGCCAAGGACCTGAGATTCCCTGAGAACCGCCCTGCAGCAGCAAGTGGACAAGGCCTCCACCTCAACCAAGAAGCTATCCGCAATTGATAACCATTAGCAAAGGAAAAATTCATTTTCTTACTTGGTATATTAACTACACTACTAGGCCGCATGCCCAAGAGGCATCAAAAATAACTCAGTGGTATTTCTGTGGACTTTCTGCCCCATTTTGCTTTGGGTATTTTTTTTTTCTGTCTTATTGGTCTTATGCATGTAGATTTGGTTTCTGTTTTTGTGGTTTTGTGTTGTGGATGTGTTTGTTTGTTTCTTTTTGAGAGAGAAAGAAAAGCCGTGGAGCTAGGAGAGCTGTGGGGAAGAGAATAGAGGGATCAGAACGCACTATATTTAAAATTTGTCTTCAACTAAAAATAAAACCACTTCCAACTAACAGGAGGGAAAACTGCTTCAAATGTAAAGGAAAAACTAGTGTATCTATAGCCTCCAAGCTGGCGAAAGCCATGAAACGAGTGAACACATTTCCAGCTGATACTGGATGATACTGGAGGATGCTGCTCGGCTTCTAATGAAGATTTCCTTACTTCTTTGCTTCTGCACTCACCCGGCAGCCAGGTACCTGCTTCTCATCATGCTTCCCCTACTTATTCCCAGCAATTAATCTTGCCTTTCTCCTGGACTGAATATAACAAAATGCCTTGGGTATGCAATCCTACCAGCATTATAGAACTGGTTAGCAAACTCAAGAAAGTATCCCTAACAGAAAATACAAAGTTGCTGCTGTTGGTGGCTCACACCTATAATCCCAGCAATCAGAAATTTGGGACCAGGGCTACCTAGTAGAGTTCCAGGCCAACCTGGGCTACAGAATGAAACCCTACCTCAAAGAAACAAAAATATTTAAAATAAAAAGAACTCAAAGTCCACATTAACAGATTTCAGAACAAACTTTCTTCTCTCAAAATCTGGAATCAACTTTAGTGATAGGTATATCAGAGGAAAGATACAACCTATAAACTCCTATGCTAAGTTAGCTGCCAGTAATTGTACCTTTTAGATGGGTTCTCTTTAGCTTGTATTATACAAACAAGAATTCCTCTGTCCATTTTCCTGACTATAACTGATTTTTTAGATTACCTACCAGCAATTTCAGACCTGTAAGCATACACCTGAGATTACAACAAGACGCAAGCATGCGTGCATGCATAAACCTTCCCAAGAGTCCAGTCATCACTTTACATTCTTTATACCTGTCTCTTGTCATACCACCTTAAAGGCAACTGATCTCACCTAAAGCTCAACTCCGAAGGACATTCTTTTAGGCAGCCTATTCAGATCCTCCTCACAGAACCCCATCCCCACTCCCAGCACTCTAAATAAATAAATGTAAAATTATAACAAAAGGTTAAGTTTCTATCCCTTGTAATCTGGAGTAAAATAGCTAGGGTGGGGCAATATTCCTTTCTTCTCCCATGATAAAGATGGGGGAGGCAGGACAGAAAGCAGAGTGTCCTACAGAAGGCAGCTCTTCACCATGAATGACTGACTATGTCTGAAAGGCCAGGAACTTCACAAACTTTGAAACCCTCCTTTCTTCCTCTTGTACACTGTCAGCTACTGGAGGTGGATCTACCCTGGCAAAAGAAATAAGCTTAGCAGTGTTCAGAAAGGGTAAGGCAAAAAAAGTGGGGCACATCCATTGCCCCTGAAGCTCTGGACCAAGAATGGAGTTTAAAGAAAGTCTTCAGAGTGAATTCCGTGCAGGTGGTCTATGACCGGCTCTGTGAAAGCACTGCCTTGCAGATCTGAAGGAACAACGCAGAGGAAGACGGAGAAAGCTGCTTACACTGTTCTCAATGACTCTGCAAGGTGCATTTCAGTAAAAAGACAGAGAAAGCTATAGGGCAACATTCCAGATTCCTCAGTGTGCCAAAGAGGAAAAACACAATGACTAACAACTACCGGTGACACTCTATAGGTGACAGAAAAAGCAACATGGCCCAGAAAACATCTCTCTGAAGAACACAGCCCCAGTCTTAGAACTGCAAAAAGCCGTGGGCTCTACAGCAGCAGTTTATAGCAGAGTCCATTCAGAATGCTGTTAGGACATAAAGAGAGGAAGAGCACCCTCATCTACCTGCTATGGGCCCAGAATGTGATGGAACACACGAGGTTAAGGCTCAGCTCACTGTTCATGAGACCCTTCTAGTCTTCTCTATCAACCCCAAGGCAGCTAAAAAGGAACGGGGGAGGGGGCAGAGAGTAAAGGAAAGGAAACCTGGGAGAAATCCTCAAGTCAGAATTCTTAAAGAATTTCTCGGCAGGGCGGTGGTGGCGCATGCCTTTAATCCCAGCACTCGGGAGGCAGAGGCAGGCGGATCTCTGGGAGTTCAAGGCCAGCCTGGTCTAGTTCCTGGGCGGGCACCAAAGCTACAGAGAAACCCTGTCTCAAAAAACCAAAACAACAACAAAAAAATAATAATTTCTCTTTGAAATATTGCTGGGTCTTGTTCCTATATACTGGATGCATGAACAGCCAATAACCTAATCATGTGTACTGCTTCTATGGGGAAATACAATCCAAAACAAAACAAAACTTTAGCAATGTGCCTCTGAGGCCTCCATTTGTTGATGTAAAATATCTAAACCATGATGTGCAAGTATGTGCCAGGGCAACGACTTTCTTGACTGAAGTCACAGTTCTTAGCAAAAGAGCTGCAGCTGATAAGCCAGATTACAAAATAGTATTGCCAAGAATAGAAATAGTGGTCAAAGCTTGACTCCAGAAATCTCGGGCAAACTGAAAAAGCGGATTCAAAACTGCCAGCACTTCCCTTAGTGAGCAGAGTCTGTGTGCCATCCAGGACTCAACACACAAGTGACGCAAGGCTGCACTTACCTGCACTATGTCCCAGTTCATCTCCACCTCCTCTTTAATGCTGCTGGCACCGTCAGGAAACTTGACAGGCTTCCCCTGAGGACAGGCCTCAGTCTTCATCCTCTTCAAAGGGGACTGACCAAATGTGAAGTCGTCTTCACTTTCTTCCTTCTTGCAGACATCTTCCCAAGTGGTGCTTGTTGATGGTATCCCCATATTGCTATTTCCACCTTCTAAGGGGCTGGCTTGGCTGGTTTCTTCATCAACTTTCAACTTTCTTTTGGCCCTCTGTACTGAGTTTTTTTGTTTTTTCGCTGCAGTTTTCAGAGTCTTTGTCGTATGTAATTTGTGATTTTTCTCTTCCAAACTGGCATCAACAATAGCTACAGGGCTATTCTATGAAATCACAAAAAGAACACATGAGAATTATACGATTAGAAAACAACTGCCCTGGAATATTTTCAGAAGTGAAAGGAAACAAAGTATCAATACACATAATAACAACTTAAATGAATCTCAAGGGAGCTACGTGGAGTTGTGAAAAACCCCATCCCAAAGTTGCATACAATATGACAATATTTATAGAAATCTCCTAAGCACAGCCGCTCTCACCAGGAGCAGAAATAGGTGGGTGAAAGGAGAGCAGCCATGTGGATGAGAAAGGGTAATGTGAAGCCTGGGGTGGAAACACACGCCTTTAATCCCAACGGAAGCAGGAGGATCTGAGTTCAAGGCCGGCCTAGACTATGGAACAAGGTCCAGGACAGCCAGGCCTACACAGAGAACCCTGTCTCAGGGAGGAAAAAAAAGAAAAGAAAGGGCAACATCAGGGATCTGTTCAATGGTTACACAAACCTACACATGTAATAAACTGTATGGTGCTAAATACAAATACCCACACAAAAATAAACACATGGAAAACCAGAGAATTCTAAATAAAGAGGTTTTTACCAATTATATTTTACAATGCTAAAATAAGACACTAAATTTTACCATTGGGGAAAACTAGATAAAGGGTATATGGAATCCCTCCCTGTTGTTTCTTATATTACAAATAGTTTAATTTCACAAAGCGAGTATGATAGGTTTATATGTACCCTACTTCAGCCTCCAAGAAGGAAAGTGCTGCCCATAAGAGTTTCAAATGCTTTTGATGATTTTTTCTAAGTGTTAACTATTAAACCAGCATTTCATATATACACAACACTCTTGCAAGCATGGTTGATATAAAAGTACCCGTACGAGGTACATCAGCTTTTGGACTGCTGACTTAGAAACCCAGTTGCATCACTTAACGTCTGTGTTCTAGGAGTATGTAACTAAATATCTCTTGCCGCACATTTATCTATAAAATTCCCAATGGTTGTAAGGACAAAGAGATCTTCGGAGTAAAATGTCGAGCATGCTGCGTGGCTGGTAATACGCACAGATATTTGCTGACGTCACCATCCAAACCAGCACTTCCACACCTAGCACACATCCTGGGAGAGGAGAGTGGAAGTAGCTGAAGAAACGGTTGTTGGAATGATAAGTGTTCCTGAGACTGACAGGGACACCATGGCCCTGAAGAGTGTGTCATTTACATGTTCTGCCCTACACTGTGTAAGGAGAAAGAACAGCTCCTCCCCATCTGGAAAATACAGTGGCCTTCCCCACATCTAGCAACGCCACCTACCAACTCCTCCTTAACAGCCAGGTCTTTTGATACAGCATCCATCCGTGGGGTGTTCTTCTTCACCCGCCGCCCCTGCTTTTGTTTGGACTCCTTGGAAGCAGGCTGCTTACGGTTTCTGGGGACTTTCTTCTGAGGTTCCCAAATACTATCTTCCTGGTCATCTTCTTCAGAGCCTGATGACCTAGAAGTAAATTGACAGGGGGAACTTCCAGGAAAAACGAAACCAACCAAATGACAAAGGTAAAGAGAGGCATATGTTTCTTAAATGATAATTGGAAGTATGTGATAGAAAATGGATTGATATAGGCACAGGCTGTGCACAATTATTGCTAAGGAGTGAACAGTGATCAGAGACTCATGTAGACATGCCCTCTCCGGAGCCACCACATGCCATCACAAGTCTCTTCCCCCATCTGATGAGCACACACACACTATCATGACACAGAAAATCAACCATTACCTTAAGGCACTTACTGGGTCATGTCGCACAACTGTCAATGTGAGCCTTTCAATCTTAACAGTAAAAAGCACTTAGGTTCCTAAATGCCAGTCAAATCCATTTAAAACATACTAAGTTATTCAAACCAATGAAAGGACTAAGAAATAGCTTCTAAAATACCTGAAACTGCATAAAAGCCATCACCAAGACACTTCAAGTACCTATTTTATTGACTCTTTTTCCCATCACAGAATAGATCTGTTCCCTGAAGAGACTGGGTCAGGTGCAGCCACACCGCTTTTCTAACAAGAAGCAAACACACATCAGGAGCAGAGAAAGCACAGCCCTCCACCCATCTGCTTCACTCTATTCCTCCCCTAAACAGGTAACTATAGGTGAGAAAAATGGCCTGAGAGTAATCGATGAGGCTGTCTGAGTTCCTGAAGGGTTCTCAGTTCTGCCTAGAAGCAAGAACCTCACTAAATGAATCCTCAGCTAAGTTATGTTCCAAGAAAACATAATGATGGCAGGCCAAACCACTGACATCATCAGAGTTCTTTTCAGAGGTCAGTAAGCAGCCTGAGACTAAACAAAACAAAAAACACTAAAAAAGTAGAGTCAAAAGTAACTATCATTTGAAAACCTGTGTTCTGCCAGATAGTCCTGAGTACTTGGGAGTGTGAAGCAGGAGGGTCACAAGTTCTAACCATGTCCACCCATGCCCTACTCTCCTTCATACACACATACACACAGGGGCAATGGGAAAGAAAGAGAGGAAAAGGCAAGGGGAGAGAGGAGCAAGAGAAAATAGGAGGAAGGAGGAGAACAGGGGGAAGGGCAAAAGGAAAAGGCAAGGGGAAGACAAAGGAGAACCCCTCCTACTATGAACCAAACAGAACATCTTCTACCCTCCTCCTGCCTAATAGCCTATCACACAGAACGCTAACCAACCCTACTTCACAAGGGTAGGTTGCTAAAAGTATAGGGAAGAAAACACAAACTTCCAAAATCCCTGGTTACACAGGAAGTGGCTCAAGGCAGCCAATCGATGCTCATTCCCATGCCACGTGAGTTGTCAGCAGGACCCGGCCCTCATCCTGTCAGCACCTTTCATATGCCTCTCCTTAGACCTCTAGACCCTCCTTCTCCCCTCAACCTCAGAATGCTCAACTCTCCAGAGTCTAACCTCAGTCCTCTCTCTCAGTTTATGTCTTATCCTATGAGTCAATAAAGTAATCTCAATTTTACATCTCCAAACTGACATTTCCCTTTGCAGATTCACATTTAGCTAGATGTCAAGCAATCACCACCAACTTGCCAAGCCAAAATAGAACTCTTGGATTCAACACTCTTACCTGTTCCTCTAGTCTTCTCAAGAAGCCCGTAAACACCAACACGCCCTTTCTAGTCTACCTTCAGAAAAGTGCCCCAAATCAGACTATTTCTTACGATTCTCCCCTCTATACCTGTTTCCTTGCTTCACCCTCATACTTCCATTCTTGTCCCCTTACAGTCTGTGACACCAAGAAACCATGATGATATTGTACAGATATAAGCCAGACCAGGTCGGATCACTGCCCACAGTCCTCCACTGGCTTTTAATAAAGTCCTAGCATCTCCTCATCGACTCTCGGAGCCTAGCAATTCCAGTCTCATTGCCTAGCACTCTCTGACATGATGGTTCTAAGCTGGCTGCACTGTTCTTGCTGTTCCCCACACATCAACTCATTGCTGTCTCAAGGTCTTTGTATTTGGGGCCTTCTCTATTTGTAACAGAATCTAAGTCTTTGCCCCAAGATGAACTCCTGTGTTTGTAAGCTTCAGGACACTATACTGACATAACTTAATAAATGGCTGATTTATCTCAGTCTTGGAGGTTTTATTCCAAAATCAGGTGGCCCAATTGCTTGGGCCTCTGATGAAGACAGCAACTGGCAAAAGCAGGAACATGTGCTGAAACACGTGCACATCTTGAGATAAGAACAAAGAGAAGACAGGCCAGATGTCACAATTTTCTTGGAGGGCTTGCCTCCAGTGGCCTAAGAACCTCAGACTAGCCTCTACCTCTTACAGGTCTAACCACTTCCAAATACCACTACCCTGGTAGTGACCTCTGTGTGACATTTATCCAAATCACAGCACCTAGTAAATTAAATATGGATCTCTAGGCATATCCTCCAAAAAAACACCATCACTGCTCTATCCAAAAATGCCCCTCTAATACAAACACACAGCACATGCTCCCTAACACCGACCTGCTTTAATTTTACCTTTATAATCCTATTGTGACCTAACATTAATCGCTTATTTCTTTACAAATGTCAAAAGCATGTGTTATATGGTACTCTACAGCAAAGACTCTTAAACTGAGGGTGATTTGGAGCCCCTGGGACATTTGGCATTATCAAAAGACATTTTTGATTATCACATGTACTTGGTAGAGGTCACAGATACCACTAAGCATCCTACAAAGCATCAGATAGCCCCCCCCAACAAAAGGTGACCCCACACACAGTGGCAATGCTGCATAAATTACACGTGCTATTTTAAAGCAATGTAAACAACAGCAAGCCCTCCTTCAGCCTGGTTCCAGGGTAAATATTATATAATGTGTTCAGTTAGCTATTTTCTCTCCTGGATCACAGCATGAATTCAACAAAGAGCTATTGTATGGATAAAGGACAAATGACTGAAGTTTCTAAGCGACAGGATATATTACTCCTTAAAATAGTCACCATTCCCGCAACAACATCTCACTAATGTGCTTACAACTCAGAGAAGAAAGACAATTCATTTTTGGGTTCCACATTCTGGGCCTGTATTTTTGCTCTTCTTGGCAATGAAGACATCTGGAAGAAACAGAACATGAAGTCAGCATGACATGAAGATTTTTATCACTTTGTTTGGCTATAAAATGATTCTCCATTCAAAACTAACACTTCAAAAAGCTTTGCTGTTAGAAATGACATAAAGGAGAGAAAAACATCACATTTGTTCACAAGCCCAAACACTGGCTTCCCACAGGATGTAGCCTGCTGATCAGAAGAATACCCAGCAGTCTTTCAACGGTCTCAAATACCTCATGAGTATGGGGCCTTCTTTTAGAGAAAGACAAGATCTTACAGGGTAATAAGTTTATTTTAGAATTAAATGTTTGAGTATTCCGCAAGTATCATTTTATGGCGACACTACCAGTCAACAAATTATAAAGTCATCTATTAAAGTATTTATCAAATATAAGAAATATTTCTTCTCTTCTGTGTCTTCTGGTAACAGTACAGTAGAGGTGTCTTTATAAGGTAGGCATCAAACAAAGGATGCTAATTAACTGAGTAAGCAGTAGGCTATTCCTAAAACAAAGCTCACATCCTCTTGTACTATAAATGATTAACCTATGCTACCAAAAATATTTACCACAGTCAAAGGTTCAGCACCAAAAAAAAAATTAAGACAAATGACAAGAGACATCACATCATATAATAAGTAAAAAATTCACTTAAACTGATAACATTTATTACTCCCCAAAATATGTTTGTCAAACTATAAAAACTACATTAACCTGCATATTAGAATCTGTGAAGCAAGTCCCTGGACCAGTGGGTTACTGTAAGCTTCTGCTTCTAACAGCACTTATCAGAGGAGGTAATACCTCAAATACCAAAGGGGTTGTCACCTAGAGGAACATGATTTCTTTCCCAGCAGCTCTGTCCAGGGAGAGCAGAACCATGAGGCAGACTGTGTCAGGAAGGAAACAGAAGGACAGAGGGAACTCTCTCCTCTCTTCCTTCAATGTCTCTTAGGAATCTCTCTGGTTATGGGGGTCATCCTACCTCAAATAAGCAGTTCTAGCTTTTATCACAAGGGAACAGGAAAATAGAATTTCTTATGAACAATTTACCACAATAAAAACAAAACTGTAAAAAAGAAGACTGAACAGGAATGTGGCACACCTTTAATCCCACTGCAAAGAAGGCAGAAGCAGGAGGTTCACTAAGAGTTCTAGGCTAGTATGGTCTACATAAAGAGCTTCAGGCCAGCCGGGGCTACAATCTAAGATCCTGTCAAGCAATCAATAAATAAGAGGAAGTTGATGTTTGTCAAGGGTGCCGATTCAAAACAAGTCAGGGAAGAACATAATTCACTTTGCAAGACAATTAGCTAATCCTCTGAAGAAAAGCGAGTATTTAACTTCCACACCCTTCTCAGTAGCAAAACCACGCCCTAAGATGGTGAACTATTTAAATCACACAAAACAAAGCTTTAAAACTTCTACAAAAAGCAAAAAGTAACTCCTCAGAAGGTTGACTAAGATGAGAAAATGCAGATTTCACTAAGCACATCTCAAAACTCAAAGCCAAAAAGATTAACAGATTTTTATTATATAAAAATTAAAATCCCAAGCCAGTAATTGGGGCATTTTAGAATTTAGCCTTTTGTCTACCCATTAAAAAAGTTTTCTTTTAACTTTTTAAAAAGGAAGGAGCAAAGGAAGAAAGGAAAGACAAATAGACAATAGAAATGATTGCTGAAATCATTAGGAGCAAGAGTTAGGGATCTGGGGCTGGGTATCTTTGTCTGACAAAGAGTCTTCCTAGGTGCCCTCGCCCATGTTACATGTGCAACTGATCCACAAAAATAAATAAATAAATAAATAAATAAATAAATAAATAAATAAATAAATAAATAAAATTCTAGAAGTTTATTTTCCAGAACAGAGTCAAAGACTAGAAGACAATGAATGCAACTGTATACATACAAACCATTCAAATTGAACGCTAAAACCCCCAGAAGTCACCAGTGAGAGATGGGGATGGGAGAGTGCTTGCCTGGCATACATGAAGTCCTAGGTTCGAGCCCTACTACCTTATAAATCAGATATGACAGGGCAGCTCCTGGGAGGCAGAGGGACTGAGAGCTTAAAGTTGTGCTCAACCATACAATGAGTTCAAAGTGAACCTGGGATACAAGAGACCCTGTCTCAAAAAATAAGTATAAACAAAAAGCCACCAGTTAGATACTTGTCCTCCATGGAAGACACCTCCCTGGAGAATCTGAATCTTGCATAAAAATCTACACGTGTTGGGAAGAAGAGGCAAGAAGATCAGAGGTCAAGATCAGCCTGTGCTACAGGAGATTCTGCCTCAAAAAGAAAACAATGGGAAAGCCATCTAATCTAAAGGTGTCAAGCCCCGTCATCAACCCTCCCTCGTTTCACTTACAACTACTCTGACCATCCCAACAGTAATATCAGGCCACTCCCATCTAAAGTCTGGCTTTCTATGGTTTGAGTCATCTCTGTCAACTGAAGTTCATAAACAATAAACAGAAAATTCCAAACATAAACAATCAATAGATTTCAACAGCACACTATTCTAAAGCAACAGGATAAAATCTCCATTCTATTCCATCCAAGAACACGAATTAGCCCTCTGCCCAGCAGTCATTCTGTACACACTGATACCTATATGGCAGGGAGTTAGCAGTCACGCCATCACCACACCACAGTGCTTGAGTTCAAGTTTACTTAATTGTGGCCCCAAAACATGAATAGCAATGCAAACACTTTTATTACAATATAAATAAATATTTTTCCGTGTTAGTAGTTGTCAATCTCTTAATGTACCTAATATAATTATTTAGCTTTATCACAGATATGCATACATGGGAAGAAACGTGGTAGATATAGGGTTTGGTGCTATTAAACATTTCAGACTTCCACCAGGGGGTCTTGGAAGGGAGAACTATTACACCTTAATTCATAACACATGCCAAATCTGTTGCTACACTCCAGCTTTTACAGAGAGGGGTTTAAAATCCTTGGTAGGTCAATGTCCCCATGCTGTGATAAACATGAACAAAAGAAACTTGGTATGCAAAGAATTTATTTCGTCTTACAGCTTATAGTAAGTCCATCAAGGGAAGCCAAGGCAGACACTCAAGGCAGGAGCTGGAGGCTGGAACCACAGAGGAACACTAATTACCAGCTTGCTCCCAGGCTTTCATTCCGCTAACTGTCTTATATAAGTCAAGCCCATCTGCTTAGGGATGGAACTACCCACAATGGGCTGGCTCTTTTCCACAGACATACTTATAGTACAATTAGATGAAGGCAATGACTCAACTGAGGTTCCTTCGTCTGTCAAATTGGCGACCAAGATTAACCATCACAGTTAGTATTTAGATTAACCATGGGCCTTTAAAGTTTTCCCTAAACACATACTTTGAACTACCTCTTTATTAAGTATTCTAGTGGAACATGGAAAATTAGGTAAAACACAATTATCTATTTACAAACAGGATATATATAGATATATAGTGTATGTGTAGGCAAAAATTAGAAATTATTATTTGTATGCAACTACCTATATCAAGTATTCTCTCAGGGATTTGTATACTTGTATACTCCACTTGGGATAACCAAAACCTTGGCGACTGACATGTTCGAAGATAACAGGGTTATATTCTCAGAAATACATCACTAGGCAATTGTCATCTGGGCATTACAGTGTACTCAACTAAGACAGCTCTATAGGTGAGACGGTCTTAGAGAAGCACTTTCGGTAGTTGTACATGTTCTGTTGGCATCCATCCCAAACATCAATAAAAGTACAAGACTGTACCTACAGCACCTACTTATTAAAATCCTACTCCCTCTGTCCCAAAATTTAAGATTTAGGTTTACATAGGGTAGGGGAGACAGACAAGAGAATTGATTGATCACAGGAGCTTGCTGGACAATCAATCCAGCCACATCAGTGAGCTCCAGCTTCAGGGAGAGACCTTGCCTCAAACAAAAAGGTGATTCATGAAGACATCCTCTTTTGCCATCAGCTGCCTGAAGCACATGCACCCGCACATGCATGTGCGTGCACAGGCATATACACAGAAAATGATTCAAACTGACACAATAAATTGCCCCTGAAACTATTTAGAGGTCTCCTAGTTTCCCAAATTTGACACATTCATAAAGGGACTCTTGATAATTACGTTCCTCTTCTAGAAAACTGTTTCTAGGCCGGTCGGTGGTGGCGCACGCCTTTAATCCTAGCACTGGGGAGGCAGAGGCAGGCGGATCTCTGTGAGTTCGAGACCAGCCTGGTCTACAAGAGCTAGTTCCAGGACAGGCTCCAAAACCACAGAGAAACCCTGTCTCGAAAAACAAAAAAAAAAAAAAAAAAAAAATTAAAATAAAAAAAAATAAAAAACTGTTTCTATCCCTCTTTCCACTCTCAGTATCTATCCACTTGTTAAGCTAAAATTTGAGACTTTTTTTTAATAGCTTCCCTAAAGAAGCTAACACAAAATCCCCTGCTCATGATTAGAATGTTCAAATCTGCTAAATTCTGACATAAGTATACACATTTTCACAATCAAGATAGTGAGGATGCCCATCGCTCACCAAGGAGCCATGTGGAAAGCCAGTACTGACAATCTTTTTTCCCCTCCATCGCCAATATGCAGACTATTAGTAAATGAAATCTTCCTCCAAAATCTATCCTATTTCATCAGCACTGGCAGTGAGGCCCTAGTCTCTACTGCTATAGCAGGGGATGAGACTGGGTAATTAACAAAAACAACATTCCTTCACAATCTCACGGCCTAGAAATAGGCCTGCTTTCCACACTATTCCAGAACAAAAGGCATTACCGTGCTAAAGAAAAGGAAGTGTAGGCTGAGCTTTTCCTGCCTCTGCCTTTCAGTGTCATGGGGGGGGGGGGGTACTCTTTATGGCCTCATCTAATCCAAAACACCTTGCAAAGGTCTGACCTCCCGATCTATGGATTTGAGGATTACATGGGACACAAACCACAGTCGTCTTCAGCTCTTACTAGACTGCTGCAGCAAGCTCTCAGCTGCCCTCCAGTTCTTCCACTCTTGCCCCCTACCACCCATTCTCCCTGAGATCACTCCTAAAATGCTCTGAAAACACTCGGGGACTTTCCATCTGGTGCTTCAAGAATCAAAACTAAGACCCTTTTCAGGACTGACACATTCTATCCCTAACCCCACTCACCCCTTCATCTCTCTGCTTGCTTCTAGTCACCTTCTTTCAGTCCCTGTTCCAAGCATGAGTCTTTCCCACATCAGGTCCACTCTACCTGAAGAGCCCTAATCCTATTCATATCGAACATCTGGTTACTTCTCATCCCTTAGCTCTCAGCATCCGCTTACCTAAAATGGCATTTTATATCATCTTCCCCTTCCATCCTGTATACAGTAGTATATAAAATAGGCTAAAAGTATAATATTGTTTTCTGTCTGATACCCTCAATTCAATAAATTCAGGGTTAAAGAAAACGCTTGCTTTACTTCAATACCTGAGAGCCCAGAATTTGATAACTGATCTAAAAGTATTTATTTACTGAATAAGCTTTTTTTTTTTTTTTTTTTTTTTTTTTTTTTTTTTTTTTTTTNCGAGACAGGGTTTCTCTGTGGTTTTGGAGCCTGTCCTGGAACTAGCTCTTGTAGACCAGGCTGGTCTCGAACTCACAGAGATCCACCTGCCTCTGCCTCTCAAATGCTGGGATTAAAGGCGTGTGCCACCACCGCCCGGCTACTGAATAAACTTAAGTACAAATATGGTCTCCATAGAAAAAAAATAAAAGAATTTTCTATCACTCTTACTTCACTGCTGTTTGGAAAAGATTATGACACATAAGAAGGCTCCCATTCTTTAGTGATCGGAAACATTCCCTCTTCTGAATTATTTCATTCATATTCATTATCTCTGCAGGGATAAGCAATTGCAAATTACAGGCTCCTGTGATATCACTGAGGAGATACTAGAAACTGGGGAAAGTGAAAATAGGGAGAAAAAGCAATTCACACACACACACAAAATATTTTAAAGGGGGAAACAGCATTTAAAGTTGTATGTAGGAGAAAAGAGAGAGAACTCAAGAGGCATCTAAATGTTTCCCTGGGGGAACCAACAAAACTGCTTCAAATGTTAGCAGAGATTTTCTAGTGGGAAAAAAAAAAAAAAAAAGCCGAAAACCAAAAACTTAGCAGGAGAGTTGCGGCTAGCCTTGGCGATGAGAAAGCCCTGCTGCATTCTTTTATGAATGAGACTGGAATGGTTTAAAGGTGTAAGGCAAAGGTCCTAGAACTCAGAGACACAAGTACCAATGCTATCCTCGTTTCTCATTGTACGGACATTAAAAGCTGCCCTGTGGGAAGAGAAAGTTGCCTAGAGTTCTCATTCATCCTCAACTGTTGGAGCGCCTCCTGTGTGCCCAGAGCACTTCCGAAGATGCGAGTGATTCGGAGCACTGCGATCTGACAGTGTTTCTTCCCTCACCTCCGACTCTATGGGGGTGGAAACAAAATAACAAAGTTCGCCCTGGCTTTCTCACGCCTGCCATGCGCTGCCAGCTGGTGCAATGAAAGGACGCGCCAGGTTACAGGTGTAGATTGTGAGGCGGACGCTGATACTAAAACGTAACGAAAATTCGTCTCAAAATTTGCTCTCTCCCAAACAAGCACTCATAACGGTAAGTGGCCCCCAAAGTACCGCCGCCCAGACGCAGAATCGGGTCAGACCGAAGCACTGCCGCCAGGGCGGACACAAAGCTCACCTTCCGGCCTGGCGTGTCTGTAGACAGGCGTTCTGTTGCAGAATCTTCCGGTTCCCGCCGGAAGTTTTTCAAATACAGGAAGTCCCTCCTTACTTTCCCCAGAGCGGATTACCGGGGCGAGATGGGGCGGGCGGGGCGGGAACGCTGCTTGAGTCTGCGGGGAGTTTGGGTACGCCCTTACCCAAGGGAAGGGTAAAGATTTTGGCAAAAGCTGTGTCCGCTTTTGTGTTTTCCTTTTTCTGTGATCTCTTGGACGACTTTACGCTCTTTTCTCCCATCCTTCCCTTGACTGGAGCTCGCCACGTTGTCCCTGCTGGCCTCGAACACGCCTCAATCGTCTTGTCTCAGCCAGAAAGCGTGGCTAATTTTTTTTTTTTCCGAAATCAGCAACGGCTCATTGCATCATTCATTCGTAGTGGGAGATGAAAAGGAGTTCGGCTCTATTGTCACATTAAAACCTTAAGTGACGTCCACAAGGATGTTTATAGTATATTTCATTATTTTCTAAACTCTGATATAATGGGTTTTGCAACCCGCTAGGAAAATGTCTGAAACTTTCCGACTTTGGTAAGTCTGCATTCATTCACCCCACGCGGAACCTTACGTAACGAGAGGCATTAGCTGGAGAGTCAGCTGCGTCTTATTCCGGTCTCGGGCCATTCGGTATACTGCCAAGCACACCCATTGGGAAGCCAAGCCCTCTTATAAACTCCCTGGACAATTTGTACAAATTGCTTCTTGCCTTTGTACCTGTTTCCCCAGCCCCCATCTCTATTAAGCTAACCCAGCACACTGGAAATAATAGTCACTGGATCGTTACCTTGAGGCAAAAGTAGATCTTTCACAGAGTGTGAGAAACCCTGCCCTATTTCACACTCAAAGTCCGTGAAAAGTGCAGTGCCCACAATCCTGATAAACTAGCCTAGGCACATTTTCCTTTACATCTTATATCCCTGATTTCCTTGCTCACAATACAGAAATAGAGCTGGTGATAGAGCTCAGGTGATACAGGAACGCACTTGCCCAGTAAGCCTGCTAAGCCTGACTGCATTCCAGGAACCCGTGTAAAGAGAGAACCAACAGCACAAAGTTGGCCTCTGACACAAAAATAGAGTCTTTATTAAATTAGGTTTAAATAGCTTTTTGTCCACAAGGAGGCACGTTTGGTTTTGTTTTAAATATTTGTTTATTTATTTATTTATTTGTCTGGTTTTGGTCACATCAAATGCCTAGGCTATTGCAGAGTTCCCATGTGAACAGAGTAGCAGAAGCTATACCGTAAGCCACAGAAAGTCCCCACGCTGCTCTCGGGGTTAGGAAGAAGCCTAATCTTAAACCCACTGTGATACCCTGAATTCCACTTTTTTTTTTCAGTCATTTCAATTTAAGAGCTATACAGCATTCTCCAGAAATTCTTCCTGCTTAACTTGAATACATCTCAAATCAATTCCCAGAGAAAATTAAGAATGACTTATCTTTTCCAGTGCCATAATTTTATCAGGTCCTACTAAACTCTAAGCTCACAGAAACAACATAAGAAATCAAGTTTTAAATTAGAGAAATGAGATTGTTGTTAATCTAGATTACAATTTCACAGATCAAGGAGAGCATGGCCAGAAATCCCAGCGCTTGAAAGGTAAAGGTCGGAGGATCATCCTCAGCTACTTAGTGAGTTAGAGGCCAGTCTGGACTACAGAGGATTCGGTCTCAAATAATAACTTCACAGATCCAAAAACCCATGGATGGGTTGACAAGACAGCTCAGTGAATAAAGGTGCTGGCCACTAAGCCTAACGAAGCCTGGACTCCACACAGTGGGAAGAGAGAACCAGCTTCATCAAGTTGTCCTCTGACCGCCACACATGTGCACCCACACAGACACTAAAAGTATTTAAGTAAGCAAAATGTAATTAAAAAATTTTTAAAGATGGATTTGTTTTCTTAGAAGAGTCTAGGAAATAGCTTTCTTGTACTAACCTCTCATTGCTAGGGACTCTGGTAATAAAGTGCAAGGTATTGAAATGACCCAGTAGTGGGCCTTGCTGTGAATCCATCCTGAGTGAGCATATGTTTTTGCTAGATCATTTTTGTGATGGGAAGAACAGAAAGGCCCTTTCCAAACTCAGTAAACCAAATTGTGTTAAACCACTGGCCACTAGAGATAAGTTTCTGAGATTGCTTTGGACATTTTTTTCTTAACTTCCCATCTTATGTTGCCTGTTGCAATTAGTTCTAGAAGGTTCAAAACTGTCTGCTGAAATCTCAGTCTGCTCCTCAGTTTTATAGACCCCCGAGATTGCTAGAGAACACAATTTATGAGAAGGAACCTCCGGTGATAAAATCTTCAATGTACCATTTACTGTTACATTTCTTTTGGTGTTGCAGTGTGCCAGACACGTGTAAGGTAGAGAAGGTTATCACGTTCCCAGTGAGTAACTGTTCTACAAAGTGTGTCTCCTTCTTTCTTCTGTTTGTTGAGACAGGGTCTTTCTGTACATCCCTGGCTGTCCTGGAACTCTCGCTGTAGACCAGGACCAGGCTGGCCTTGAACTCAGAGATCACCTGACTCTGCCTCCCCAGTACTGGGATTAAATGCGTGGCTCTACAAAGTAGTTCTGCAAGATTCATTCCCTGAAGACATTTGAAAACAACTCTAGAAACTTGATACAACCCAAGCAAGACAGCTGGATTCCTGGCTTGAGTTAGGCAGGTAACAGCCACCCTACACAGTGGGAGAGCGGGTGTTGGTTAGGCAGGTAACAGCCACCCTTCACAGTGAGGACAGCGGGTGTTGCCCCACATGTTGTTGAGCCCCCACTAACAACAGGATTATTTGCCTTCCACATGGAATATAGCAAAAAAAAAAATTACTAAACTAAAGCAATAAAACTGGTAAGGTTGAAGACATCAGACATCTGGGAAAAATAAAAGTTGAGTAATAATCATCTAAAAGTAAAATATGTCTGAGGTGGCCTACTCCAAAGACAAGCAAGAGCATCCAAAGACTTTTTCCCGTGGAATTTTGCAAGAGAACCACTCCCACCACAAACTGTCAAGGGGAATTTGTAATAATTTAAGTATAAACCAGGCCCCACCATTAAAACCATCTTTTCTTGCCCAATCACTTGTTTACCTTTGGATCTTAAGTAA
Organism: Alexandromys fortis; assembly: GCF_014885135.2. Taxonomy (NCBI): domain Eukaryota; kingdom Metazoa; phylum Chordata; class Mammalia; order Rodentia; family Cricetidae; genus Alexandromys; species Alexandromys fortis. Next base: position 8,067,064 of record NW_026067934.1, on the reverse strand, counting down.
TGAATTCCAAGAAATTCATTGATTTAGACTTACAGCCTGGGATGCTTTGGACACCCACCTGAGACTATGCAATAAAGTAATTAGATCTTTTGGGGGATTTATTTAAATGATGGCTTGTTTTATTTTCCCAAAACATACAGCTCAGTCTCCCATAGTACTCCCTGGTTTCTTAGCATTTGTGTGTTATTGTCTTGTTTGTCAAACCTTTCTTTGGGTTTTATATCTCTGGGGAGAATATAAAATAATATTAACAATGTACCATTATTGACTACCAGTTTCATGCCAAGAACTAATATTTTTTGCATGTTCTTGTGTATTTAATTCACGTATGAACTAAAGGGGATTTTGTAACCCCCTTTTTATAGAAGACAAACAAAGAAGTTAACCTAATTCATCTAAGTTCACATTTCGACAAAGTTGGAGACCCAGGATTCAAACGTACTCATCGACTTTGCTTCATGAGAAATTTATATACCACGAGCCTAAAGCAAAGGTCTTTTTCGCCTCAACTCTGGTAGCCCCTACAATACTTTGAGCCTTTGAGTTGCTCTATAAACTTTTGAACCTCTCCTACACGAAATAAAGTCCTATCTATCAATTTGAAATGCAGTAAAACTATGTTCTCTATTGGCTTCACAAGAACACAAATTCTTAATGCAGGCACAGCTGGTCCACAAACTGAATTCTAAGATACTTGGATCTAAAAACTAGGCCTTGATTATTTTTTAACACCTGCTCCATTTTCTGACTGTATAGTAACTAATAATGTTTGAGAAATAATACTCAGTAAAATAGTAGACTAATCCCTAGGCCAGAGTAAAGGAAACCTTCCCTCATACTAGAAATATGGCTGAAGCTCTTGCTGCACAGAAAGTAGGGTCATCATTTAAAATAAACCGTCCTTGTAAAAATGAAAAAGATATATTGCCCTTGGAGTCAATCACTTAGTGTGATGACTGATTCTGGGGTATCAGCTTGACTCAATTAACAGACACTGACTAGACGGAAAGGAATCATTCGTGTGTGGTGTGCCTGTCAGAGTGTTTCTCAAGGAAAGCGACATTTGAACTTGGTAGACAAAAGAAGATTCTCCAGATGATGTGGGTGAGCTCTGTCCAAATGTCTGGGGGGTCCAAATAGAACAAAAAGGTGAAGAAAAAGAATGTTCTGCTTTCTGTAGCTGGAACATCCCTGTTATCCTGCCCTGGGATGCTCTCTACTCCAGAGTCTATGCCCTCGGAATCCTAGGACTTACATCCTTTTGCTCACCAGGTTCTCAGGTTACATTCTGAGGCCTTTGGATTTAGAAAGAGCCACGTTCCCAGCTTCCCTGATTGTCTGGGATGGACTATTGCAGGGCTGCCTCCATAATTATCTAAACCAATTTCTATAATACATCCTCCCTAATCTATATCAATCATATAGACTCTGTTTCTCCAGTGAGCCCTGCAGCTATACATAATGTTAATGGAAGAGTGTTCCAAGTTATACAATGCACAAATTAAAATGGCTCTTATTTCACAAATACGCATATTAGTTCCCATTCCAGCAGGAGAGCTCAGCGCCAGCCAGCAAAGCAAGTGATCTCAGTTAATTTCTTAGAATAATTCTGGCAGTAATTTAGAGAATTTATTTTTTAAAAAAATCTACAAGATTGGCCCTCAAAATGGGACTGCCTCTGTCTCACAAATGAGAAAGGGATTTCTCGGTACATCTTTTTTTAGGTCTCGTTACGTGAACTTCACTGATAGATGGCATTCTCCAACTTGCCTGTGGCCTGTCCTGTTACTCTTCCAGCCAGACCAGTAGCAGCAGTGTAATCAAACGGCGACAGTCTAACGTAAGGCCATTTGTTAACCCATATAAGCTCGTTAGTCTCTTCTAAAAGAAGATAGATTCAGGGATCAAAATCCTGAGCCTTGATTAAATGTTAAACAGATCTGGAGGAGGCATAAATTAAACCTAAGGAAGTTAATTGTACAGCTTTTTTCAAGGAACTGGAATCAAAGGGATTACATATATTTAAATTTCTCACATGGAATAAGTGATGAGACCTACACATCAAATCATATTCTAGAATGTAATTTCTATTTTTGAGCCAGAAACTTGGGATTTGCAATGTTTTAGCCCACTTCATTTTTTTTTTCTTTTATAAGAAAGTATTTTGTACTGGATACAATTAGAAACAAAACTAACACTCACAGAGGCTGGAGAGACTGCTCAGCATTTAAGAGCTTACTGACTGCTCTTCCAGAGGACCTGGGTGCAGTTCCTAGCATCCACCCGGGAGCTCCCAACAGTCTGTGACTCCTGTTCCAGGACACCCGTTGCCTCCTCTGATCTCCATGGGTTAATGCTCAATAGAAAGCATGAACAGTAGATAAATTACTGTACCTACCATGGGGTCCACTGTCCCACTCATCACTTGTCTGGTAAATTCTCATGCAGGAGACATTTGGTTGGTTGCATTTGGATATTATATAAGTTCCTTCCTGGCAAATTTCTCATTAGGAAATACCTAAAATATCTAAATTTTCTAAACAGTCATTTAGATCCTAATGCTGCCATGGCGGGTTGAGTTGGAAGAAACAGATGAATGGCGGCATTCTGAGTGAGGCTTGACTTAAGCTAGGGAACATATCTGCGCTTTCTATATATTGAACTGGACTCTTAAGCTAGTTTGATCTAGGCTAACCATAAGGGGACATAACTGGGCTTTCTATATATCTAAGCAGGACTTTAGATATATCTAGTAATTTGGGCCCAAATCCCAGCATAGAAAACTTAATAAAAACAATTCTGTTTCCCCAAGTTCTCCCAATCCTCCCCTTCTCACTTTTCTCTCCCCGTCCCCCCTTATCCCCAACCCACCCCTCCCCCAAGATCTCAATTTTCTCCCCAGAAATTTTGTCTACTTCCCATAGCCAAGAGGATAACTATATGATTTTCCTTGGGTTCACCTTCTTATTTAGCTTCTTTTGGTTCACCAGGTATACACTCTGTGACCTTTATTTATGGCTAGAAACCAATTATGAGTGAGTACATCCCATGTTCATCTTTTTGGGTCTGGGTTACCTCGCTCAGGATAGTGTTTTCTATTTCCATCCATTTGCATGCAAAATTCGAGAAGTCATTGTTTTTTACCGCAGCATCGTACTCTAATGTGTATATATTCCACACTTTCTTCATCCATTCTTCCATTGAAGGGCATCTAGGTTGTTTCCAGGTTCTGGCTATTACAAATAATACTGCTATGAAGGTTGGATAGGGGAGCAGGGAAGCACATATTTTAGTTAAGGGAGCCACCTTAGGGTTGGCAAGAGACTTGAACCTAGAGTGGCTCCCAGGAGCCCAAGGCGATGTCCTCAGTTAGTCCCTTGGGAAGCTGAGGATAGGGAACCTGAAATGACCCTATCCTATAGCAATACTGACGAATATCTTGCATATCACCATAGAACCTTCATCTGGTGATGGATGGAGATAGAGACAGAGACCCACACTGGAGCACTGGACTCAGCTCCCAAGGTCCCAATGAGGAGCAGATGGAGGGAGAACGCAAGCAAGGATGTCAGGACCACGAGGGGTGCACCCACCCACTGAGACAGTGGGGCTGATCTATTGGGAGCTCACCAAGGCCAGCTGGACTGTGACTGAAAAAGTATGGGATAAAACCGGACTCTCTGATCATGGTGAACAATGAGGGCTGATGAGAAGCCAAGGACAATGGCACGGGTTTTGATTCTACTTCATGTTCTGGCTTAGTGGGAGCCTAGACAGTTTGGATGTTCACCTTCCTAGACATGGACAGAGGGGGGAAGACCTTGGACTTTCCACAGGGCAGGGAACCCTGACTGCTCTTTGGATTGGAGTGGGAGAGGTTGTGGTTTGTGGGTAGGTGGTGTTGGGTTGAAGGAGGGGGAGGGAAATGGGAGGCTGGGAGGAGGCGGAAACTTTTTTTTTCCTTTTCTCAATAAAAAAAAAGAAAAAAAAACAATTCTGGAAAACGTTTACTGGAGGGACTAGAGAGATGGCTCCATGGTTAAGAGCCTGCTACTCTCACCAAGGATCTGAGTTTGGTTCCCTGAACCTATGTTGGAGCCCGTCTGCCATATAGAAATATGGGCCTACGCACCTATTGTTGGGCAGCTGACAACAACCTGTAACTCCAGCTCCACGGGAGTCTGATGCCTTTTCCTGGTCTCTGGTGGAACCTGCACATGTGTGTATTACATACTCAGGGACATACACAACATAAATAAAAATGAAGCAAATTTTATTTAAAAGGTGATTTGAAATATTTAGGAATTCTTATAGTAAAAGTTTTAATACTAAAGTATTCATATAGTAACTAGAATTTCAATTTTGAAAAAATTGTTTATCAGATCAGCCTATGTCTAAGTAAATATACACTTTTTAAAGCCAAATTCATTAAGTTATAATTTACGTAAAGTAAAACTCAACTTTTTCTTAGAGATAGTCCTTCTCTGTAGCTCAACCTGGATTTGAACTTATGATCTCTCTACCTCAGTGTTCTGAGTGCTATACAGAAATACACTACCATGCCAGGCTAAAAATCAACTTCTTTATTCTAATAAATACAACAGTTGTATAATAAACAGCATCCTTGGTCAAGTTAGGGAACACCACCATCATATCCACCCCCCACTGCTCCTTTGAAGTTGGTGCCCCCTTCACTAGTGATCAGTGGTTTGCTCTCTATTCTTAGACATTTTGTCTTTCCCAGAGTGTTGTGGGATTAGAATCTCACAGACTAACCATCTCAGGCTGTTTTCTTTCAGTGAGTTTAATGCCTTTGGGATTAATGTATTTCCCTACATTTATCAGTAGTTCCTTTCTTTTGATAATTAGTTGCATCCCAGTGTGCCAAGGAAATGAAAAATATTACAATTACTGTGCTAGACAACTTAGTAGTTTCATATAGAATTAAGCATACATACCACATACTCAGAAATCCTGCTTTTAGATATTTATTTACTCAAGAGAAATGAATACATATGTCCACATAGACACACATGGATGCTCAAGCAGCTTTATTCATAAAGTGGAAACAATTTGAACATCCACCTAGTGAATGGATAAACTCTAGTGATCTACACACTGGGATGTTTTAAGGATTCAGCAAGATTTCTAACAAGAGTGAAGTATAAAAATGTCAGCCAAACACCACCAAAACCCTCTAAAATGGAAAGAGAAGTCGTCTCGAAGAATCATTTGAAGGCCCTTTGATGAAAGCTGGGCTGTGGTGGCACACGCCTTTAATCCCAGCACTCAGGAAGCAGAGGCAGGCAGATCTCTGTGAGTTCAAGGCCAGCCTGGTCTACAGAGCTAATTCCAGGAGAGCTAGGCTGTTACACAGAGGAAAAACTGTTGGGGCTGGAGAGATGGCTCAGTGGTTAAGAGCATTGCCTGCTCTTCCAAAGGTCCTGAGTTCAATTCCCAGCAACCACATGGTGGCTCACAACCATCTGTAATAAAGTCTGGTGCCCTCTTCTGGCCTTCGGCATACACACAGCTGGACTGAAAAAAAAGAAAAACTGTCTCAAAAAAAAAAAAAAAAAAAAGAATGAGAATGAGCCCCATAGGCTCATATATTCAAATGCTTGGTCTCCAGTTGGTAGAAATATTTGGGAAAGATTAAGAAGAGAAGGTGCGTCATTGGGGGTGGACTGTAGGCTTTTAGCCCATATTAATCCCAATTCTCTCTCTCCCTCTCTCTTTCTCCCCTTTCCTCTCTCCCTTCATTCTTCCCTCTCTCTCCCTCCATCCATCCTTCTTTCCCATTCTCCCTCATACTTATGGATGAGATGTCAGCTCTGAGCTACCGCTCCAGGCCGTGTCTAACCCTCTGTATGTAAACATCAGTCTAAATTAAATGCTTTCCTTTATAAGTTACCCTGGCCATGGTGTCTCTTCACAACATTGGAAAAGTAATTAATTCATCCTTGCCAGACTTGACTTCGTCATGTTTTTGAGCATCTTTTTTAACTATGCCATTAAGTACTCTAAGGTATTGTCTCCTTGGAGTTTTTATTTGTATTGACCTAATGACTAATGATATTTGTTAGTAATGTTTATTTGCCATCCATAAGTCTTCTGGTGAGGTGATTATTCAAATCTTTTACCGATTTTTAATTGTTTGTGATTAGATTATGAATTTTTCATAATTATAAACACTATCCCTTTACCAAATATGATGTGTTGAGACTGGACCATGATCTGAATATGAAGACATCAGGACAGTTTACCAGGAAACTGCTGTAGGGTGCTGAAGTGAGACTTGAGAAGAAGGAGGAGCTGCGTGTGTAAGGGCTATTCCTAACTTCCTACTATGAGATCTGTCAATTTGGAGGTCCCAGGTCTACAGTTCTTGGAACTGTCAGGCCTGTTTCCAGAATTCATAAGAGAATGCTTGTCAACTTTTATGTGCAGAAGAATTGACATCGGAGACTCTTCTATATGGTGATTCCCTGCTCTTACATGCCTCCAGCTCTTCATTCTGAATTCTTGCTACCTCCCCAACTCTGTCTCCCTTTTTACTTTTCTAGCCACAGAGAGCTATTTTATGTCTTATATTTTCACCCAAGAACCTCAAGCCATAGTCTGGTTCTTAAATTCCCCTCAAAAGTCTCTAATGGGCCGGGCGGTGGTGGTGCACGCCTTTAATCCCAGCACTCGGGAGGCAGAGGCAGGTGGATCTCTGTGAGTTTGAGGCCAGCCTGGTTTACATTAAGGAGGTGAGGCCAAACAGGAAGTCTTCAGGTCCCCAGGATACGGCCTTGAAATGGTTGCAGAACCTCTCCTCTCTTTTGCTTGTTGGCCATAATGTTGATAGTTTTTTTTTTTTTCCACCACACATCCTCATAGTAATGGGCTGTCTTATCCGAGGCCAAAAGGCAGTGGGGTCAATGAGTCAGGGGTTAGAACTTGTTAACTGTGTTTAGATAAGTACCATATACCAAAGTTAGATCAGGACCAGATGAACAATCTAAATAGACCAGTTAGTCGCGAAGAATTAGAAGTTGTTATAAAAAACCTCCCTACCAAAAAAAAAAGCCCAGGTCCAGACGGTTTCAATGCAGAATTCTACCAGAACTTCCAAGAAGACCTAATACCTATACTCCTTAATGTATTTCACAAGATAGAAACAGGAAAGTCATTGCCAAATTCCTTTTATGAAGCTACAGTTACCCTGATACCAAAACCACACAAAGACTCAACCAAGAAAGAGAATTACAGGCCAATCTCACTCATGAACATCGATGCGAAAATCCTCAATAAAATACTGGCAAACTGAATCCAAGAACACATTAGAAAAATTATCCATTATGATCAAGTGGGCTTCATCCCAGGGATGCAGGGCTGGTTCAACATATGAAAATCTATCAATGTAATCCATCATATAAATAAACTGAAAGAAAAAAACCATATGATCATTTCATTAGATGCTGAAAAAGCATTTGACAAAATTCAACATCCCTTTATGATAAAAGTCTTATAGAGATTAGGGATACAAGGGTCATACCTAACTATAATAAAAGCCGACAGCTAACATCAAATTAAATAGAGAGAAACTCAAAGCCATCCCACTAAAATCAGGAACACGACAAGGCTGTCCACTCTCTCCATACTTCTTCAATATAATGCTTGAAGTTCTAGCAATAGCAATAAGACAACATAAGGGGATCAAGGGAATTCGTATTGGAAAGGAAGAAGTTAAACTTTCATTACTTGCAGATGATATGATAGTGTACATGAGCGACCCCAAAAACTCCAGCAAAGAACTCCTACAGCTGATAATCACCTTTAGTAGCATGGCAGGATACAAGATCAATTCCAAAAAATCAGTTGCCCTCCTATACACAAAGGATAAGGAAGCAGAAAGGGAAATCAATGAAGCATCACCTTCCACGATAGCCACAAATAGCATAAAATATCTTGGGGTAACTCTAACCAAAGATGTGAAGGATCTATTTGACAAGAACTTTAAGTCCTCGAAGAAAGAAATTGAGGAGGATACCAGAAAATGGAAGAATCTCCCTTGCTCTTGGATTGAGAGGATCAACATAGTAAAAATGGCAATTCTACCAAGGGCAATTTATAGATTCAAAGCAATCCCCATTAAAATCCCATCAAAATTCTTCACAGATATTGAGAGGACATTAATCAACTTTCTATGGAAAAACAAAAAACCCAGGATAGCCAAAACAATCTTATACAATAAAGGAACTTCTGGAGGCATTACCATCCTTGACTTCAAACTCTATTACAGAGCTTCAGTATTGAAAAAAGTTTGGTATTGGCATAAAAACAGAGAAGTCGATCAATGGAATAGAGTAGAAGACCCAGATTTTATCCCACAAACCTATGAACACCTGATCTTTGATAAAGGAGCTAAAAGTATTCAATGGAAGAAAGATAGCATCTTCAACAAATGGTGCTGGCAGAACTGGTTGTCAACCTGTAGAAGAATGAAAA
>NW_026067934.1:8053269-8054343 GCF_014885135.2 Alexandromys fortis | reverse complement strand
AAATAAGCTGAAAGAAAAAAACCATATGATCATTTCATTAGATGCTGAAAAAGCATTTGACAAAATTCAACATCCCTTTATGATAAAAGTCTTATAGAGATTAGGGATACAAGGGTCATACCTAACTATAATAAAAGCCGACAGCTAACATCAAATTAAATAGAGAGAAACTCAAAGCCATCCCACTAAAATCAGGAACACGACAAGGCTGTCCACTCTCTCCATACTTCTTCAATATAATGCTTGAAGTTCTAGCAATAGCAATAAGACAACATAAGGGGATCAAGGGAATTCGTATTGGAAAGGAAGAAGTTAAACTTTCATTACTTGCAGATGATATGATAGTGTACATGAGCGACCCCAAAAACTCCAGCAAAGAACTCCTACAGCTGATAATCACCTTTAGTAGCATGGCAGGATACAAGATCAATTCCAAAAAATCAGTTGCCCTCCTATACACAAAGGATAAGGAAGCAGAAAGGGAAATCAATGAAGCATCACCTTCCACGATAGCCACAAATAGCATAAAATATCTTGGGGTAACTCTAACCAAAGATGTGAAGGATCTATTTGACAAGAACTTTAAGTCCTCGAAGAAAGAAATTGAGGAGGATACCAGAAAATGGAAGAATCTCCCTTGCTCTTGGATTGAGAGGATCAACATAGTAAAAATGGCAATTCTACCAAGGGCAATTTATAGATTCAAAGCAATCCCCATTAAAATCCCATCAAAATTCTTCACAGATATTGAGAGGACATTAATCAACTTTCTATGGAAAAACAAAAAACCCAGGATAGCCAAAACAATCTTATACAATAAAGGAACTTCTGGAGGCATTACCATCCTTGACTTCAAACTCTATTACAGAGCTTCAGTATTGAAAAAAGTTTGGTATTGGCATAAAAACAGAGAAGTCGATCAATGGAATAGAGTAGAAGACCCAGATTTTATCCCACAAACCTATGAACACCTGATCTTTGATAAAGGAGCTAAAAGTATTCAATGGAAGAAAGATAGCATCTTCAACAAATGGTGCTGGCAGAACTGGTTGTCAACCTGTAGAAGAATGAAAA
>NW_026067934.1:7876542-8051976 GCF_014885135.2 Alexandromys fortis | reverse complement strand
TGAGGAGAGGGAACCTGAAATGACCCTATCCTATAGCCATACTGATGAATATCTTGCATATCACCTTAGAACCTTCATCTGGCGATGGATCAAGACAGAGACAGAGACCAAATTGGAGTACCGGACTGAGCTCTTAAGATCCAAATGAGGAGCAGAAGGAGTGAGAACATGAGCAAGGAAGTCAGGACCACGAGGGCTGCACCCACCCACTGTGACAGTGGAACTGATCTATTGGGAGCTCACCAAGGCCAGCGGGACTGGGACTGAATAAACATGGAATGAAACCAGACTTTCTGAACGTGGTGGACAATGAAGGCTGATGAGAAGCCAAGCACTAGGTTTCGATCCTAATACATGACCTGGCTTTGTGGGAGCCTAGCCTGTTTGGATGCTCACCTTTCTGGTCCTGGATAGAAGTGGGAGGACCTTGGACTTCCCGCAGGGCAGGGAATCTGGACCGTTCTTTATTCTTGAGAGGGAGGGGGAATGGAGTAGGGGGGATGGGGAGAGGGGTAGGGGAGTAGGGGGAGGGGGCGATGTGTGCGAGGAGGGGGAGGGAAATGGGAAACGGGGAGGAGACGGAAATATTTTTTTGCAACAACTAAAAAAAAATAAACAAAAAAACAGCAAAAAAACTGTCAAATAAAAAAAAGAACTTGTTAACTGTGGTTTGAAATAACTTTTCCTCTTCATGTGTTGTCTCCAGTGTTTGTTATGCTATTGGTCAGGTGAGAACATCACAGACCACCATGCATATAAGGCCATGTTAGAGTTCTTTATTTAAATGGGAGCAGACTAGCGCCTCAAAAAATGTCTTGGCATAAAGTTCAGGGGTACAGTTTTTTTTTAAGTCAAAACCCACAATGACATTATTGTCAGGTGTAGCTCAGGGGAACCTGGTGACATTTGTTTGTGCTATACATCAAGCAGATATTTTGGTTATGCACTGGGGCCATGGCCAGGGTCATGGAAAGTTTCTAATATGTTACCAAGGCGACTGTTCAGGGTCAGGGACTAAAAAAGCACCCGAGCAGACATAAAATAAAGTTAGGGTAAAGTCAGGACAAGATACTTTAGACTGGCAGCTGGGGAGCCTACGTGGGCCTCAACGAGACCCTCTGCATGTTGGAGGCAGTTGTGTAGCTTGATCTGAGGAGTCCCTGGCAGTGGGACCAGGATCGACTCCTGGTACATAAGCTTGCTTTTCGGAGCCCATTCCCTATGGTGGGATGCCTCACTCAGCCTTGATATGGGGGGGAGAGGTTTGGTCCTGCCTCATTTTAATGTGCCAGGCCTTGTTGACTTCCCATGGGAGGCCTTACCCTGGGAGGAGTGGATTAGGGAGTGGGCTGGGGAGGGGAAGTGAAGGGGGGGGAGGAAGGGTGGGAGGGAGAACAGTGGTAGAAATGTAAAATGAATAATAAATAAATAAAATGAAAAAAAAAGAAAAGGGAAAAAGATCAGGACAAGATGACATGACTTCAGTCATTTCAATTATCGCGACAGAAAACGGGTTAACACGTGGGAGCTGTCACGTGCTTTGTGCAAAACAACTGGGATTTCATTTGTGTGATTGTGTTTTAAGGATTCAGCAAGATTTCTAGCAAGAGTGAAGTATAAAAATGTCAGCCAATCATCACCAAAACCCTCTAAAACGAAAAGAGAAGTCGTCAGGAAGAATCATTTGAAGGCCCTTTGATATGTGTTATGAATTTTCCCCCAGCTTATCGTTTGACTTTTGTTTATTTTCCCAACCTATTGGCATCTGCAATGACATTTTCTTATAATGATGCTCCCATCTGAAGCAGTTCGTGCTTGTCCTATGGACCTCTGAGATTCATGTCATCTTTTTCAAGGACTTTCTCTTCCAGGGAGCAGGCTCCTTAGTCACTGGAAGACAAATCCATGCTTGTCATTATCTTACGTGAATTTTCTAAGTTGCTTCTTGATGAGGTTTGTTAGTGTCCTGGTGGGAAATTAGAATCATATTCCAGTCCCTTGGTTTGGGGGAGATAAACCTTTAGTTTTATTAGCAGAATATTGGAAATACTGTTCTCTTGTGACAAGTTCCTCTGCTTGGTCTGTCCAGATGTCAGCTGCACAACCATCCAAGCACACCGACACCTGCTCCTCCCCACCATCCTTCCTGAGTTCTAGGTCTCTTCCATGAAAGGTGTTCGAATACTGCTGGGCTCAAGGGCTCACATAGGCCAGGCAAGCTTCCTAGCCTGGCACTGTACCCCTGCTCCTCGGGAAATCTGCCTTTTAACCAGATTTCCATAACTGGGATGTGGCTCATTACCAGACACCCATTGTCAACCGCTGGCTTAGAGGCCATCTGTTGTTGTCGTTGTTTTTGTTGTTGTTTGTTTTTTTTTTTTCAGTTTGGTCAAATTTCTGCCAGCTCTCCCATAGGACAGTATGTGAACCACAGTCTCACCATGACAAGCCATTTGCAAGGGTCTGTGACAGAGTGACGATCATGAGAAATAAGAGAATGTTATGACAATCCCTGGGCAAGAAAGGACGAAGGGAGGGAATGGTTATCACTGATTCCGGGAGTCTTGTACAATTGGCTTCTTTGGGAGAAACAGTTACTTTTGGTCTAAGGACACAGTCAACCTGGATTGTTAAAAAAAAAAAAAGACAATAAATAATACTACTATTACATCCCTATAGCTCAAATTCTAGTTGGTCTTAATTAATCAAAACGAAAGTCAGATATAAGGGCTAAAGCTTAAGATTAGAGAAGCAGAGCAGTCAGCCACTGGAGAGACCTTTTACCTCTGCCAATGGGTAAACTGAAGGGGTGATCTTCAGACTGCCTAGATTGCACTGTGTCTGCACCAGACCTCAAGACTCCACGCTACAGTGAGTTCCTGGCTCTTCCCCTTTATATTTCTCTATCTACCCAGCCATATAGCTCCTGTCTCTACCTCCCTAATAATGCTGGGATTAAACGTGTGTGGCTCCTAAACACTGGGGTTAAAGGTGTGAGCCACCACCATTTGGATCTGTTTCTGGATCAATCTTGTGTAGCCCAGGGTGGCTTTAAATTTAAAGAGATCCACCTGCCTCTGTCTCCTGAGTGCTGGGTTAAAGGTGTGCACCCCCACTGACTGGCCTCTAGTGGCTTAATTTTGCACTCTGATCTTCAGACAAGCTTTATTTATTAAAATATCACTACACATCCCTCTCTTTTGATTTTCTGCTCAAAATCTGCAGGATCCAAACTGATAAGAAATCTGGTGGACATAGTTGTTTCAAATGGTGACCTCCTTGGGTAGCAAGGAGGCTGCAGAGAGGTGCCAAGTGACCCTGGAAGAACAAAGAAGACATAAGGCTTATGGAAGAATTGTCTCATGGGGTAAAACATGTGACAGAAAAAGAAAAGCCACAGTGAACCAAGTTACTCAGGTGACCCCTGAAGTTCTTGCATGAAAGAGGGCTGGGCTGTGGCTGGCTCTGTGGGTAAAGCACTTGTTTGGCGTGCACAAGGCCCTGGGTTTGATCTCGGGCATCACGTAACATTAGCCACGGTGGGATATGTCTTCAAACCCAGCATTCAGGAGAGGAAGCAGGAAGTTCACTTCAAAGTCACCCTTAGCTATGTATCAAATTCAAAGCCAACCTGAAATACATGAGACATGAGACCCTGTCTCAAACAAGAAAGAAAGAGCAAGCAACAGTAGGAACAATATTTATGACCTAGTATTTAAATAAGAAAACTAAATATTCTGTGGATTGAAATAAATTTCTAATCTTTAATTTTGAAAATCACTATAGGAACTACTTCTGTTTATTCCCCACTAGGGTATCAACATTTTTATTTGGCAGGATTGAACTGAAGACCTCATCTTGTATGCCTGACTGTAGTAGGCCCATATTTCTATATGGTGTGGCAGCCAGGCTCTGAAGCCATGGACCCCACCTGAGGTGGTCACATAGCCCTGCAGACAGGCTGTCACTGCCCTAACAAAATGTCAGGATGTTGTTGCTCCTTTCTTTGTAATTTGGAGGATGCCTGATAGAGATGCTGATTCAAGCCTACGTGACAGCTAGCAATACAGAGCAGACAGGTAGATGCGGATGTGACAAAAAGCCATTTACCTGGTTACCTAGGAGACAGAATACTAATGTATTTTCCCTAAGTTAAGTTATGGTATTAAGACTGTTTGGAGAATGAACGGAGAATTTCTTCAGGATGTGAACTCAGGACTTCATGAAGGACCACTGAGAATCTCCCTCCCGATAAAGCCATGTGAGTTGTGTCTTTATTCCCGCGCCTCCATGCTGGTCCAGAGAGAGATAGTTTATGTTGGGATCTGGTCAAGAGAAATAATTGAAAGTCTGGGCTAGACAAGACCCCGACACCTGACAAGCATTATATTCCCATCCCCAAATTATCAATCAAGTTACAGAGTAAATTTATGTAAAATTAAGTCTGTTCTAAGACTGCAACGACATTAAATACAGATGTTGTTTGTTTTACTTTTGTGCCTTAATGCTTGATTTGGTTTGCACTGGCCAGTTGATAGGCCTGAACCATAAAAACCAACAGGAAATTATGCTAGTTGCCCCAGAAGCTGCCTTCTCCCACACCCAACTATCACCGACTTTGATTCCGTCTCTAAGTTGGAAAGCTCTGGCCTTGCAATCTCTTCTTTTCTATTAAATGTTTTTACTGCTTGAGGCCTGACATCAGCTATCCTTACTTCTCAGGATTGCTGAGATTAATTTTGTTCACTTTAATATAACCTTCTGTGTGCATATAACCTTCAGAGTGTCTTGAAGAATGACTATTTGCTCGTGTGAAATAACATCAACAGGAATGAATCAGTAATGGCATCTCAGTGACATGCCTGAGTCTTCTAGCCACTGCCTGTGGTCACTTCATTTTTTTTTTTTTGAATGATCATGGTAACATGACTTGACTTGTTAGCAAGTGTGTTGACACCAATTAAAGGTTTTTTTTTTTCACCTGCCCCCACCTCAGATGCTGTTCAAGGTTCTTTTGGAAGCCAGAATCTAACCAAAGTAGGACATCATACGTACTTATTCCTTGTCTTGTGGCAAACTTTAGGTAAAGAAAACAATGGGTTAAGGTTACATTGAACTTAATTATAACCAGTAAGGATCTGGCTAGCATTTACAGGAGACTGGTGTTTTGGGAGGAAGGGGTGACATCAGTTGGACTTTTCCCCGACCAGCTACCATTCTGGACTTTGGATGAAGAATCGTGCACAGGACAACACAGTCCTACTGTCCCTGTGTTGACTGACCCAAAGAACGAGCGGGAAACCAAATAAATCTGCACGGTGTAGTAGGCTGCAAAGGATGTTTGTCCAGCTGTCCTTTTTCAAATTAGAATCTATTATCAAAATGTTTCATTTATCAATAAAGTTAGCTTAATTTGAAAGGCAAGACATAAAAGAAAATGCTATAGAAATTGTCAGATTTGTAGTCCCTTGCCTATATTCCTATACATACTTGTATTCTCCAATTTATCTTACTCCTTGAGATTCTTTCCAGAGAATAAAATAGAATAAACACAAAGTCCATCAAAGAATCAGACCATGTTTTCCAGAAAACATTATGTCCCTGCTAGGTTGGGGCAGGGGGCAAAGGGTGATGGATTTGAATGACCTGTGTCGTCTTCCCTCCACCCACGCTCTGAGTGACATATGAGAATCCCAGCTATAACAAGATGTGAACAAAACTGGGGTTAAGTTCCATTTCAGACAATATTAGTAATGGTAGATAGTTCTGTCCATTTCTAACAGTACTAATAACAGTAGGTAGTTCCGTCCATTTCTGACGGTACTAGTAATGGTAGGTAGTTCCGTCCATTTCTGGCAGTACTAGTAATGGTAGGTAGTTCATCCATTTTGCTCTGCCTTCTTTAAAAAATTGAAATTGTTGGTTTTTGGCCGTTTCTTCATTTAGTTGGTGTTTTGTTTTGTTGTTTGTTTGTTTGTTTTTGTTTTTTTGAGACAGGGTTTCTCTGTGTAACAGCCCCAGCTGTCCTGAAACTAGCTTTGTAGACCAGGCTGGCCTCAAATTCACAGAGATCCGCCTGCCTCTGCCTCCCGAATGCTGGGATTAAAGGCGTGTGCCTCACCACCCAGCTGGTTTTGTTTTTTTAAGATGGGACTTCATTCTGTAGCTCAGACTAACAAGGAACTTACTATGTAGTCCAGGATGGCCTCAAACTCGTGGTGGTTCTCCTGTCTCAGCTCCCTGAGCACCAGGATAATGGATATGGGCTATTACACCCAACTATATATTGATTCTTAAGTGATTCTCTACTGGTTACATTTGATTCTGATCTGACACGCCAAGTTGAATCTGGAAGATATTGAGTTTGTTGGTGTTAGCAACATTGGCAGAAGTGATGAAATGCAGGTTAGGCGCCATCTGTTCCAAACAGGATGTCCTTTGTGAGACCTCATGATAGAGGCAGAGTAGAACCCCCTGAGCGACACCATTTCTTCATTTCTGAGTCTGAGGACAATAGGGCTTAGAGTAACTTATTTCACAACAGGAGACTAACACATGAACACTTGAAGGGACTTTGGCAAACTCCAGTGTGCACCGAGGACCATCTGATGGGCACTAGAACTGGAAGGCCTGTTGTGTGGGTGTGGTGGTTTGAATGAGAATGGGTCCCATAAGCGCACGCCTTTAATCCCAGCACTCGGGAGGCAGAGGCAGGCGGATCTCTGTGAGTTCGAGGCCAGCCTAGTCTACGAGAGCTAGTTCCAGGACAGGAACCAAAAGCTACGGAGAAACCCTGTCTCGAAAATCCAAAAAAAAAAAAAAAAAAAGAGAGAGAATGGTTCCCATAGACTCATCTATTTGAATGCTTGGCCCCAGTTGGTGAAACTGTTTGGAAAGGATTTGGAGGCGTGGCCTTGTGGGAGGAAGTGTGTCACTGAGGGTGGGCTTTTAGGTTTCAAAAGCCCCTACCACTCCCAGTTAGCTCTCTTTGTCTGACAGTTGTGGAAAATGAAGTAAGCTCTCACTACTGCTCTGGAGCCATGTCTGCCTGCCTGCCGCCACTACTGTGCTCCCTGCCATGATGGGCATGGACTCCAAACCCCCTAACTCTGGAAGTCCCAAATAAATTTGACTATACATTGCCTTGATCATGGTGTCTTATCAGAGCAACAGAAAGGTAATTAAGATGGTGGAGAGGGGCACTTCAAGTGTCTTGTCTGGGATGAGGGGGTCCAACAAGGTCTCAGTCTGTACCTAAGGGACTTACAGGCTATGGAGGACAGACCTTCTGGGTGACTGAGCAGTCAAATGCTAGTGGAAGCACGCTCAGAGTCTAATTTCAAAGTGGTTTGCTAACAGTCATCACTGACCCACCCGAGAAGAGCATCCTTAGGGAGAGCTGTCAGATGGGTTTGGAAGGAGAGAGGCTTCCTGGTATTCGGCAGTGTTGTTGCTGGGAAGTCTGTACTGGGAAAGAAAGGCCAGCTCCTTCAGGGCATCTGAAGGCATTTTCCCCTTTGGCATGCAGTTTTGGGACACAGCCTACGTTTTGGAGTGGATCATAGACAAGTTCTTACCTGAAACATAAAGAAATGTTCTCTCTACCGCAAACCAGAGACTACTGATAGAATTTCTGCCGAGCACTGAGTTCTGAACGACGCAGCAACAGCTGTCACCCTGGAGGGACGACATCTCCCCCAAACCTGTTCTTTACGTCTGCACTGGCCTCTGGAGTTACCAATGCTCTCGCAGCCTCCTCTGGGCTGAGAGCTGCCCTGTGAGTAGGTGGTGAGGTGACTTGCTTCCTCCATGGGATGAAAATGCAGGCACCCAGGGACATTAAGTGGTTCACTCCAGTTCCCACAGCTGGTAACTCACCAGACAGGGACTTGGAAACTTGGATCCTATCCCTGTTCTAAGAGAAATATCATGGGGAAATTGAACTGTAGGTGAGGAGATGGGTGTGGGAGGCAACCAGAGGAGCCTTTGATAGACTTCAAAGCTAATTAGAGCAAGCAAACCACTGAAGAGGAAACCAGCCTTAACGCGCGTCTCCAGAACCCTTTCCCAAACGGAGCTCGCCACCTGCCTCTTTCCAACCACATTTATTAACTCAAGGAACAAGTGTGCGTTTGCTTGATCTGAAAATTGGACTAGTTGGACCGTTTCCTTCAGGGTAAGGACAATTATGGTCTAAAGAAGATAGAAGACAGTTGGAAGGAATCATAATTTTCCCAAACTGTGGGATATAAGAAAGAAAAGTGATAACTAGGAAACTTAAGAGATTTAAACATTGTGTCCCTGTGGTGATATTCTGCATATTTAATTTTTTTCTCTCAAAACCTAACTGTTGCTCATTGAATGTCCCCCCCCCCCCGCCAGAAGAGCTGGAGGGAATAGGGACTCAGGCTTTCTTTCCAGTTAGTCTACACCTGAGACCTCCTGGCCCAGTACAAACAGGCTAGATAGGCCTTTTCTGGGATATTTTGTTTTCTGGACCAGAGTAGGTGGTGGGCTGGGGCCTAGGGGCTGTAGGCTAGAAAGGGTCAAAAGCCAGAACCTCTGCAAGGTAACTTTGGCTCATATCTGTGCCAGTCACCAGCCCCGGGCAGTAGCAAGTTAAGAAGGGAGTGACCAGTAGTCCCAGAGGGACACAAGCAGCTGAAGCTGCCAGTGACCCACGTGACGGCTGGTGCCGCTGCTGCCTTCCTCGGCCATTCTTTGACCTCATTCTAGAGACCTTTCATGATTCCAACAGAAGGTAGCAATTCCTAATATAGAAACCATGGATTCAGTTAAACCACCCTGACACTCCTTCCCACGCCTCGGAACTGTGTGATTATGCGCATAATGTCCCCAGCCGAGCCGTTGTTTGCATGGATACAGTCACTACGTATCTTAGGTGGTCTCGATGGGGCTCAAGTGAGGTTTTTCTTATTTCCACTTGAGACCCAGCTCATGATACTTGGACACCAGTATCAATTCTCTGTTCCCAGCTTCCTTTTTCGCTTCTTTCAGATTTTCCAGCTACATGAGCCACCTGGACAGGTTCCTCTGAGGGGATGAATCTGCCAGCTGTGTTCTTCTTCTTATGGGAACTGGGCAGCTCAGAGTTGGGGTCCCTGCATTGTATCCACAGCCTTCCTGTTGGTGTGAGAAAAACACTTGTGGAGCCAGAGTTCTCTTCTGCCCTTTCCAAACTGAGTCGTCTCGCCAGCTCAATCCGCGGTGTTTTCAAGGGCTCTCGAGCCATTCATTACTAAAACAAACTCTATCCTAGTTCATAAAGCAAGCCTCAATTTATATTTACAATTATATATAATATATGAGCAAGATTTTCAATAACAGAAAGGTATCTGGGACTTTCTCCTTCCAAACTTGAAGCTCTCTTGCTATTTTTATAAATAATTCATGAATCAAGAGAGAAATATGTCAAGACACATTTAAAACTATTATAGAACTAAATGAAAATTATATAACTAAAGCAGCCTTCACAGGGACAACTCAACCACTAAATGCTTACATTTGAAAATACGAATAGGAGGAAAAAAATAGATCAGTATCATTCAAGAGTGTAGATGCAAAAATCCCCAATAAAATACTGGTAAATTGGACACAGAAATAAACAAAAATCAGTATCTTGTTACTAAGTGAACTTTATTCTGGGAAGACAAGGCTTGTCCAACATTTTAAAACCGACCAAGGCAATACACTATTTTAATGAAAAATTTCCTCTTTTATTTTATGTGTGTGGATGCTTTGTCTGCTTGTATGTCTGTGCACCACATACATGCAGGGCCTGAGGTGGCCTTTAATGGGCCATGCCTTGAATTCCAGCACTCAGGAAAAAGATACAGGCAAATCTCAAGTTCCAAGCCAGCCAGGTCTAAACAGGGAGTTCCAGGTCAGCTGGGGCTACACAGTAAGGCTATCTCTGTGTGAGACGGGGCGGGGAGGGGGCCGGGGGAAATCCTTGGTTGAAGGCTGGAGAGATGGTTCAAAGTACTACTGCTCTCGCAAAAGCCGGTTCAGTTTTCAGCGCCTGTGTCTCATGGCTCACAATGGCATGTAGCTCCGGCTTCAGGTTCAGGGGGACACTGATGCCTCTGGTCTCCTCAGACGTATGCACCCACATACAGACCCACAATACACACACAATCATTTTTTTTTAAATCTTCATTTTTAAAAGCTATAATAGTTCATTCTAAATCACAGATTACAAAATGTTAACATGTGATTTTAAAAATCTAGAGAAATTAAGCCATAATATTTCTTTGGTTTGTTTTGATTCGGAATCTACATGGGTCTCAGCCAATAGTGATCCGTTATCACTGCCGTGAAAGGACAGTAAAACCTATAGTGAAGAAATTGTAAAATGCTTGCTTCTCCAACCCCGCCATCCATCTCTACGTCCTAGTAGATTTGCTGTTGATCTGTAAGCTGTGACATGTGCAAATACAGCAGATAGGGGGAGAAGCATACATTGCTTTTCAGTTCTTAGAGACAACCCACAGTGACAAGGTAAGTTTTGTGGCATCAGGGTTCATTCTTGCATGGCTACGCTCCAGTTCTCACCAGATAAGTGAGGGGCACACGTCACCAGTCTGTGTGGACGCTTAGGGATGCGAGGTCACGCCCAGTAAGAACGAGGGCCTGGGCCACAGTTCTGAGATTACTGCTTGTACCTGAAGTCCATGGTTCTGTCACTTCTGCTGCAGTTTGTCCTTTGAGGGACAGGTAAATGAGCGCTCCTTGGCAGCCATGCTAGGGAGATGTACAGCCAGGAGTTTGTTAGGTGAAACAATGGGTGAATTTAGCTTCAGCGGCATAGGGACGCTGGCAAGCCAGGTTGGTTCTCATGTTTTCATTTAGATTATTGCATAGCTTCCTTGAATTCCCCCCCCCCACAGCCTCGTATCTTCTTGCAGGGACAAGCAGAGCGTGGGGGCTCCTCAGACCTGGGGGTGTGATTGTTCTTAGTAGGATGCTGGACCCAAGGAAAATCCCTTTGTGTTCCATGACTCACCTTGGGGAAGAAGTTGCTGTCAGTTGGTGATAAAGGGATTAAGAGCAAAATGTTCCTCAGAGAGGGCATTTCCTGAGAGTTACTTGTGCCATATTTTGTCCCCATCCATAATTCCACATGCCTGTCACTCTGTACTGTCCTGCACTTGACTATACTGAGGTCCACGAAGAAATGGACAGTTTACCCAGGATCTCAGCTCAAAGTCCCTAGGTATTCAACTGGATCCCTCCAGCAAACTGGGCTATGGTGGAGGGAAAAGCACTTCAAGCTATTCATTGGAGTGCCCAGGTGACGGTGCGAAAAACTCTCTGTGAGAGATACTTGCTAAGTGCACACTGAGGAAGTTTCTTTTCATTCCTTCACCTATCCAGGGTTTATCTGGAGTCTAGCGTGTGCTGACCCACAGTCCCTGCTTCAGGGAACTTACTAGCAATGGTGTGGCATTTCTGTTTTCTGTTGCTCAGAACAGACTATTTCAGGCTGAAGAGTTGTAAAGGAAGGAGGCTTATTCGGTCTCAGAGTTCTACTCCAACGTCAGGACAATGGGCTTCTTGTTTGGCCGAATCAAGACTCGAGGTGACACAGGACTTCACTTGATAAGAGACAGAGCAAACCCGTGTGTGTGTGTGTGTGTGTCTCCTCTTATAAAGACAACGGTATTGAGGTGGGGACAATGGCTCAGTGGGTAAAATGTTTTCTGTGGAAGCAAGAGAAACTGAAGAGGAGAAGCCAGGAGGTGGGGAAAGGGGATGGAGTGTAGCGAGCTCAGATGTCATGGAAACCAGGGAGAGAACATTCCAGGAAGGGAGGTGACCCTGAATCGTCTACTGCAGAGCAGGGTTCTGTCAGGTGAAGACTACAAACCAGAGCTGAGGATGGTGGAAGAGGGAGATGGCTCAGTGAGCACAGTGTGCGGGCTGAGGAGAGAGCGGGCAGTGCAGAAACTTCAGGAATGGGAGGAGGAATGAGGAAGCTGAGCTGCGGTGGGAGGGCAGCGTGACATGGAGAAGGGTCAAACACATTGTATCTCAAGTAGGTGAGAAGTATGGTCCTGATGCTGCATATCCAAGCCCAGCACTTTGGAGGCACAGAGTGGAAAGATCAGAAGTTCGAGGCCAGCCTGGAAAACTGTGAGAGTCAGGGCAGCCTCTCTACAGAATGAGACCACATCTCAGAACAACAGTTTATGTTGAAATGATGGCGACTAATGGGGAAAGAGAGGGTAATGGTGTGCACATGATATGAGAGCACAATTCTCCTAGGACCACACATGGCTCATTGCACCCTCCTCCAAAAGCCCTGGCAGAGATAAAAAGAATCTCTTCCCTTGCCCAGTCACTTTGCACGAGATAAAAGATCCACTGGAACCCTCCTTAGACTCAAGGCTCCATTCCCCAGTCCGTCCATCATTGGTTTGGACTGGGGTGAACTGAGAGAGACTCAGCAGTTAGCAGAGAAAAGCCAGAGCAAACCATGGCAGAAAAGAGATGGTCCTTTTTATTAGCTCAGCTCAAAACAGCGTCTTGCCAGTGTCCACCAGAGGGCGCCATGGGCTCACAGAGCCGGGCATGGCGTGCAGGCATTGGCCAAAGGTGCTACCAAGAGGCACTCTCCGATTCTATTAATGCCTGGCACTCGTTTGGACAAACAATGGAGAACCCACAAGAAAGTCATTCATAACACCCTTTTTCTTCTAAATGTTTCTAGAGCAAACGTTATCAATACAAAAATGTCCTTTTGTTTGACCCTTGACACCCAAATAACTTGAAAAGCCTACCAGTATCATTGTCTCGGAAGAATCATTAGGTTATTATAGTATGCCCACGATACTTGGGCATCCCAAAATGAGTCATGTTTGAGCCTCTGAACTTTTAAACCATTTATTTGGGGGTGGGGGAATAGTAGATTAAGACGGGTATCAAATAACTATGCCGTGAATAAAGTGGTAAGAGGAGGAAGTGGTTGAGAGTTCCAGGAGGCTCCGGCTTTGGCTGGGACAGCGATGCTCTGTCCATGGACCGTCATGGTCCTTCACCAAGGGAAGGTCGATCAACAGTGCAGCTGTTGCAACAGAATGGGTGGATTTCACTGGTTCTAGTGAAACATTTTATTGTGCTTGATTCTTATCAGTGATACACAGCAACAGTTCCTGCCCCTTGAGCCCTAGCTGATCCTGAAAGGTAGCTGAGAAAGTAGAAATGAATTGGCTAGATGCCCAGAGTGTGCTAGAGACAGGGAAGACAGCGGGTGCATCTATTGCACCTGTCCAGGTGTCAAAGCCATATGCGGACATGAATGTGTCAAGATGCACAAATAATGAAGATATACCAGCAAGGGTGATGCATGCTTTGTCCCAGCATTCAGGAGTCAGGAGTTAGGATCGCTGTGAGTTCCAGGCCATCCTGGGCTACACAGTGAATTCTAGGCCAGCCTGGTCTGCACAGTGAGTTCCAGGCCAGTCTGAGCACAGTGAGATTGTCTTAAAACACACCACACAGACAGACAGACAGACACACAGAGTTTTTTTTATTTAAGTCCCTTCCCCCCTCCCCCAGCTTTTCAAGACAAGGCTTTTCTCTGTAGTGGTGGCTGTCCTGGAACTAGGCTGGCCTCAAATTCACAGAGTTATACCTGCCTCTGCCTCCTGAGTTCTGGGATTCAAGGTGTGTGCCACCATCACCTGGCCTGGTTTTAATCACCAAAACAATACAAGAATTACATTGTCCCTTTGGGAGTAAGTACATCGTTATCATAATATATTATGTGTTTTATTTTAAGAATTATATTATTCTGGTATAAGGTCTCTTTAATTTAGGATCAATAAATTAAGACAAACCCAGACCTTGGGTATAAAGAAATGCCACTACTAAATAATTGAATGTAACTGACATTGGCATCATTAAACAATGCTGTATCACTTCCCAGCATGACAATGCTTGTTTAGTCATTTACTTATTTTTCAGTGAATTTAACTAGGCAGTTTAATACTTGGGTCTAGACCTCTAATTAGTGTTTTTTTTCTTTCTTTTGTTGTTGTCCTTTTTGAGCAAGTCTCGGATTTCTCTATGTCCCAGATTCCTCATTTATTGACAATAAAGATAAAGTTCTCTGTCACATCCTGCAGAGAATCAGACAAGTCCCCTCAGCTCCATGGTGTGTGGATGTCTCCTTAGTGTGGCACTAAGGGTCTTTGGGTTCTGTAGAATGACATAGGAAGGAAAAAAAGAGAGCTGGGGGGGGCACTGATTTGCATAAGGGGTAGGATTCCCCATGGCACCATGTCTTTTCTATGTGGTGGCTCAGGTCTACCCGAGGTTAAACTTGCTGTGATCATTTCTGGTACCATGCTCCACCCCGTGATGGCACGCACCAGCTGAGCTATTTACTATGGTGGATACAGATTTACTGTACCGATTGTTTGAGAGTAAAACCTACAGTCTCCAGGGCTACCCACTCAGTACTCCAGAGCCTTGCTTATGGGAATGGGAGAGCTTCCCAGTGCCCTGCAGTTGGGTCAGAGGGGTCACATGACATTACTGGTTCTTTCTACCAGCTGGTGAGTAGCAGAGACTTAGTTGTTTTCCAGCACTGTTTGCCTGTGGAGGACCCTCCAGACAGCCTTTGCTCTGTGCCTATCATCCGCTTTGTTCTATCAGCTTGGGCACAGGGACAAGAGCGATGGTAGGTGGGGCACAGTCCCCACCAACACGTGCCACGTGTTTTGGCATCCGGGGATTGCTGATCATATCCCAGCAGCCAGCAGCACATCTGAGTTCATCCAAACCAACGACAGCTCCACCCTGACTAAGAAACAATTAAATGACTTGATCTGGTCATCTTCTGGCTGAGGAGGAATTAGTCAACAACAATTTTCTCCAGAACACCCATCCTAGGAGAGAGAGAAAGACAGGGAGGAGAGAGAGAAAATGAGAGAGGGATGGGGGAGAGGGAGAGGGAAAAGGGAGGGATCTTGAGGTATGAACCCAGGGCTTCTCATATGCAAGACCAGTCCTTTACAACTGAGCTACACACCCAGCCCTCTATGCCCGAATCTATTACATAGCAAGTACTTAGTAAAAAACCTTTGGATTAATCCGAGTATTTAAAGGGTCTGGACACAGCACAGCACATGAGAAAGGAGCAGATATACGGGGTATTATCTCCATGCGGAGTCCTAGAGAGTGGGAAGTCATTCCAGGGCACCATGGAAAGAAGGTACCAGGCCATCACTTCCCTGCATCCATTTTTAATTTTTATGGGGTGACCATTGATTCCTCTGTCTCCTTGTGGGTTCAAGTGAAAGTTGGCCTCTGAGTTACAGGAATGGAGCTCAGAGTAGAGCCAGGGCCAAAATTAGTCATGGTAGGTGAGGTGAAAGCCAGCCCAAAGAAAGGTGGGTCTAGGAGAGAGTTGGGAGTGCTGGAGTGGATGGGAGCTAGGCTGGGGTGGGTGGGAGCCAGGCTGGGGTGGGTGGGAGCCAGGCTGGGGTGGGTGGGAGCCAGGCTGGGGTGGGTGGGAGCTAGGCTGGGGTGGGTGGGAGCTAGGCTGGGGTGGGCTGGCCAGGCCGGGGAAGGCTACTGTTCATGCTGGTGCACATGCTATCCCTAGGCCTAGGGGGCTGAATATTTTTTTCCCATGGAACCTGTGAGGGATGGATAGACCCTGATCATGGTGACCTTTTACAAGGCCCACTAAGTGTTTATAAATGACAAGGATTGGCACAGCAGCAGGGACACAGATATAAGGAACCTTATAAACACTATAAGGTTCAGGCCCCTCCTTCGCTGCCACCATTAGCAGATCTAAATACCCACAGAAGGGTTCATTCTGAACAGAGTGCAAAACATCCTCCGTTTATACATCTCTCTGCTACCCTGTTTCAAGGTGAGTCTGCAGGGGCAAAGTTACAGAAGACAGAAACCAGTTGTCTGCTATCCTCCCTGCGCCTCCCCACTACAGTTCGAAGGCCCAAACGCAGGGCCCCCCTGAAACACATTAGACAAAGGCTCTACCCTTGAGTTATATATACCCTGATACAAAACTGACTTTTAAAAGAATGCATTCAAAAAAACAAAAAACAAAAACAAAAACAAAAACAAAAAAAAACTTAAAAAAAAGCCGGGCGGTGGTGGCGCACGCCTTTAATCCCAGCACTTGGGAGGCAGAGGTAGGTGGATCTCTGTGAGTTCGAGACCAGCCTGGTCTACAAGAGCTAGTTCCAGGACAGGCTCCAAAACCACAGAGAAACCCTGTCTCGAAAAAGCAAAAAAAAAAAAAAAAAAAAAAAAAAAAAAAAAAAAAAAAAAAAAAAAAAAAAAAAAAAAAAAAAAAAAAAAAAAAAAAAAAAAAAAAAAGCAAAAAAAAAAAAAAAAAAAAAAAAAAAAAAAAAAAAAAAAAAAAAAAAGAATGCACTCTAGCAATACTTCTTAGCCACTAGAATGTTCTGTGTCTCTGAGCAGTTCAGAACCATCTGCATGCCCTAGAACTGTTGGGTTCCCACCTACTTCCTCTCCTGTTCCTACCTGAATAAGCCATGCTAGTTACTAGTTACTAGATGATAGTAGATACTAGATATTCCTTCCATGTGCTTCATGGTCTGTTCTTGCCTCCTTTCCCTGTCTGCTGTGGAAGGAATTCTGACTCCAAGGGTCTGGTGGTGATGCTTCCCTAGGCTCCCCCAGGCAAGGGATGCTGCTCCTATTCCTGGAACTGTGGTTGCGACATGGGCTGCACGGCCCTGGGCAGCCTTGCTGCACTGGGACATTACTCCTTCCCCATGCCCCCAGCTTGATTGTCTTTGTTACATTCTTACATCATTTTTCTTCCTTTCTTCTGCCCTCTCTCAAAGATTATGAAATAACTAGAATACTGTTACAATCCAAAACGTTGTTTTACTCAACGTATATACAGTTGGCTTCCTGACCTTTACACCATATGCAGGGCCAAGAGAAGGATGAACCATGTCGTAATTATGATCAGAAGTTTACATTCTCAGCCCTAGCTGGCAAAGGCCTGTTTTCCTTTTCATTTGGAGTCTGGAGCAGGTTATTTTAGACGAATTTAATAGTGTTCCCTTATACTGAAGTGGTGCACGCCTGAGATCCCAGCAACTGGGTTGGCAGAGGCAGTCGGACCTCCATGAGTTCGAGGCCAGCCTGGTCTATAGAGTGAGTTCTAGGACAGGCTCCAAAGCTACCCAGAAAAACCCTGTCTCACAAAAAGTGGGGGGGGAGGGGGAGGGGAGGAGGCTGTAAGGAGAGCAGCGATGGCATGAACATGAACATGAACATGAACGGCACCAGCATGCTCCCTTTTCACACAGAGTTTCAGCCAATCCACTGCCGGCATTATTATTTATATTATTATTGGTCAAGTGTTTTGTATTCCTGATGCAAAAGACCTGGAATTGGAAGTAGACTGAAACTGCTCACCCCGAGAACGGCTGTCTGACTGTGCACATGGGTAGCCTCTTAAGAGACAGGCATTTTTTTTTCTGTCACCTTAACCAGGATGCTGGGTGACAGTATTGGAAGCACGTGGCTTTGCTGTTTTAAGGTAGTCATAGAGACGGCAAAAGACGCCTATGTTTTAAGTCTTTAATATGTTTGCCTGCGGGAAGCAGGGTGTGGGAGGAGAGGGAAGGGGTATGATGTATCCCAAAAGTTTAAATTTAGTGCTTGATTTTAAACTATTTTTTTTTGTTTAATATACCCAAAAGAGAATTTAGGCCAATGATTTTCCATTCCAATTCTATTGGCATGTCAGTTAGGGTTTGACAGACAAAATCAGTAAGACAGTGGGAAATACCAACTAGTTAAGTCAGCACACCAACCAGTTAATTCAGGAATGCTACTAGTTAAGTGAGGACCACCACCTAGTTAAGTAAGGAACACTAACTTGTTAAGTCAGGAACACCACCTAGTTAAGTCAGGAACATTACCTTGTTAAGTCAGGATGTCTAAGTTTAAGAAATCCCTGACTTGCTGGACTGGCCAGCAGGCCCAGGACTACTGGAGGGCAAATGAAGCAATCAATTTAGGTATAAAGCTTAATGGGTGTCAATAATTTGAGCTATTTAAAATGATCTAAAACTGGCATATTTTGTTCATCCTGGAAATTCACGTTACCTTTTATTTTTTAAAAATGACTTAAATACTGTTTTTGTTTAGCGAGCTTCTTGGCATTCTTTAAATTTAGGAATGTATCCCTATCGTTTCTTTAGTGCTGGGCCTGCTTCCTAAACACACACTCTAAAGATAACGTCTCATTTGCCATTACGTTTTAATGTGTGTCCTGAAAGGAAGTTTTTAAATCATTATTATTTTTCAAGCGTCAATGATCTTCAGACCATAATCGTTCCCAAGGCTGCATTTTTGGCGCCTATAATACCAATTTATCCCATGCAACAGAACCATCTTCAACTACTATTAGTAAACTGAGCGCGGGTGGTGGGGCGTGACAGCAAGCTTCAACTTTTGCAGGAGATCCGCCTGAATGCCCGTGAAACTCCTAAGTTCTTTTTTTGGGTGGGGGGTGTTGGGGAATTGTACTGCACTTGATGTGGCGTTCCTGGAGACTGCCTCTTGCCTAGGTATCCCTTTTCCAGAGAGAGAAAAAAAAAGTGAACGGGATACAGTTTGTACATTTTGGTTTACACTTATCACAGTCGCCAGAAAAACACTCAGCTTTTCACGATCCCTACGAACAGCCGGACTTGCCTTGGCACACGGGCGAGGGCGGAGGCTTTCTTTTTCCACTCACCCAGCCCGGAGCGGCTGCACCAACCCCTTCCTGGGCGCAGGCTGGAAGTTCCCGCTGCTTGGCGCCGTGGGCCTGGCGCGCTCCGTCCGGGCCCTCCGAGGTTTCCTAGTCCCCTAGTCTCAGGGCTGTCCCCCCCGCCCGCCGCCTTTCCCGGTCCCGATCCCGGGCGGAGGAAATTCTTCCCCAGCAGCCTAGGGCTCGCCTCACGTGACCAGCCGCCGCCGTTGCCTCTTCCAGAGGGAGAGAGTTTAAAGGTCACGGAGGAAATTAGCACGGATACAGCCACCGGCCCCCAGGAGGGCTCAGCCCGCTTTCCCGCAGCCTAGACGCCCGCTGTCAGCGCGTGGATCCGAGCCTTGTCCCCTTAAAGGGCACACGCGAGGTCCCCATGTGTAGGAGGAGTCACTTTGAGAAATAAAGACTCTCGAACCGAACCGGGCCGGGATTCTACCAGGCTTCTACTTGTCAATAAGTTCTTGCAACCGGAGCAAGTCCGGGACAGATCCCTAGAGGGGACAGCCTCCCCAAGGAAAAGGAAGAGGAAAATTAGGTTTTAAAACTCACACCCAGCAAAAGAGTCCGGGTACCCCTCCCCCATCGCAGCACAGTGGAGAATCCCGGGACGGAGTGACAGACAGGCCAGCTCTCCCGCGGGCGGCTGGAGACCGCCGCACTCTAGGCAGAGTAGGGAAAATTGCTGAGTCTTCTGGAACATTGCGACCCCCTCCATTTCCCCAACCCCAGTTCTAAAAAGTAGTGTTGGCTGCAGAGAATGCGAGAAATGCCTGTCGTTCCCCCTCACACCCTCCCGCCCCGGGCTCTCTGAGTGCAGACCCGGCTCTCCCGGTGCGGACCAGAGGCGCACAAATTCGGCCTGCGACACTCGCCCCCGCATCCCAGAGCCGCCACCCTCCCGGGTCCCTCGCGAGTCCTCCCTCAGCTTCCTCGCACGTCGCCGCCACCGGACCGGGCTGACCGGCTCGCTGCTGTTTTCTGCTCAGCTCACTTTTCCCGTATTGCTCCCCCAACCGGCAAAACTTTCTATTTCCCCAAACACTGTCGCGCGCGCGCGCGCGCGTGCACACACACACAGACACACACACAGACACACACACACATACACTGACGTCTTTTGCGCATTTCCTGCATTAGAGGGAGGGAGAATCGCTCGCACGGTGATCGAGGGAAGGAGATCGCGGGCTGAGCGCTCTGGCCGGCGGCGAGCCGGCCGTGCCGAGAGCGCGGACGCGGAGAGCGAGGCGGGCGGGCGGGCGCCGGCGGCCGGGAGGAGGGGCCGCGCCGAGTCGCAGTCCCTGCCCCGCCGCCGCGCTGCGCACCGCCGGGTGCCGGCCTGCGCCCAGAGCCCGAGTGGCGGCCACCTCTACCTCCCGTGCTCGCGCGGATGTGAGATCCCGGGAACCGGGCACCTCGCGATCGCCAGCTGCGGCACTCCACTGCTTGGCCCCAGAGGCGGCGGCCGGGCTGGCTGTGAGGCTTGTGGATTTTTAAAAAATTTGGCTCCGGGGAGGACCATTTCCTCTCGACATGCATCCCTCCGGATAGACAGAACATCCCTCAGTTCACCCTCCACCCCGCGCCGTCCGAGGCAGGCGCTGGGTGGGCGAAGAGGATCCGGGTTGAAATCTGCGCCCCCGGTTCTCGTCCCCGCCCCGTCCCGTCGCCCCCCCCCCCTCCGGGACTCGAAATTGCCGGGGGATTATGTTTCGGAAAGGTAGGTGAGCGCCGGCAGCGGCGCCTGCTTCTCCGCACACGGACCCGGAGAATCAGAGAGGCAGCGAGTCAGCCCCCGCGGCTTGCAGCGGAGGCGACAGCTTGTCTCCTCCCGTGGAGGTGTCGCCAGTGGTTGGGGGGGGAGAGACTTGCTCCAAAAACGGACGTCTCCAACTCTCCCCCCTCCCTGTTTTCCGTTAGGAATCCGGCGAGGAAATACATGCACTCGCTGAGAATCGCCGGCGCCAGGGCGCAGCGCCACAAGGTGTAGCGAGAGTGGGGTGGGGCGAGAGGGGACCCAGGAGTCCCCCAGGCTCCCAGCGTGCCTGCTGCCTGCTCTTCATTCCTGCCCTCGGGGCGGACGGAGTGACCCCGGCTCTAGTTCCCCGCCCCGACCATGGTAGTGTTCAATGGCCTTCTTAAGATCAAAATCTGCGAGGCCGTGAGCTTGAAGCCCACAGCCTGGTCGCTACGCCATGCGGTGGGACCCCGGCCACAGACTTTCCTTCTGGACCCCTACATTGCTCTCAACGTGGACGATTCGCGCATCGGCCAAACAGCCACCAAGCAGAAGACCAACAGCCCGGCCTGGCACGATGAGTTCGTCACTGATGTGTGCAATGGGCGCAAGATCGAGCTGGCTGTCTTTCATGATGCTCCTATAGGCTACGACGACTTCGTGGCCAACTGCACCATCCAGTTCGAGGAGCTGCTGCAAAATGGGAGCCGTCACTTCGAGGACTGGGTGAGTCCAGCCCCTCCACGTCCAGGAGCCCGGGGTCCCAGGGAAAGACCTGCTGCCTCGGGATTGGTCGCGAGGCTCAAGGATGTGTGTTTGTGTGTGCATACATGTCTCAATTTCCTTGAAGATGCACGTTTCATTTCGTAGCTGGAGAGACATACACATTAGGATAAGAGAGATGAGATTTGCCAGGTGGGCACTATCTCCGGTCTCCTTTGTGCCCTCCCGAAAATGGGCAGTACAGGGGGCTTGCGAGTTCGGAGAGCCCAGGAATGCAGGTGCATAGCTTGGCAGAGGGGACCTTCTGCAAGTGCACGGTGGGCTGGCTGAGTGACTGTGTGTGTGTGTGGGGGGGGCTCTCTGTCCTTGGAGAAACACGTGTAGCTCAGACTGGAGGTTCTTGTGCAGCCTGGCGTTGCCCTGGGTAGCCCAGTGAGTCGTTTTAAAGATCCCTCTGATAGGAAGCCTTCTTGTTCCTAAATCATTGGTTAACTCATCTGCTGACATACAGCAAGACGGTGTCAGTCCCAGAAACACCAGGCCAGCTTGCTTTGCCCATCTTTTTAGAATGCTGTATTTTAGAAAGGACTCTGTGGTTATAGAAGTCGGGACTTAGAATCTTAACGTGATATGCTTCCATGCTTTGATTGCCAAGACGCTGTAGGATCAAACACTATTTTTGAAATTTAGT
Organism: Alexandromys fortis; assembly: GCF_014885135.2. NCBI lineage: Eukaryota > Metazoa > Chordata > Mammalia > Rodentia > Cricetidae > Alexandromys > Alexandromys fortis. The sequence goes on along the minus strand of NW_026067934.1, from coordinate 8,030,025 downwards.
TAATTGTTAATTGATTACACTGTCAAATATTAGGGATTTGGGGAAAAAAAGGCCTTGCCAATATACCTTAAACCAGATGCATTCAACCTTGGCACTTGGGCAGTTAGAGAAACCAGCCTCTCCCACCCCCTCTCTTCTCAGAGGAACAGTGTTAAATTAGGAAACGAATAGCTCTGTCTTCAGGTTGGCTACATGCTTCTATCTGGAGCAAGTGTTGCTATGGATGAATGTATTTTCAGGATTCTTTGGTTTGCACAGGGAGCTGTCTGTGCTGCCTCATGAAGAAGTTGCAGAAGACCCGCTTTCTGCTGAAAACACAGATAACTTCATGAATATTTTAGGGGTCAGAGGGTGCGCGTGTCCTTGGCATATCATTTTACCTCATATTTTAAACATATTTTTCATGGACGTGGAGTTTTAGGGGGAAATGGGAGGGGGAGAATCTGCTCTTTTTCTGCTCCTGCCTGTGATAGTACCTTCCGGGAACCATGGTTACTAACAGGGCTTTCAGGACAACCTTAGTAAGCCACAAGAGCTGAGCTCTGGGAGATCTGTGATTTCCACTTTAGGCAGCAGGGCAAACCACAGGATCCTGAACTCCACTTTCCTTTCCTCTACCTTGCTGTCAGTCTGCTGTTATCCATGGTGCTACCCAAAGGGCCTTGGAGGGATCACTAACTTCAGAAACAGACTTCAGTGTTAAACATCTGTGGTTTTGCATAAAAGGGAGAAGAAAACTTTGACTAGAGTAGCAGGAAGGTGGGGTGCTTTGCAGGAGGTGCTAAGAGGGGATAACCAGGGGGCAGAGATCAGTGAAGATGAACAGCAGGTCTGTGTTCTCCACATGCACGCTCCAGTTGGAAGGATGCAGCAGAGTGTCTCTGCTAACACTGAACTGAGGTCTGCTCCAAACGCAGGGCGGAACAGGATAGTGCTTTCTCTCCTCGGCTCTTCTAGGGAAGTGTGCAGTCAGAGCTTGTTGCTTTATAGCCATTCTCCAAGGCTCTTACATTTATGCTGGTTTTGGCTCTAGACTAGATCTTCTAGTGCACAGGCAAAATTTCCAGACAAGGACATTGAGTTCCAGAGAAGCTAAGTGGGTACCCAAGGTCGCACGGCAAGCACAGGTGGGTTGGAGGTTGAGCCCTCACCTCCTATTGCTCACTGTTTGCCCAGTGGGGAACAGCCTGTCTGGCTTCTGAGGTTATTTATTAGCCCTGCAGATTCAGATGCTGTGGCCCTGACATTTTTATTGTGTGCGATAACGTAAAGTGCTTTCAAAATCATTATCTCTTCTGCCTTGTAGCAAGTGTGAATTGGATATGACAGGCATTGGACAGATTAAAAACAAGACCGAGAGCAGTCCAAAGAATGAATCGAGTGGTGAGCTGGTTGGGACCGGGAGATGCTGGAGGCTGCTCTCTGAAGTGAATACGGGGACCCCAGCAACAGTGCCCAGCAGCCTGGAAACAGTCAAGTTGCAAAGGGACCACCTTCCCCATGTCTGTCACCCAAGTACACCCACATCATCACAGCTGTAGGTAGACTGTCCTGGGGCTTAGACCTTGAGTACCGTTCTGGGAAGAAATGGAGAGACATGCCCGTTTGTAGGTGTGGCTCTGAAGCCGGCCTGAAGTGATCCATGTGCTCCTCTCTTTACTGTGGGGTACTTCAGCCGGCTCTGCACTCGCCTGCCCCCTGAGTTCCCTATGTGATCAAATTCTACTAGGAAATCTTACCATTTTAACTCGCCCCAGGATAAAATAAGAGGCCACAGGTTACTCTCCAGGGACTTGCATTTCTCTAGGGAAAGGACACAGGGCAGATGCATATAGATACTGAAGTGGTCATTCAGTTCCAAAGGAGTGGCAGGCACTACAGTAGGTTGGAAGTTCAAAACCAGAGTGTGTGAGGAGGGCTGGGGGAATTCAGGAAGGCTCCTGGAAGGAGGGTACGCACGCACAGTGAGTGTCAAAGTTTAGGTCATGTTCAAAGACACACCTGGAGAGGACACAGCGTGCCAAGCTTGGACCCCGCCGGCGGAAAGGCGTGGAGAGAGCCTGTGTTCAGGCTGCCGAATGGATAAGCACGGCTGAGCTGAGGACGCGGCAGAGCCAGGTTTACCCAGCTTCTTGTTTCACTGCCACCTGAACTATAATTTAATATATATATATATTTTTTTTTTAAAAAAGCAAGCAAACACACAAGCAAAAAACCAAACTGGTTCTTTCACTTTGTACTACTCTTTCCTCAAGCCCCACTTTGCCTTATAGAGCCACAGGTTTGGATTTGGTTGTTTTTGGCTTGTTTTTGCTCACATTCAAATAAATATGGATGTAAAATGCAAAGAAAGGAAGCTCATCCCAGTCAGTGACTTTTAACATCGCTGGGGATGTGGGGCTGAACACTGACATTCTAGAGCAGAAGAAAATGTTGAGTGTTGAGGACCGAGGGGGAGAATGTGAAGAGCCCAGGCTGTGGGAACTATCTACCTGTGAAGAAGACAGACCCTGCAGCCTGTGACGACAGAGGAGCTGCGGTAGACAGAGCCCGAGGCTAAGAGAAGGCCGGATCTGAGCTAAGGTTTTGACGAACTAGATGAGATGCTGCTGTCCTGGATGTGCATAGCAGTCACTAGGGAAAGGTACTAGGGAGGGAGCTTCGCTGCCCGGCCTCCTTAGAGCCACTGCTTCTGTGCTTTGAGATAACCGTGAAGAACCTGCACATTTAGTGGTCTGTCCTTTGAGTTGCTTGCTTTGAGAAGTACAGCGAGCATAGGAACTGTGGGCAGAGAAAGTCCTCCAGAATCTGTGGTGGCCAGAGCTGATGATCAGAGCGTCATTCTTTACTGATGGCCACATTGTTCCTTTATTTATTTATTTTTATTTAAGTTAGCATGCACACTTATGTGTACTCATACACGTGTGTGTGTGTGTGTGCTTGCACACATGCATGTGTGTGTGCTTATGGATGTATGTATGGAGGTCAGAGGACAACCCACAGGAGTTACTTTTCTCCTTCCGCCCAGTGGGTTCCGCAGCCGGCCTCTTTACCAGCCGAGCCCCCTCTTTAGCTCTCTACTTTATTTTTTGAGACAGAGTCTCCTCACTAAGGAGGAAGTTTGTTTCCTCTGGTCTGGTTAGCCGGTCACTGGGATCTGCCTATGCTGCTTTCTAGGCAAGGTGCTTGGGGTTACAGGCCGCTGAGGCAGCACCTGGCTTTTGTTTGGGTCCTTGGGGTTGTGCAACAAGCCCAGAAATGGCTAAGCCATCTCCTAGCCCCATATTTCTTAAAACAAGACTTGTAAGAATAATTGTGTCAACTATACACATTAGGATTCATACTCGATGAGGCAGAGATTGAGTGAGGGCTAAATGTGGTATTTTTTGCTTAGGAGACACAAGCTAGGGAGAAGGTTTTGAGTGCAACCTGTAGGGGACAGCTGCTGGCCGCTTCGCTGTCTGGGTTTCCTCACTTACTGCTTCAGTAATGTACAAAGTGAGCTCAGCTCACTCTTTGACCAGTACTATGTTGGCAGCCATCTTCGGTGTGTGCCAGTCCCTTGATTTATCTTGTCATGGATCCATTTATTTATTTATGATGTATTTATTGATTTTTAGAAATGGGGTTTCTCTATGTAGCCCTGCCTGTCCTAGAACTCACTCTGTTGACCAGGCTGGCCTCTAACTCAGAGGTCTTCCTGCCTGCCTCAGCCTCCTGACTGAGGGTGTTAAAGGTGTGCACCACCATGCCGGGCACAGATGCATTGGGAATGTAGTGGCTGTGTCTGAAGATCCCCGTCCTCTGAGAAAAAAGGAGTTCTCCAGAGTATCTGTCCCAGTTTGCTTTCGGTGGCCAGGATAAAGGACTCTGACCAAAACTAGCTTGGAGGGGAAAGAGTTTATTTTATTTCGTAGTCTGTCAGTGAGGGTAGCCAAGGTAGGAGCCCCAGGTAGGAACCGAGGCAGGGACAAGGAGGATCACTGATCACTGGCTTGCTTCCTCCGGCTCATACCCAGCTAACTTTGTCTGCCCGGGAGTAGCACCGCCCGTGGTGGACTGGGTCCTCTTGGGAGCAGTCATGAGGGTGCACCACAGACATGCCACAGGCCAGTCTGATAGAGAAGAGTTCCTTCTTCTCAGGTGTGCCAAAGTGACAACTGAAGCTCACTGTGACAGCTGCTAAAGGTCCATGCTGGGTCTAGACTGCTTGGGTTTTAAGGCCACCCTTCCCCATGACCTAAGTCTTCTGTGACCTTTACTGAGCCATTTAACCCTTCTGAAATTTGGTTTCTTCCTGTGTAAACAATGGATGATGGTAAAAAAATCATCTGCCTGAAATGATGGCTGTAGGGGAACTGAGTTTATATTCGCAGTGTGCTTGGACCAATGCCTGGCCCTTAGTATCTCCTCAAAGAATGTTTCTTAATTGCCCAGCTGAATACCCCAGCACTGGAAAGGGTAGGCTAGTGGACTGGCTCTGCCTTGGTCAACAAGAATCACTTGAGGGAGATCATTACAGTACCACTGCCAGGGTCCAGCCCCTCACTATTGGTTCTAAGAGCCCCATGGGTCCTGGGGACATGGCCCTGTTAAACAGACCTCCTCCTGATTGGGTCCTTGTACATTGCACAAGGACATGTCTCTATCCTCTTAGGGAATTTCTGAAAATTTTTCAGTGGATAGGATCTATAAAGGGGGATTGGTTAGGATGACAATTGTCCAGCCAAGATCCCTTTGTAGACGGCTTTTCTATTGCTATGATACTTGTCATCTAATTCAGTATTGCTTCCCTTGGCATGTAGGGTGTTGGATAACTATTAGTTCTTGGTCTAGGCCTAGCATATCCATACTCCTGCTTTAGAACAGTCAAGCATACTCTGTGATCCCTCCCTCCCTCCTTCCCTCCCTCCCTCGCTCCCTCCCTTTCTTTCCCTCCCCCTCCTCTCCCCCACTCCCTCAATACCCAGCCAGTGTAATGGATAATTGGGGCTCTCTTGCTCCCCAGTGGTCACCTGCCTTTAGAATCATTGAGTTCTCACTGTAGTTCCCAGACAATCACCGGTTACAACCTTGGACATGCGACTTAAGCCCCAGATGCCTGTTTCTTGGTTAGTAAAATGGAACAATGAGAATTCTTAACCTCTTAGGTTGTTGTGTGGATGAAGTAAGGAAGTCCTATGAAGCTCACAGGGAAAGATCTGGCCACATAGCATTTCAGCAGATTGTGTTAATATCTGAAGACTGATGGGTTGGTAGTCCTAGATTTAGATGAACATCTTAAGATGAACATATGGCCCACTGAAAGACATTTTTCTCCTTGCTCTGTGAATGTGTTTTTATAAAAAGTCTTAGATCGTCTAAAAGTAAATTTAATTTACTTATACTTAACAATTTATCTTTTATTGATCCTTTGAGAATTGTGCGTCCGTTGTATTTTGATTATACTCATCTCCCCAAACTCCGCCCCCAGCTCCACCCCTCTTCCTTACCCACCCAACTTGGTGTCCTCATTTCTCCAAGCTCATCCACTACAGTCTGTGCTGCCCACCTTCTCCTAGGCGTGTGGCGTCCACTGGAGCGTGGTGGACCAGCCAGTGGCCATACCCTTAAACACTGATTCTCACTCCCTCAGCAGCTATCCATGGACAATAGCTCTTCAGCTCTTAAAAGCAATTTCATCACTTTTGATCAGATTGCTTTGGCGGACCTAGGAATTATTGCTATTGGAGACATTATTTATAGAAGATGATTAGTGATCAGAAATAGGAGCAATTTGGAGCTAGTGTTTGGTTTGACTGTACCAGCCTTATTTAGTTTGAGGATCTAAATACATTTTCAATCCTGTTAACTTTAGATTCCTGTCTCCAGACCGTACCGAACTTGCAACCTCAGAGTTTATGTGTAGGCTTTTCTTAGTTTCAGCGCCATTTGATTGTGTGTGGTGCAGCTAAAAATCAATTTGTATGGTATTGTATGCCTAGTTCTCCCCTTCTTAATTGTCCTTGACGTCCCTCATTTTCGCCTCCACCCCATATCTAGTCCATAGCAGCAGCATCTGCCATGTCTGCTGTAAGGATCGATTCCCAAGGGTTATCATCTTCCATGCCTCTCCTGGGCCACGTCACTTACCTTGCGTCTGGATTATCTCAACCGTCCCCTAATTGGTTCCCCCTTGCCTGAACTTTGTCAAAAAATCCCTCGGGGGGGACAAAACGCAATTCCTTCCTGTAAGACAATCCAGACGAGCCTTCTGGGCCTCCCTGGCTTGTTGCCTACTGCTGTTCAGCTTCACCTTGTTTGTGAGTCTCTAGTCATAAGGGCCCGGGGTCACCTTCGACACACCATGTACCTGCCCCAATCTTCCTTCATTTCTCTCCCATTTTTCTAGAATGTTTCTTCTGTAGTGAGCTTCCTGGTTCCAACATTTATTCAAATGTAACATTACCAGGAAAGCCTTTTGTAGTACTCCTATCCAAAATGTCACTCTTTTTCAGGATTTATGATTTTGTCTTATTATTTGATTATTGTTTTGAGACGGAGCTTTACTATGTAGCTTGGGCTAATCATAGCCCTCAGTTCTTTGGCTTCAACCTCCCAAGTACTGAGATTACAGTCACCATATCTGGCTTTCCCAGACATTTTACTTCTTTAATTTTAAGGGCTTATTAATTTTTAAGGTAGCACACAAAATAATGAGTTTCATCATAGCATTTTTTATGTATATGGCATTGTACTTGGATTGTATTTTTCTCTGCATTTCCAGTTTATACGCCATTTTATACATTCCTTTACATGGCTTCTTTTTCCCTCATCTTTCTCCTACACTTCATATTTTTTGTATTCATTTCTTGTCTAACATTAAGACAGAGGTTCTCTAGAAACAGAAGTTTTTATTTCTTTCTGTCTTCTCAGCACCCCAGCCAGAACCTAGGTATTGGTGCATGCTAACAGAGAGATGTGTATTCTCTCAGTCCTTGTCATGGTGCAGCACCGTGGCAGACACTGGGGTGTTTGTTGGTCACACCGAGGTGTGTGTGCCACAGTTCCTGCCTCTGGGGAGCAGGAGAGCTTGACGTGTGTTTGGGAAGACTGAAATGGCAAGCATTAGATGGTATTTCTTTTTCATAGCATTTTTTATTGTTTGAGAATTTTGTACATGCATGTAATATATTTTTTTTAATGAAATTCATCTCCAATTCCCTCTCTTCCAATGATTCTCCTACTCACCCCACCACATATTCTCTCCCAATTTCATGTATTCTGTTTCTAAACTCTCTGAGTCCACTTGGTGCTCCCTGTATGTGCCTGGGTCTAGAACCCATCTAGTAGAGTATAGACAACCTCTCATCACCTGCATCCCTCTCCAGCAGCCATCAGTGACCTCAGCGAGGGATGGGACCTCATCAGTCCCCACCTCCATCCATGCTAGACTTTGGTCTGGTTTGATGGTGTAAAGGTCCTGTAATGTGGTCATAGCCATGGTTCCATTGTAGGCACCTACTTTGTTTGACGCCTCTCTTCTACAGTGAGCCTCGAGCCTGGCAGGGAAAGGATGTGATGCCGCCAGCTCCCTGAGAGCTGAGCTCTCTATGGCCTCCCATTGTCTGCATGTAGGGCTGGTGTGGTCCTCTGTCTGCACTGATCTCCATCCACTGCCACAGGAAGGGTCTCTGGTGAGGTGGAGAGATAGACTAACTTCTCGGTTGATTCAAGCACTCGCTTTGTACAGTTCAAAGAGAGGAGGAGGAATTTTAGGGAAGTCTTGGAAGGCATTCCGACAGGAGAATGCGCTCTGATTTCCACAGGTCAGTTTGCACTACACCAAAGACTTTCCTTTTTAACCAAGCCTAAAGTTTCTAAAAGGGGGAGCTGTGTACCATCTGGGTACCCAGAGCCTGTAGAAGATGCTGTGGTCAGAGGAAACAGAGAAAGAACACTTCTCCTTATTTGCAGGGTTTATTAGCTTTAAATTCTTAACTGGGGTGTTATCTACCAAAAAAAAAATCTTTGCAGTTGGCAGTGACAAGACATGAAATTTGAGACAGCAGCCCCTGAACTCACGGGGCTCACTGATGCATGTACCTGCACAACTTCCAGTGGCTTCACACAGGCTAAACGAACTCCAGAACAGGCCTGCACTGTTTTACATAAATAAAAGCTTCACTTGGCAAAACACATTTCTCTCCAAGTTCCTCTGGGTGTATATGGGCTTGTTAAGTAGTTACAGTCGATTATAACGCTAATCAGCAGGGCTATACCTGATTGAAATTTAGTTTTCTGTCAGAAAGCATGTGAAGTGTTCAGAAGCCTTTGCTGGGCCGAGAGAATCATAAGGGCAGGAATGTACCATGCCAGTGTAACTCACCCACATCCAAACAAAATAGAATCTCCAGAGGGAATGGCTTTGGACTCCTCTGGCAGGCCCAGAGGAGAAACTCAAGCCTGCTACCAAACTCCGGTGCCTCTTACCTCATCTGTCTTCTTCCCATCCTATCTCTCTCTCCTTGAAGTGTTAAGGAGTTCGCCTTTAAGCCAACTGTGTTGCTGTGTGCCTGTAACCCTAGCCAGCACATTTGGGAGGTGGGGGCAAGGGGGAGGCTCTTTTATTTAGTAGCATAGGCGAACATTCACTGAGTTTGCCACCCAGGAAGTATTTAAGGTCAGAAATGTAATCAATTCAAGAAGGGTTTGGAACAAAAACCATGGTGGGTGAATCTAGAATTCATTACTGGGGACGGGTATGCACCTTGAATAGAGCCGTTGGTTGTTTCTCAGAGCATAGCATCTCCTAGTACCAGGCAGATGGTAGCATCTTGTGAATGGGAAGTGTCTTTTCTCACCCATCTGATGGCTCTCCAGAGTGTGAGCTGTTCAGGAAGTCTGGGAAGCCCACTCACCAGTTAGTCAACGGACTCTGGAGAGGCCCGCTCTTCCAGGCCGGTCTCGTAGGAGTGCCCGTATACACATTCTCCAATCCAGCGGACTCATGATGTGCTCCTAGAAACTCAGAATCTGAGCAGAAAAGGAAGATGGTAGGTGTAACCCCCTCAAAGGGAGTGGCGCTTTTAGGAGGTGTGGCCTTGTTGGAATGGGTGCGGTCTTGTTGGAGGAAGCGTGTCACTGTAGAGACGGGCTTTGAGGGTTATATATGCTCAAGATATCCTCCATTGTCAGAGTTCACTTCCTGTTCAGCTACCTCTCCAGCACCATGTCTGCCTGCATGCCACTATGTCCCACTGTGATGAGAATGGACTGAGCCTCTGAACTGTAAGTTGTCACCGCAATTCAATGTTTTCCTTATAGGAGTTGCTGTGCTCCCGGTGTCTTCACAGCAATAGAAACCCTAACTAAGACGGTGGGCCAGACAGAAGCTGCTGAGCAGTAAAAGCAGAGTCTGGCCTTCCTTTCATCCACCAGCGGATGTTTATTGAATACCTCCTGTGCTGGGCACCTTGTCACGTGAGCAGAGAGCCTATTGGCCGTGTTTATCAAGGAGTATCAGAAAAGCCCTGGTGTGTAAATTCACAGCTGAGAGGAAGCGCTTAGTGCAATCTTGGAGAGTGTGGCGACACCTAGATCTACCTCTGCAGGTCCTGGTGGACTGATAGTTTCTTTCCTCGGGGAACTTATTGACTCCGCTGACGCTGGTCAGTCAGTGGCACTGTGCTTACATGTGAAGCGTGTACTGCACACGTGTGAAGTCAGGAGTTAGCTTGGCCAGATGCTTTTTGGGCCCCTGCCGGCAACAGTCCTAACTGACTTCTCAAACCCTGCGTTTTGGTCTTTTACTGTGCTCAGTCTACCTCGCTATCATATTATGTCTCTTTTATTCAAATTGCCTTGCTTATTACTCTGGAAAACTGCCCGGTTTTGTTCCCCCCCCCGCCCCCTGCTCTGTCTTTCCCCATGGTTGGAAGACCATAAAGCTACTTTCATAGCTTGTTTCTTTACCTAGAGTCCAAGGACCGCAAAGAGTAAATTTAGATTTAAAACGATCTCTCTTTGTGTATTATTGAGCCATAGAACCATCCAGGTTCTTCTAAAAACAAACTAGCAAGCAAGCAAAATTTCCAGGATGGAAGACTGATGACTCTCTGCCTTTGCCTTTCACATCGATGGTTATTTCAACCATTTTAGGCAACTGAGAGACTCCTCCGTCAGCCATTAGAGATGGAACACGGCATCAACCAGTGTTTGTCAAATTGTCTTGGAAGGGGTGGGAGGCTTGTGGTGTTTTCAGGTCTCAGTTATCAAAGAGGCTGGGACATGTTACAAAGTCAGATGCACCTTGGTGTATCAGAGACATTTGAGCCACAGCAGGACGGGGGCAGGGTATAGTATGTTCCTGAGATAGCTCACTGAAGTACTTGCTGTGAAAGAGTTAGAATCTGATTGGCTCCACTAGCACCAATGTAAAACCCTGGGCTTGGCAGTGATTGTCTGTGGCCCCAGTGCTGGAGAGGGAGACACAGGAAGTCTCTAGGATCTGACGGCCGGCCAGTCAGTTCCAGGTTCAGTGAAAGACTGGGTCTTGAATAATAAGGTGAAGAGCAATTGAGGAAGACACTTGGCATCAACCTCTGACCTATGCAGACATGTAACATGTATTTGTGTGTACATGTGATTACGTGCCTGGACACACATTCACACATGCATACATACAGATGATGACCCAAAGCAATGACAGTTGTTTACTTCTGCACAGCCAGACCTGTCTCAGATGTGTTTTATCATAAATAGCTAGTATTTGTGAGACATCCAGGACTAGTGCTTTGTGGAATATATATATTCGTAGTTAAATAAAAAAAAAAAAGAAAAATTGAACCATATTCTAGTGGATCTTGGGAAATAGTGAGCTTGAACAATGGTGGAGGCCCAAAGAGAAGGACATGGTATGAGTTCTGCTGATTGGCAGAGGCTTCAGAAAGAGTTTAAACCAGGCCTTGAAGAAAATGGATTGAGACAAACAGGGAAGTGGGGCCAGAAGACAAGTAGGTCTTAACATTTGGAGCAAGGGTGTGGATGGTTGGGATTAAAGTAAGATTGCAACCACAGGAAAAAAAAACACAATCAGTTAGTAAAACATAGAAGCACACATACATGGACAAAATCCAAGTTGAAATAGTAGACAGAGTGAGTATTCATCCTTCCATCTATCCGTCTATCCAGACATTTATCCAACAAGTACATACTGTGTACCGTCTGTGTTCTTGGAACTTTTCTAGGGCAAGAGGTTGAATCAAGGCACTCACTATACAGCAAACTCTTAGTTATTAAGAAATTTAGTGTGAGGGAGAACCTCAGTCCCCCATGTTATACTCCAGCTAATATTTTTCTTTCTTCTTCTTCTTCTTTTTTTACTTATTGATAACCTGATAGGGATGGAGAACTTTTTTTTTTTTATCAGTTATACATCCTTCATGAAACTAAAGGTTGGCAAGGGAAAGCGCATGAATCTAAAGAATGGAATATGGGCTTTGGTGTCAGCCAGCCCTGGATCTGTGCACACTTGGAACTCAGTAAACCCAGTTCCTATCACCATTTCATTTCAGAGATATAGAGACAAGAAAATGTTTTTGCAGATAACTCAAATGATTACTGCTAACACAGTCTTCAAATAAGGGTTCTGGGGCCTCCTGCATTCTAGAACAACACTGGTTCTGGATTTGAATTTTAGTATAAAGTTTGACTGAATGATACTAAGCAAATTATATGGGCTAGTGTCTTAAGGTTTTTGTTGCTGTGCAGGGACACCATGACTATGAAAATGCTTACAAAGAAAACACATTTAATGGAGTGGCTTACACTTTCAGAGGTTTTGTCCAATACCACAAGGGGCAGAACATGGTGGCACGCAGGCAGACATGGTGCTGGAGGAGCTCAGAGTGAAGGAGTTACATCTTGATGCCACAGGCAATGGGAAGTGAACTAAAACACTGGGCTTGGCTTGAGCATATATGAGACCTTAAAGCCCGCCCCCACAGTGACACACTTCCTCCAACAAGGCCATACTTCCTAATAGTGCCATTCCCTTTGAGCTTATGGGGGCCAATTACATTCAAACTAGCACAATTAGTAATGCCCTTCTCTGCATCTGTGATCTGGGAATCACAGCTGCCTGAGAGAGCTACTATACTATTAGGCAGAACTATAACAATGCCTGACTTATAGCAAATTCCCAGTAAATAGTAACTAATTATGATTATAAGTATCATTGATATTTTTTGGTGGTTGGTCCTGTTTGAAGGTTTTGTTAGCAGTAACCATTTGAGTTGCCTACAAAACCTTTTCCAGTCTCTCTGCAATGACTTGGTGATAGGATCTGGGTTTGCTAAGTTTTAAGTGTGCAGAACCTGAATTCTACATTGACCCCTTTTTGTTAGCTGCTGAGCTAGAGCAGAGTGAAGACAGAACATGCCTAGCATTTCTCTCGCAGTGTTACATTCTGACCTGAACATCACCTGCCTTATCTGTTACCTAGAGTGGTAATTGGAGTTTGAGCCCCCCCACTCCCGACTCTGTTGTAGTCTAGATGTTTGTCTCAGTTCTCAGGTTTGAAACATCTGACTTCATTTTCCTTCTCTGGGATCCTTATAGAAACCCGGCCTCTAGTATACTGCAAGAGATTGTTCTGTTATTCAGGCCTAAATCTGGACAGTGTACATGGTACTTCATTTGAAAAGCAAGACTTTGCTCTTGACCACAGTGCTGGACTTCCTAAAGAGTAAACAGTGGGTGTTGGTACATGCTTCTAATCCTAGCACTTGGGAAGCTGAGGTAGGAATGTTGCTGCAAGTTCCAAGCCAGTCTGGGCTACAGTGTGAGCTGTTTCAATAAAGAAATAAGCAAATGCGATAAAATAAAACATCAATGTTGGCGGAGACTGCTCATTTGTTCCTGGGTGCCCAGACCAGAAATAATCACTCAGAAACTATATTAATTAAAACACTGCTTGGCCAATAGCTTAAGCGTATTGCTAGCTAGCTCTTATATCCTAAACTAATCCATTCGATTATTCTCTGCATCACCACGAGGTTGTGGCCTACTGGCAAAGTTTCAGCTGGCAGCTCGTGTATTTCTCCTCTGGTGGCTACATGGCTTCTCTCTGACTCTGCCTACTCTCTCTCTATATATCTCTTCCAGCCTGGCTTTATTCTGTTAAGCCATTGGCTGAAAACAGCTTCTTTATTAACCGATAAAAGCAACACATATACAGGACTTTACACACCACATTGTGGTGAAACCTATTACTTTAATGGTAAGCTAAATAGTTAAAGTACAAAACGAAGCAAAAATAAGAACAAACAAATAAATAAACAACAACAAAACAAAAAATATCCAGGCCATACTCCTCTAAAAAACTAGACCTTTACTTTCTAGTTATGTATTATGATGCTCAATCTTTAAACTTGGACTTCATTTTAGATGATTACTTGTAAGTAATGGAAATAAACATGGTAAATTGTTCTTCTGACCGTCATTAATGATTGTTCTTAGACAAAAGTTTGTCTTCTCTTTTTCAGCTATGTAAAGTTTTTTCCTTCCTTCCAAGTATTCGGGGTTTTTTAGGCCTAGGAGGCCAGGAATAGAAGACTGGAGAAATAAGGCTAGAATCGGAGTGTTGAAGTAGGAGGGCCGGGGAAGGAGGGCAGAAATAGGAAGGCGGGAGTAGGAAGGCTCTCCTTTTGCTCCTGTGAAATACCCATCTTTTTCTTAAAGCCACCCTGAGCCCAGATTTTATTTTATTTTTTTTAAATTTTTTGGGGGGGCTTTTTTTATTTATTAAAGATTTCTGTCTCTTCCCCTCCCCCTCCCCCAATCAAGCCCCCCTTGCTCGTCAGCCCAAAGAGCAATCAGGGTTCCCTGCCCTGTGGGAAGTCCAAGGACCACCCACCTCCATCCAGGGTAAGGTGAGCATCCAAACTGCCTAGGCTCCCACAAAGCCAATACGTGCAGTAGGATCAAAAACCCATTGCCATTGTTCTTGAGGTCTCAGTAGTCCTCATTGTCTGCTATGTTCAGTGAGACCGGTTTTAACCCAGGCTTTTTCAGACCCAGGTCAGCTGGCCTTGATGAGTTCCCGATAGAACATCCCCATTGTCTCAGTGTGTGGGTGCACCCCTCGCGTGAGCCCAGATTTTAGATGAAATACACAATGCCCAGTTAATTTAAATTTCAGATAAATGACGAATACTTTTGTTTTTAAAACCAAAGCTGTGTCCCAAATATTAAATGTGGCGTGCTTATATTAAAAAGTTTCTGTGTTTACCTGGAAATACAACGTAGCCGGGGGGCTTCTATTTTTACATAGTCTATGTCCTGAGTCTGTTTCCTACAGTTCTGGCAGTTATTTAAGCATGGCACGAGCAGGAATGAGCTTGTTATCTTGTTCCTCTGAAGAAAAAGCAGGGCCATTTAGCTTTTTGTTAAAATAATTCTGGCAGTAATTATAATTAAGAGGTGTTTTTGATCGGCAGCTCCCATAAAATCACAGCGGTCACTTCTGCGGCCAGGTGTGCAGTGGCTACTTTCCTTGTGGTTATGACAGCTACCTGACAGAAGCAACTGTCTTGGCTCCACTTCCTGTTACTGGGTCAAAAATCAGACAACAGCTACTTAAAGGAGAAAGGGCTTGTTTGGTACACAGTTTCAGGTTACAGTTGTTACAGTTCATCCTTGGAAGGATGAGGGCCTGGGGTGGCTGGGATGTCAAAGGTTGGAGGCAGCTGGTTATGATGTATCCACAGTCAAGAGCAGAGAGCTTTGAATTAATGCTCTGTTGCTGGGGCTCAGCTCTCTTTCTGCTTTCCTTCAAGTCCCAGCACAGCTGATGAAATGGTGCCACCTAAGATGATCACCATAGACAAGACCACAGGCCAGCATGATCTAGATAGACGATCTTACGTTGAGACTCTCTTCCCAGGCAAGTCTAGATTACGTCACATTGACAATGAACACTAGCCACCACAGAGACTTTAGGGAGAAAGGCTGTATTTTGGCACATCGTTTGAGGGAACAGTCCACCATGGTGTCAAAAGCGTGGTGACAGGGGAATGAGGCAGCTGGTCACATTGTCTGAAGTAAGGAAGCAGAGAGTGGTGTCTGCTGGTGCTCACCCCACTTTGTCCTTCTATTTAGTCTGGAACCCCATCCTGTAGGATGGTGCCTCCACAATCAGGGTGTCTTCAGAAAGTCCCTCATAGGCATGCCCAGAGCTTGTCCTAGGTGACTCTAGGTCCTGTCAGTTTGATAACGGATATCAACCACCACAAAGGGGGAGGCTCAGTTCATGCATTGTCCTGTCATTTGCCATGGGACCTTGCACCTGTCCTTCCACAGTGACAGTCAGGGCTGTCCAGCGGTGTGCAGTGCCTGGTCATGGTGACCCTACTATTTGGTACCTTAGAAAGACTCCTTTATTTGAGCTCGGGTGAATGGGAACCAAGCCATGGAGATGCTTTTGAGATTAGCTACTGTATATTTGTGAGTTTCCTTCTGAGGAACCCAGGGGACTTGTGTGAGATCTATGTAGGGTCATCGTAGCATAGACCTTCCCACTCTGGTTGTCCTTGTCCCAGCCTGGATAACAGCCCCCATTCTCCTCACCTGGCCAGCCCTCAGGGCTTATGGAATACACCTTCCTTCCTTTCTCTGCTCAGTGGTTCCCTTGACTTCCCAGCAGGAGCTTCTGGGATGAAACCTAGTCTTTTGCTCTGCTTTCTACATCCCAATCCCTAGAACACCCATCCCCAATCTCCCATTTTCAAGGAAGCTCCAGCTCTTTTGAATCACGGTCGTGTCTCCCACTGTCTGTACTTCTGTTTGGAAGCCTTCGTGTCTGGCAGTTTATGGTGGGGCGCTTCCTGCCTGTTCCGCAGCAGAGGCAGGGAAGATTCCTGACAGGAAGGGTCCTGCTGTTTGGTGCTGACACTTGACGTACTGCCTTCTGCACAGATGTCGGACTGCTTTGGTAAAAATTGCACGTAGCTACTTCAGTCATAGATGCTCTTTAGCTATTCGTGCTCAGGTGTTTTCCTTCCTTTCATAAGAAATTAGAATGTGGTATTAAAATTACATTTGGATTCTTGTGAGCATACACACACCTTAAAATTTGAAAAGGCAAGAATTGTTTCAGCTATTTATTCAGAATCTATTAGTACCTTTAACGTTGTAACTCTTATAGCAACAGCACTGTTTGCAGTGCTGAGGATAGAACCCAAGGTCTCGTGTGTATGACCAGGCTAGGCAAGTGTCTGACCACCAAGCTACACCCCAGCCCTAACTTTACTTCTTAAAACCATATTTAGTTTATTAAAACATTGAGCAGAAGGCACAGAGTGCCACTCCACTCCACACAGTTTCCTCTACTGCAGTTACTAATGTGTATATATTTTTAAACTCAAGAGTTGAGAAGGATGCAGTGGAGTGCTAGCTGTTGAAGCAGGTAACACCTTGCTTACCATAGTGCTGGGGTTTACGTTAGAAAGACAGGGATTTTAATCTCTGCCTTCCTCCGTGGCCACTGAACCAGCTATGTGACCTGTGGACCAGTTGCATAACCTCTTTCATTTCTTCATCTTTAGCACAAAGCCTGTAATAGCTATCTAAGTGTGTTGTTGGAATAAATAGCGTAGTGTATACAAAGTGCTTAGAAAATGCTTGTCGCACGATAAGCACACAAAAATGTTAGTTATTAGAACCCTATTGTGAAATGTAAATTGTGACTTCTGTGGTTTGAGGCTGAGGATGTTGTTCAGGAGGCCATTTGACTGCATTCTGTGTGTCTGACTATCGCGTGGGTTTAGGGGGTGCCTTTCATCTGAGGGCTACTTCTCAGACAGATGGTAGTTCTCATTCTAATGAGTTGCATAGGAAATGGCTGTGGTTTGCCAAGTTTGTGTTTGCTGCCCGCTTTTGAGCGTTTATAGGCCAGCATATATTCACAGAGTGCTGCGTTCACAGCTAGCTTGTTTATTTTTCACCAGCCTGACTCTGCTGCTAATGAGCTCTGTGACCTCCGGGAAGAAACTTAACCTCTCTGAGCTTAAGAGTTCCTGCAGTGTGAAGTTGGACAGTCACATTGGGTCTGGTCACATCAGAGGGTTGTAGACCCTTAAAAAAGAATGCCACTTACATCTAAATCCTAATGAGGGAGACTTTGCAATCTGGGGAGAGAAGTGGCTTGTCTTCATCTAACGTATATAAGTGACGGCGTGGAGGCAGGAGAATGTCCGTTGGTAGGAACCAAACTCAGTTACCTCCAGGCTCATCAGCATTTTGGTTCTTAGCCCTACTTACGTATTATGCATAATATTGCTGGGAGTGAAGATTTAAAATTTGCTTCTAGGATACTAGTGTTGTAGAAGGCACAGTCCCCACCCCTGCGGGAGAACACGGTTTCAGCTTCCTTATCCCTACAAGGCTCTTTAAGAGTTTGTCTTTATCAGTGCTTATCATGACTGTGTGCAGGCGCCCGTACAGCTCGACTATTTCAGGGGGAAAGAGGAGGAAGACAGATAAGACTAGGTTCGGAAACAAGTGAGGGTGGGAGGTGGGGAGTGTGGAGTCACGTGTCTGTCCCCTGGTGAGGGGACTTGCAGCCTTGGCTTGAGCTGAGGAAGCCTCTGTGCCTAGGGAGCAAGTTAGGCCCCGCCCCCACGAAGGAGATTTCCAGCTCAGATGGGTGCCCTTGAGCCCTGCCTGCGCCTGCTGGGGCCTCCTCCCAGTGGTCTGCACTCTGTAGTAGGAGGCTGGGTCCTGCTCTGTTCTGCTACAGGGATGGCACAGTGGAGACCCCCACAAGGGTTTGTGGGGGTCCACATAAGGAAAACAAGATGTGAGTAGAAGTACCTCTTGGCAAGCATCCTAGCAAGTGGTAGCTTCAAAACTTAAGATGCTTGTAATAGCCATTACCAATTCCGTTTTTTTTTTTTTTGTATCAGGGGTGTGTGCATGCATGAGTGTATTTGTGTGTGTATGTTTGTGCACGCATGTGTGTGTGTTATACTAATCCCATGTAAGATAGCCAGATGCTATTTGTCTTTCCTGGCAGAGTAGCCTTCTTCACGGAAAGGTTGACACGATACGGGCCTCTTTAATGGGGACCTGGATTTTAGGGCACTCAGCATCTTTTATTTTTTCCTTTCCGAATTCAGTCCGTCTTTCTTCTCTTCCTCATTCCCTGGCTAACACTCTCTCCTAGGGATTGAACTTAGGCTCTTGCACATGCTAAGTAGGCTTCTCTGTCACTTAGTGACATTCCAGCTCTAATTAAAATACATCTCAAATGGCCATGTTAATGTGAAAATAGAATGCTGTGGTCATCATCACAGTGCCTTGTATGCAGGTAAGTGTTGATATCTAAACCCTGTGGGTTTTGTTTATTTGCATTTGTTTGTGTGCATGTATTCACATGTGCAGGGGTGTATGTGTAGAAAGGGTTGATGCACTTGTGTGTGCGAATGCATGAAGAGACTAGAGGTCAATGCCAGCTGTCTTCTTTGGTCTTTCCCCACCTTCTGTGTTGAAGAAGAGTCTCTTACTGGAACCTAGAGTTCACCTCCTTAGCTAGTCTAGCTAGCCACCTTGCTCTGGAGACCCTTTGTTTCTCCTCCTAGGTGCTGAGATTATAGGCAGCCACCATACCTGTCTGACATTCACATGGACTCTGGGGATTCGAACTCTTGTCCTTACACTTGCATAAGTACTTTACCCAGCAAGGCATCTCCTTAGCTTCTGTTTTCTTGTTGTAAGTTCCAGTTTAGGAAAAAGAAAGGAAAACAAAAGTGTCCCAGAAGACATTCTCACGCAGCCTCCTTTAAGGTGAGCATGGTGGAGGTGAGAAAACAACGAAGAGGGGTTCCCTGCACTCAGCACCTCACACTTTGCAGCCCTAACAGTTCTGTAACAGCTGACATGGTAAGCTTGTCCAGGGAGAGACAGAAAGGCTTTCCAGAGGGGTTGACATTGGCCTTGGTCCTGAAGATCAGGTGGAATCAATTAGATCTGCATGCATGTACCATCATGTTGCTTTGCCTGCCTACTCGTCAGTACTGAATCAGTAACAGCTAAGGATGCAGACATGCCCCCGGTGAACCAAAACCTTCTGTTTTCCAAGAGCCTCCATCTTTTGAACTTCTTGCAAGTGGCAATCAACACCAGATAGTGGTGCCTCCGGAATCCTAGTGCAGCCATTGGCATCCAGGGTAAGAGAGTTGAGAGTTCATTCCCGTGGTACAGTGGGTTTCCCCAGCACTGGCTTCAGCCCAACCAGCCCAGGACAACTTTGCCTCCAGTTAGTGTTCAGAGATTTCTGAGGATGTGGTGTTTTGACCTCATCCATCATAAGGCTATCCAGCGTTCACGAATATGCATTTTTTTCTTGTGTTTCCCTTCAAACTAGTATCGTAGCTGTCTTAGTCATTGTTCTGCTGCTGTGAAGAGACACCATGGACACAGCAACTCTTCTAAAAGAAGCATTTAATTGGGGCCGTCTTACAGCTTCAGAGGCTTAGTTCATTGAAATCATGGCAGGGAACATGATAACCGGCAGACAGGCATAGTCCTGGAGAAGTAGCCAAGTGCTATATCCTTATTGATAGACTAGAGAGAGAAAGACAGAAACACCGGCCTGGCTTTTGAAACTTTTGAAAACCTTAAAGCTCATTCCCAGTGACACATTTCCTACAACAAGCCCACACCTCCTAATCCTTCTAATCCTGTCAAAGAGTTCCATTCTCTGGTGACTAAGCATTCAAATATATGGGCCATTCTTACTCGAATTACCACAGTCGTAAATATACATTCCTAGTTTGACATTTGAGAACAAGACCAAGGAATTTATGTGATGACTTGGTGACTGAACAGATGATATTTTGGGTTGTAGGATGATGATATTTAGTCAGTAGGGTCTATTCACTGTACATGCTGAAGAGCCAGGACCGGCTCTAAAGCTCTTGTGCCTGGATTGTCATTATTCAGTTACACATTGGAGCTGTATTCAAAAGGCAAGCTAGTGAGCGATCAGAATGCCTCCTTTTCTTCTTCCTGTCCCTTTTCTTTCTTCGTTTTCCCTCTTCTTTCTCTTGTGGACAATCAGGTATGAGACATTGCCATACATCACTTTCCTTCCAACTGAAAGAATGAGAAAACCACTCTCTCTAATATCAGATATTCATTAACTATTCATCTATAAATGAAATAAATAGCTTGGAAGTTAAGTGATTTGGCCCAAGTAAGAAAAAAGATCTAGTAGACATAGAAGATGTGAAAGAGGAGGTTTCCTGATTCCTAGTAGCATGACTGTAATGTCATAGTCCACTGTATTGGGCACCTACCCACCCGTCCTTATCCATCTCCCACCCACCACCCGTCCTATCCATCCTTCATCTTTCCATCCACCCAGGTATGTTGGTTATATAGTTAATGCCACTGACATTTTCCAAAATGTTTAGTTTAATAGGACTTCGGCTTGTTCTTCCAGAATGTTCCTCAACCTTGGCTGAGTCTGGGGTGAGTGCAGTACTTTCTGCATTGACAGAACTTGAAACTTGTCTTCTTGATTGCAATGACCACTTTGCCTCCTATAAGTGACTGGTCTCTGTATGTGAGGAGCGTGCTTAAAACCAGCCTCCTATAAGTGACTGGTCTCTGTATGTGAGGAGCGTGCTTAAAACCAGCAAAGAGAGGAGTTTGGGTTTGGTTTGGTTTTAATTTTTAGGTTTTTTTCTTCTTTAGGTGTGTCTTTTTGGTCCCCACGGCTTCTAGAACCCTGGATCAGGATGTGATTGCCTTTGGGAGCCTATCAGCGCATTGGAATGGCTTGATTGCTTTTTGTTGTTGTTGTTGGTTGGTTCTTTGAGACAGGGTCTTTGACTGTCCTGGAACTCACTTTGTAGATAGTCTGACCTTGAACTCAAAGAAACCCATTTCCCTCGTTAAATTAAAGGCATATGCCCCTATGCCTGGTCTTGGATTGATTTCCTTTGTCAAGGTTGCAGTAGTTCCACTGGAGCAGAGATTGTGTCCCACATAGTGAAAGGAGCTAATGGAACACACACAGTTAGCACTCAGGGTATTGTACACTCAAGCTAGATGGGAAACTAAGTGGTGGATTGGGTGAAGCTCAGCACCCTGCAGAACTTTGCAGTCTGTTTGATTTCTGCTTTCCCTCGATGAGCTAGCGGGGTGTGAGAATGTTTCCAAATCTTTCCCAGGGCTGTGGGTGAGGCTAATGCGCTGAACAGTTTGCTAGCGGTTTTCTTTTTCTCTTTTTTCCTTTTTTATCATAAAAGTTAATGTTTTATTCTTTTGTTTGTTATTGTTTGTTTGTTTTTGTTTGCTTTTTTCAAGACAGGGTTTTCTGTGTAGTTCTGGTTGTCCTGGACTCACTCTGTAGACCAAACTGGCCTCAAACTCAGAGATCCACCTGCCTCTGCCTCTCAAGTGCTGGGTTGAAAGGTGTGCACCATGACTGCCCAGCCTGTTTTGTTCTTAAAGGAGAGTCCTGGTGAGGTGTGGTGGTGCTCGAATTTAATTGCAGCACTGAAGAGGCAGAGGCAGGCTGATCTTTGTGAGTTCAAGACCATCCTGGTCTACATAACAAGCTCCAGACCAGCCAAGGTTGCATAGTGAGACCCTGTCTCAAAAAGAAAATAAAAAGTAGAATCCCATGGGCTATTGCAGGCACCTGAGCCTAAGGAAAAGAGAGAAGCTTAGATTGTATAATTGCTTGTATATGAAAATAGTGTAGACAGAGTCCTGACAAGCAGGACTTTGATATTCTTGGAGTTCATTCTTGCTGTGTCAATGGGCAGTGACATTTATAAAGCAAAGCCAGCTCTGCCCTTCTGGAAATTGTTCATATAGAATGACATGGGCCAAGGCCAGGCATCCTTCAAACTCTACAGCGAAGGTGGGCCTCAGTATTTGGTTGCAGAAATGTGAGCATTGTCCTTGGGGCTGCCTTGGAGACTGACTTTGGATTTTTGTTCTTTGTCCTTCAGCTTCCAGTCTCTTCTAGGGCTCCTCTGGGCTCCTCCCCCCCCCCCCTTGTAGCAAGGAAACTCATTCACAGTGAGATGCATGGTTCTGTCTGAGGCTGACACTGACATTTTAAAAAATTATTTTTTTTATGTGTGTGGGTGTTTTGTCTGTGCACCACATGAATGCCTTTTGCCCATGGAGGTGTCATATCCCCTGGAACTGGAGTTACAGTTGATTATGAGCCACTGTGTGGGTGATGGGAATTGAACCTGGATCCTCTGGAAGAGCAGCCAGCGATTTTAACTGCTGAGCCGTCTTTCCAGCCCCCAAGGCTGGCTTTTTATGAGTTGTGTGTAGGTGTGTGT
The DNA here is from genome assembly GCF_014885135.2 of Alexandromys fortis. Taxonomy (NCBI): domain Eukaryota; kingdom Metazoa; phylum Chordata; class Mammalia; order Rodentia; family Cricetidae; genus Alexandromys; species Alexandromys fortis. The sequence continues at coordinate 8,007,673 of NW_026067934.1, read as the reverse complement.
GTGTGTAGAAAGTGAGGGGTGGAGGACGTATTCTTTCTCCCAGAGAGCAGTGTCATTACATATCAGTGATGGGTAAAGATAGTTCAGAGGACTCTTGATCCAGGTCCTCACGTGTGACAGGACTGTGGGACCACATTCTCTCAAGTGCTATAGGGTCTTCACATAAACTTTGAGTGCTGGGTCAGCATCCAGCTAGCTCTGCTTTGTGGACGTATTTCTTAATTACATCACATTTAAGGCTGAGCAATTAGTGCTTTTCTACTATAAAGGAAAAACAGGCCATGAATGACTGAGGAATTTTATGGCTCTGCCTAAAGTTCCGATTGGAAGCCAAGAAAAAAGAAAACTCCAGCTTCCTGATGGAAAGTTAACTGGAAAAGAGAAGGCAACTGTTGGAGTCAGGGGAGGAGAGAGTCCACAGCAGGGCCTGCTTGATGTCCTTGACAATTCGGGTCCCCCTCTCTCTCCCTGTTGTTTGTTCATTTCTGGGCTTCCCAGACTCATTTCCCAGCTGCCCTGACTCGAAATAATCGCACAGAAACTATATTAATTGCAGTACTGTTTGGCCAATAGCTTAAGCATATTTCTGGATAATTCTCATATTTTAAATGAACCCATTTCTATTATTTTATATTTTACCATGAGGTTCGTGGCCTACCGGTAAGGTTCCGGCTGGTGGCTTGCATCTTTCTCCTCTGGCAGCTCCATGGTGTCTCTCTGACTCTGCCTTCTTTCTCCCAGCATTCAGTTTAGTTTTCCCGCCTAGCTCTATTCTGCCGTGCCACTGGCCAAAACAGCTTTATTCTTTAACCAATAAAAAGCAACACATATACAGAAGGACTTTCCATGTCATTTTCTTTTCTTCCTCCTTCTCTCTCTCCTTTCCTTCTTTGCTTTCTTTGACCTTGGTTTTATTTCAAGTCTAATTTTTTCCTTTTTTTTAAAAGATTTCATACATGAGTATTGTTTTTACATCATTCCCATTCCCCTCTCCAACTCCTCTCTTATCCCTTTCCAATTCACAATTATTCAATTATTATTACATCTACATATGTATATATAATTCAGCCTCCTGATCCCATCTAATGTTTCTCTTATGTGTTTTTAGGGCTGGCCTCTTGGAATTGGATAACCTATCAGGGACTCATCTGTAGAGAAGACTGATTCTCTCTCAGCAGACAGTAATTACCTGTAGCTTGTCATCTAAGGATGGGGGGCCTTGTGAGATTTTCCCCATGCATGTTGGCATGCCAGCTGGTGCTGTCACTGTGTATGTGACTTTTAGGTGACTGCATTGTTGAGACACCATGGGTGCAGCTTCCCTGTGATGTGTAGAGGACGCTGTATTACAGCAGATGTCTTGATCCTCTGACCCTTTACAGTTTTTTCACACCCCCCCCCCCACAATGTTGTCTGTTGTGTTGTTGATGTATAAGTTGGGACTGGACACCTCATGGTCAGTTGTTCTCTGCAGTTGACCCGTTGTGGCTTTCTGTAATGGTCTCTGCTGCAAAAATAAATAAGTATTCAGAAATTATATTGGTTTAAGGCATTGGCAGCAGTAGGCTCTCATCTAAGGTCCTCAACAGCCACAGGTAGGTGGCTAGGTCATCCTGATGACCTTGAAGGCAAAGCAAAGCAGACGCTGAACTTCAGTCTGAGAAATGAATAAGAGAAGTAATAATCTTTGATAATAAGATTTTTTTGTATGTACATTAGATTATAACTTTTATCAATCTTCTCTCTCTCCCCTGCCACCGGGGCATGTTTGTGTGTACATACAGGTACATATACCTATGCAAGTATATGTAGAGGTCAGAGGTCATCTTTAGGTACCTTTATCATTTCCCGCCTTATTATTTTAAATGGGGTCTGCCACTGTGCCTGGAGCTCACTTTCCCCCTAGATTGTCTAGCCAGGGAATGCCCAGGATCCACATGTCTCTGCTCTATTCAGTGCTGGGGTTACGCGCAGTCATTGCCAACCCTGACTTTTTTGTATGGGAGCGGAGATTCGAACTCAGGTTCTCGTGCTTGCACGGCACTTTACCCATGATTCACCTCTCTAAGATTGCGGTTTCCACTTGCCTTTGGTCATCCACATACTTGATTTTTAATCTGGTGCTGTACGTCAGAGAAGGGAAAAGGAAGGGGTGTGATGGGAGTTCCTGAGATTGGCCAACCCCAGAGAAAGCAGGCAGATCCTGGGGCCCGAGCGTCACCACCAGTGACAAACACACAGTGCAGTCCAAAACGTTACAAGTTGCAAAACAAGACAGGACCGGGATAGGCATACGTTAAGCAGTCTCCTTGCTAGCAGATCATTCCCTGGGCCAGGAAACCGCAGGAGCCGCTTATCATCTTAGCCCGCGTCTCGGCTCTCATCCTTCTTTGCCTTCCCGTGGATGATAGGCTGGTTTTAAGTCTTCACTTGCTTTCTTTATCCCATATTTTACTTGAGGGCGGTGAGAATATTTGTGTCCTCTTTCGGGGAGATAAATACAGTCATTTTCACTGCCGTTTATCATTTCAGAACTGGAGTGGATCTAAATGAATCATCCCAGATGCATTTAATAAATGATTCTCCTGGGTATTAGCTAATTTTAAACCGGTCCGACAAGTTTCAAAGTCCATTTTGGGGAAAACTCAGTGGTGCATATCCAGGTTGGGTTGCCGCTTACGCCATCCAACCTTGCTCCTTTCCAGCATACTGGTCTACTGGGCATGGCTATCACTAATCATCGAAGGTGGGGCAGACGGGAGGATGGGTCCTGGCTGGGCTGAAGGTCACGCATGCACTCCGAGTTGAGGTCTGTGCTTATGACCTGCCTGCACTAGGAATTGCCAGCAGTATTTGGAGGTTTGAACTGTAGCTCACAGGTGGGTCTGGAATTGGGTTGGATGCAGCCTTCCACCAGGAAGCCTCCAGGCTGGCAGCATGGGCAGACTGGGGAGGGGCAGGCTCTTGGGATGAAAGTGGTTTAGCACGGTACCTCTTCCATCAGCTGCCCCTGCTACTTCAGGCAATGGCTGGAGATGCTTCTGTCTCTGGCAGTCGCTTCCTGCTTCACTGCTGCTTGATGGCAGCAGTCATGGTGGCGAATGGCCATGGGTTGTTTTGCTTCCAGGAAGGTAAACATCACAGTAGGAGGAGCTTCTTGGACCCGAGAAGTTCAGTGAGCCCCAAGATGGCTTCAATGAGCATGTGGGTTCCTAACCACTGTCACTAGAAACCTTATCTCCAGGGTCCCCAGGCTCAGGGTGGACCCTTGTTTGGCTCTCTATAGAGCGTATGGCCCTGTGGACCCTTGGTGGATCCCCTTTGTTAATCTATAAGAGTCTGATGGCTTGCCTACGACGAAATCAAGACAAATGCAGCAGAACAACCTGAGACATTTAGTATCTTCGAAGTGTGTGAGCCTGACCCCCTCTGAGAACATGCAGGTCAGAACACATCACTATGAGGAAGGGAGCTGGGTGTAAGGGGAGCATGAATAGAGTGGGGGGGCTCTCCTATGAAGCAAATTCCCACCGATGCTGACAGGAAAAGCCAGAAAGGTGCCAGAGGTCAACTTTAGGTGCCTTTTCAGTTGCTCTCTATCTTTGAGACAGGTTCTCCCCCTGTACCTGGAACATGCAGATTCAGCTAGACTAGCTGGCCAGCAAGCCCTAGGCATTCTCTTTCTTCCTCTTCAACCATGGGATTACAGGCAGGCACCACCATGCCTGGCTCTTTGATAGTTCCTATTTGGACGCTGGGGAATCGAACTCAGGGCCTTGTGCTTCCACAGCAACACAAAGCCATCTCCCCAGCCCTCTTCTGCCATTTTTATAAACATGTATCGATTATACAAATTAGTGAGTTCTATCCTGACATTTTAATACATGTATGTGATGTGTGTGGTCAGATTCATCCCCTTTCCCTTGCATTCACTGTTAATGAGGCATATTTATTGCTACATTGTGATAAAAGATTGTTACAATTCAAGGGCCAGCTGAGTTCAGATTTTACACAGGTGACCGCTCATCCTGCTGGGGTCAGTCACCGTCACTGAAGGAAGGAATCATGCATGCTCGTCTCTCCCTTTTTCTTCCCGCTTTCTAGATGATTCCTTCATTGAAGTTAACGTTATGGGACACCCGCCATGGCTATTGTCATGCTAGGCCTTGCAGACAGGATAGATATGGACTTTGAGCATGTATGTTTAAATTAGGGAGGAGATGAAAGTGCATGAAAGGCCCCATGACAGATGTTGTCAGAGCACCCAAAGGGGCCCCTGTCTAGTCTGTGGGCCTTTTGGAGGAGCTGGTTTTAAACACAGACCTGAAGCAAAGAGCAATGCTACCGTCATGAAGCCTGGTGGGCGGGAGTGAGTTGGAAGCGTGAGGACAAGCCAGAGTTTTCTCACCTAGAATCTGTCCTCCTCCCTTTCTTCTTTCTGACTTAAAGGTGGAATCCCAAGGGGCCGCTTCAGGTGAATAGCAATTTGGGAGTTTGGGCTTTATACTGAGAGTAATAGAGGAGCCAGAGAAGTTTAGACCTACAAAATAGCCTGGTTGGGTCCAGATTTTTATTTCCTTGGAGACTGGACTAGTGACAGATTTTTTTTTTTTAAGTTGCGACCGTTTAGCTAGTTCGTTACTGATACTGTGGCCTAGCTGGGGATGTTGGTACATACCTATAACCTCAGCACTTTGGAAGGTGGAAGCAAAATAAAGAATTATGTCAAGGGCACCCTAGGCTATATAGTAGCTTGAGTCTAGCCTGGGCTACATTAAATCCTGTCTCCAAACACATGCACGTGGTCACTTTCTCTTGCTGCCTCTCCCCCTCCAGCTGCCTCTGTCTCTCTGAGTTTCTGTCTCTATGTCTCTTGATCTCTCTATGTCTCTCTGTCTCTCTCCCTCACGACTGTAGGTGCAGTTAGACTCTACTGACTGGGGACCTGGCTTCTGGAAGGATGCTGTTTTCTCTGGTCACCACTTTAGATATGGTTGGGGCAGTCTGTGTCAGAGATCTGGCTGGTGAAGAGGCAGTGCAGGGAACAGCCGGAGTGTGAGTGAAGAGATGGGGTGTGAGGAGGTTCAGGACCTGGTAGAAGTCCATGGGGGAGCTTTTCTATTCTCTTTTTTGCTCCTACAAGGTCAACGTCAGCTTTTATTGTGAGCAGCCCCAGGGTCTTTGAGAATGCAGCCCAACAAGTTGCTGGTCTCCTACTCTCTGGGAGGGGAACTCCATTCTTTTGCTCTATGCAAGGAATTTTTTACCAATTTCTCTCCCTCCCCCCCTTTTTTTTTTAACCTTTTGGGGTTTGAGCTATATGTATATGTCGTGTCAAAACTTAAGGTTTTCTTTTTAAAATCTGTATTAAAGATTATAATAGTGTATCTGTTTTAAATGTGTTCAGCACATACCATGCAATTTCTATGAATTATATCATGATAATTTTTTTTGATGCTAAGGTTTGAATACATTGCCTAGGTCCTTCTCATGCACTTTACGGCTGAGCTACATCCCCAGCCTCCTAAATATTCTTAAAGGGTCTCTTAACAAAAAAGCTGCAATAATAAAGCAACACAAAGTTAAGAATGACAAATTTTATTTTGGCAGCTGTCACTGGTTGTGATGTAGGTTTTGGTAACATCACTAAGGGATCAGTTTTAGAAAGTTTCCCCAATGTTTTGTCCCGTAGATTGCAAACATTTTGTAACTAATACTACCAAATGAAAAACGCATTTGCTAGCCAAGGTGACCAGAGAGTACCAAACTTTTATCCTGTTTTATGGGCATCAGAATATACATGTATGAGTCAGAGTCTTAAAACAAATATTCTGCCAGAGTGTTTTCTAGATGGGAGCACAGAGGGCAGAAGAGTTCATTGCAAGCAGCAGTTGTAGAGAATCTTACTTTCAAAATGGTTAACTGCAAAAGCTGCCCCAAAGTTCCCGGGTCATCTCTAACCCTCACCCCCACCTCCCCGAGTTTAGCTCAGTCCCAGTGAGCCATGAGAGTTTCGTGAATAAAGCACAGTTTTACATTCTAGCGGATATGGGGAGAGGAACACGACTTTGGGAATCTGTGACGCTTGAAGCCAGTACAATGAAGAAATACATATGCCTCTTGTTTGTGATCTGTTCCCATCCCATTGGCCCTCATTAACAACAAGGTACATCCTTGGTGAGACCAAGACAAACAGAAAGTTCCTTAGTCTTGGAGTTGGTTTTGAAAAGAGGCTTACATTGGTTTTGAAAGATAGAACTGTGACGTTCTGTTTTTAAAAATTACTATTAACTAATGCTTGATTTCTACATGGTTGACTGGGTATTGTTCAGACTTTAAGAGTGAGAAAGAGAGATAGAGAGAGAGAGAGAGAGAGAGAGAGAGAGAGAGAGAGAGAAGAAGGGGGGGGGGGGGGGGGGGGGGGGGGGGGGGGGGGGGGGGGAGGGAGGGAGGGAGGGAGGGAGGGGGGGAGGGAGGGAGAGGCAGAAATGGAGAATGACTTATTTTGGATCCGAAGATCAGAAGCAGTTGTGGAAATTTTTATCCTGAAAGGATCATTTTTCAAAAATCCGTGAGCAGCAAATGGCAACGTGGCAATGATCAAATCTGCCCATGGTTGTCCGTGGCCGAGGCTACACTGCCAGTGCCAGGCTACATGCACACCTGTCATTTCCAAAAGGAAAGCAAGGCATTGGAAGCCTAATTTCCACTGGGCTCGAGGCTTCCCTCCTTTGAGATCTAGTATTAAAACTTGACCTCTCTTCGACAGGAACTCACAAACTTTTATGGCATTGCCTGCTCTGCGAAAGGCAGGGTTGCAAGGGAGCCCCGTGCATTCGGCTTACAAGGCAAGTGGGTGAACAGTACACGTGTTCTCATCTGAGTCCATTTATGGGTCAGGTAGGTGGTGTAGCTAGGAGCACCCTGTACTCAGTTTACAAGGCAATTGGGTGAACGGTACAGATGTGTTCAAATCTGAGTCTGTTTAAGGGTCAGGTAGACGGTGTAGCCAGGAAGCAGTGCAGACCTAAGGAAGTTGAGTTCATAGGTGTACGGATGTGATAGTTTCGGATGTCTTCCTCCAGTGGCGGAACTGGACTAATGGAATGGGCTGGAATAGTTCATGGAAGGGCTATAGGTGCAATGCTTATCTGCAGAGGGGGTTGCTAAGAGCAGAGTCTGGATTGCAGACACACACTAGGTCCCTCTGTGGATTTTTGCATTGACCTCTGTAGGCACTTTGATTTTTCTTTATCTAGATTCCCTCTGGCTGGGACAGGGAGGACTAGCTCAGCTCAGCTCTTCCAAGTGTGACCAAAGGACAATGCAATATGAGGTGAAGTCCTAGCAGAGCAAAGGACATGAGAAGTTTCTTTTCCAAATCTAGGCTCCATCTGTTTTAGACCTTTATTTCATGCATTTTAGATCTGAGAGGCATCTTCTGCAGAAAGGGAACATTTTGAAAGAGATCAGTAACTTTGAGAGAGTGGCAAAAGGAAAGCATAAATAGGGGTGTGCTTGGAAGAAAGGTTAGGACATGAGTCTGGGGCTGTCACATGGACTAGCACTCACTGTTCTTAGAACAATAAAAATCCACAGACAAGGCATGGGGATTGCTTTGGTGTTCATGCTATGCAACTTTATGGGGTTGGAATACTTAGACCAGCAGTCATAGGGGAACCAGCACCAGGGGCTGTTCCCTCCAAGTTAGAAGTTCTAGTGTGCCAGAGGCGACAGGATTCTGCTCCATATGTTCCTCGGGCCTCTGCTGGGATCTGAGATGGAAAAACAGGGGTCGTGCTCTTGCTATCTCAATGGGAGCTAACCTGTGGTGGGATGCTGACTCTTGCCCTTCAGGCTCTAGCCTGTGCCTCTGACTGATACTTTTATGGTCCTCGGAGTTAAACATTAAAGTTGGACTGTTTGCGTGTCCCGAACACAGCAAGCCAAACTGGGAAAGAGAGATAAAGACAGGCTGAGGGAGCACAGCTGAGCTTGGTCATCACACGCCTGCAGATAGACCTGCACATGGAAGGCGTCTTGCTGGTGATTGCTTTTTAGGAGCTCAAGGAACGCTGACAGGAAATATGGGGAATGTAATCACATTCCAGAACCTTCTGTAGTTCAGTCTGTGGATATAAGAAAGATATATTTTGTCCCAAGGAAAGTTAGATGAAAAACAGGCTAGCACATTCAGCAATTAGAGTGGATGTAGATCCTTAAAAGTTCTTCTGAAGCACAGCACACTGGCTGTTTCTTCAGTAGACACTCATTGACTGTGTTCTAGGCCCTGCATTGGCTGGGAAAGCTCTGAGAACTTAGGTATTATTGCAGTCTCTAGGTGTCTTTTCGAGGCAGAACCTTTTCTCCATGTAATCACTTGAGCTTCTTTCTGTTTGCCTGTCGCTGGGAAGTAACTGTGATGTCATGTCAGAGGCAGTGTGGCTACCCTGGGCTCTAACCAGATGCTTTGGAAATGGCCATTTGGAAAATGGTCTTACTAGACATGTCTATAAATAGTGATGATGTCTTCAGAGCACACACGAAGGAATTCATGATGTTCATAAACAGAGGTATACCATATCTATTTTGGTTTTAGTGTTTATGCTGGTGAGGAAGGCCCCACCAAATTGTTACAGCGATCATATCTGAGGGAATATTCCAGAGAGTATCTGGCTTTCCTAGTGCTCTTCTCCTTAGCCTGAGGTGAGACCAAGAGGATCAGAGCTTGGCTTATTTCTTAGTGTCATACTAGCTCAGGACCACATGAGCAGACACAAGGAATCCTGAGAGCCGGAGACCAGGCACTGAGACCTGGGAGGTCTGTGCTGTCCCTCTCGGCATCAGCATGGCTGGTGTCCCTGGGTGCATAGTTAGCAATCCCTGCCCTTGAGAGACACCGTCTGAGTCATCCATTTTGCCCCGATGACATCCTGTCTTAGGCTATTAGTGGCCTTTGCATACATTGGCGTCTCTTCTCAGCTGCCCTGCTCTAGCAGTGTGGTCACTGAGTTTTCCTTCCCAGAAATTCTTCATGGGGAGCAAACTTGGATCTCACTTATGTTTACAAAATGTGGGTGATGGCCTTTTGAAAATATAGGAGTGTTTTTTTTTTCATTCAAAAAATTATGAATTGACAATTAAAAAAAGAAAAAAAATTATGAATTGATGTGTTGAATTGAAAATGGCTCTGTGAAGTCACTACCGGACCACAACGAACTGTACATTTAGCCATAGTTTTTAAGTCTGAACATGGTAACTTGACTGAGAAATTCATTTTGTTCTACCACAATAGGTTTAGTGGTCAAATGAGTTACCTGTCTCACAGTGTGGACAAGACACTCTGTTACTTGAAGTGGGAGTACCTTCGCTTTCAGATGACAACCTGGTTCTTGTTTTCTTCTGGGGTGAGATGGCTGTTTTAGCATGCAATAATGACTGTTTATTGGTAGACACATATACAAAACCATGAAGTCTTAATGAATGTCTGTCTGTCTGTCTATCCATCCATCCATCCATCCATCCATCCATCTATCATCTATCTATCTATCTATCTATCTATCTATCTATCTATCTATCTATCTATCTATCTTGCAGTCCTGGGACTTGAACCTTGGGCCTCCCTCATGCTTGGCAAGTACTCTACCACTGAGATGTTTTTCCAGTCCTCTTTATTTCTTTGATATTTTTTTTAATGGAAGAGAGTTTATCATGGTGCCAGCAACAGCTGTAGGCCCTTGATCCTCTTGACAAACAGAGCCAAGGTTTCACCTCCTGGGGTGTTGGCTGGCTTGGGTGGGGTCAAGAGGCTTGCCAGGGTCAGTAAGTTTATACACCAATTACCACAGGCTCTTCGCTACAGGATCTCTTTCTCTCGGGAGTCCTCGTTGATTTTCATAAGGGCTAAGCAAGTCCTGCAAGGTAACTCAGTGCCAGGGCAGCCCAGCTGAGTTTTAATTGATTCTAATTAGCACCCCTGTGGACTGGAACCATTTTCTCCCAAGCCATCCACCAAGCAGCTTTAGGAATTGTGAGATGTCTTTCTTTGGATTCACCAAAACGGACAAACCATTTTCAGATTCTGTCCCTGCGGGTCTTGCCTTCCTCTGAAACAAGGAGACAGTGAGATTAAAGAAGAAGAAGGAGGAGGAGGAGGAGGAGGAGGAGGAGGAGGAGGAGGAGGAGGAGGAGGAGGAAGAGGAAGAGGAAGAAGAAGAAGAAGAAGAAGAAGAAGAAGAAGAAGAAGAAGAAGAGAAAAGAGAAAGAAAAGTAAAAAAAAAAGAGAGAGAGAGAGAGAGAAAAGCAACCTGGGGAAGAAGGTTTCAGGCCACCAGCATCCTAGATCCCACTGTGGGCCTAGGCCTGCAGGGAACGGATACCATAGTCTTTGCTCTCATAGACTTTGGTCTCTAGCTGCAATGAGAGACAATGTAACCAAGCCATTGCATTTCTTTTCTTTCCTTCCCTGAGACAGGATTTCATGTATCCACCGTTTGTCATGAATTTACTATGTAGCTAAGAAGGGCCTTGAACGTCTGATCCTCCTTTCTCCACCTCCCAAATGCTGGAATTACTGCATTTAATGCCAGCGACTGAACTCAAGGACTTCTTATATGCTAGGCAAATGTTTCTACCCACAGAGCTATATCCCCAGCCCATATTCTTGTGTAATTGATAGTTTTGAGGTAGCTTGGAACTAATGAGATTTTATTGGCTTGGAGTTTTCCATCCTTTCTCCCCAGGCTCCCCAGTGAAGGAATTACGGGAAGGTGCTACCATTCCTGGTTAAGGTTTTGTTTCTTTGAAGTAAAATTATAGCTATCTTAGAAAGCATCCTTTTTACCTTGAATGAGTTATTAGACCTAGATGGTATCCTGATGTCAAGCGAATGCTGCCTAAATAAACAGCCGTCCCCTGACAGTGTCCCCTCAGTCACCCTCACCTGCATCCTGTGTCTGCCTTCAGTGGGATGTTCCTGAGTTTCCATCGTTTGTCTAAACACACATTTCCCACTGACAGCTGGTTCTCGGTCATTTGTGGTGGCAACTGAAAGAATGTAGGACTCTAAATCCACAGTCCACCAGGGCAGGATTAGCCTGCAGCTGGAGAGCCGCAACTCGAGGGTGGGAAGGAAGAGGAGGCTGCATCATAGTGGGACTGAGGGTGCTGAAAAGGGACGCGGTGTCTGTTCCCTGCTCTCTGTTTAGTGAGGGGTGGGCTCTGTCTGGGTAAGGAATATGCTCTCAGGAATATCCACGGGGGTGGGGGGGCACATAGCCTATGAGCACCGGTCAGTGGGTCAGTCCCCTTTGTAGGACTGTGGTCTTTTTGATTGTAGTGAACAGGAAGCTCATGGCCCCTGGTGAAGAAAATCAAAGGTAGGAGGCAAAAGGCGGTCAGATTGTGAGACTGGGCCTGGGGTGGGGTGGGGCGGGGGAAGGGATGTCCGCCTGAGTACACACTTACCTCAGCACCTGGGCAGGCTGGAAGCTGGGCTTTAGGAAGCTGGCCTGAATCCCCAGTTACCCTTCTACATGAGAGGTGTCTGATCCGTGTTAATAATCCGCTATTTTACTGAAGTGTTGTTGCTTGGCCCTAGTCCGTTATTTTCGCCACCCAGGAGTGACATGTGAGTGACACGTGACTGATGGGCCCAGCCAAGCTGAGGCTTTGGATTTCTCACACCTGGTGTGTGGTAGGGTTGTGGGGGAAGGGGCGTGGGCCGGCACCTTGGGTCTCTTTTCTCTTTCCCACCGGACACTCCGTTTGGGTAGCGCATTTGATAATGCACACAGGGAGGCCTGTGCGTACAAGGTGAGGGGCACGGGACTCCTGTGTCCTGCAAGGCCTTTTGTTGTTACAGTAGGTGTGTGGGGCTGGCGGCGTGCCTGCAGTACACCACGCAGAGGAACAGAAGGCGGGGCGTCACAGGTGAGAGGAGGCCAGGAAGGCTGCCTGCCTGGTGCCGGCACTGCTTCCAGAAGCTACTCCTGGCTCCTCTTCGTTGTGTCTCTGTCCTTCAGTGTCCCCCCCCCCCCCCCCCCCCCCCCCCCCCCCCCCCCCCCCCCCCCCCCCCCCCCCCCCCCCCCCCCCCCCCCCCCCCTCGCGCTCTTGCAGTCTGAAAGTTGGCCAACAGCGGGAAGCTGCTGAACCCAGGTGAGAAGCAGAGGCCCAGGTGACCTCAACCCTGCCATGGACTCTTGGGTAACCCTCCTTTGGCTAAAAGGGAAGTGCTGGGCTTTTTTTCTGTGTGAAAGATAAAGAGGATCAGTTTTGGGTTAGAAATGGAAATTATTGCTACTAAGTTGACCAACAGCTATGCCAGGGACCTGGTCATACCCTGCATTGTGGAAGTAGGTCTTCTTACACATCTGAAATACAGTGGTTTCTATTGTTTTTATTTATTTATTTTTTTAAAGAAAGCCACGTAAGGTGGCACATGCTTATCGTCCCAGCACTTAGGAAACTGAGGCAGGAGGTTTACCATGAGTTCCAATCTAACTTAGGTTACACAATGAGACTCTCCCTCAAAAACAAGCAAACAAACGAAAGGAAAAAAAATAAAAGGAGCGGGGGTAGGAAATGTGATTTGGTGGTCGGACACTTGCCCAGAATGCTCAAGGCCCTGGGTCCACCCCTCGCTCTAAGCTTGCTCCCTTGCTTGGTTGCCCTCCCTGGGATGCTCTGACTTTTCATCTAGCCCATTACTCAGCATCTAGCCTCTGAAAACCGAGGGGACACTGCTGTGCTTCAAACAATGGCTGTTGTGCCAGGAGGGAGTGCCAGGGAGTTAATTAAGGCAAACAGAACATCCGCCAGGTTTCCTAGGGCAGGAAAATCATTTTCTTTTCCCTTCCTGCGCTTGATAATGCCCTGCAGAGCACAGGCGTTTCTTCTGTGCCACTCCAAGTTTGTCACTCAGCAAATACCTGTTGGCTTTCCACTGCGACCCTAGATACTGAGTAGGCACCAGGGATGGAGTGGGATGGACCAGTCCTTGGGGTGGGGCAGAGCTGAGAAAGCCAGACTGCTGCAGGAACGTAAGAAAGGCCCCCAACCCACCTCTACAGTGACCAGGTAGGGTGTCACTTAATACAGACCCGTTAGAAGTTAGAATGCCCACCTAAAATGGAAAATCCAAATTAGCAGAAAGTTAATGGTAATATTTGCCCATTGTTGGCGAATTGTCAGGCCCCACGTGTGGGGAAAGGGAGCTAAGGGGAGCCAGCCAGTACTGGATGCTGAAAGCAGTGGGAGAGCCGTGCAGGCAGCCGTCCTCCTGGCCCTGTGTCATCTGTGATGCTCCACCTCTACCAGCGTGGTCCAGCCCCTCACATTTCTCACTGAGAGCAAGTAGGTAGGATTTCTATGATGTTCCATGAATACATCAGGAATTTGGCTCTATATAGCTTGTATTCCAACATCTCTAGGGTGTGCCCTTCATCCATATGGTTCAAGAAGGTTGCCAGAAACTCCAGCTTTCACATATTCATTCTAAGAGAAAGGAGAGGATGGCGTTCTTGCTTGCTTTTTGTTTTTTTAAATGTGAGTGTGTGTATACATGTGGTGTGTGTGTGTGTGGTATGCGCATGTATGTGTATGTATGTGGTGTATGTGATGTGTGTATGTGTGTGTATGTGTGCGTGGTATGTATATGTGTATGCGTGAGCTCTCCTTCCAGCACAAACAGATGTACATGAATATGGAAGCCAGAGGTTAATGTTAGGTGTCTTGGTGTCTTCCTCTATTGTATCTTCTTATATTTCAAGACTGGGTCTCTCTCTCTCTCTCTCTCTCTCTCTCTCTCTCTCTCTCTCTCTTTCTTTCTTTCTTTCTTTCTTTCTGTTTTTCGAGACAGGGTTTTTCTGTAGTGTTAGAGCCTGTCCTGGAACTCGCTCTTGTAGATCAGGCTGACCTCGGACTCACAGAGATCCTCCTGCCTCTGCCTCCTGAGTGCTGGGATTAAAAGCATGCACCACCCCTGCCTGGCTAAGACTGGGTGTCTTACTGAGCCTGGAACTCACTGATGCTGTAATCTCTCTGGCTAGCGAGCTCCAGGAATCCCCCTGTTTCTACCTTCCCAGTTCTAGGAATCTGGGTGCCATCACCCTGCCCAGTTTTTTACAAGGGCACTCAGGGTCCAGTCTCAGGATCTTCTGTGTGCACAGCAAATCCTTCACTGAGCCGTCTTCCCAGCCCTTTGTATTTGTGTTATGGAAGGTCTGGAAACACAGTATTTATTCTAGATACTTAATGCACATAGCTAAAAATCTAGAGTTATCAGTCACAAAGGGGTGAGGGGCGATCGAGACTTTGGTGGAGGACTGGTCGTTGTTGGCCATACGTTTGGTGCCATGGTGTGGGAAGGCTCTGGAGGAGTGTGGAACATGGCTTGGGCTTTCCGGGACTGTTGGATGAGACTGCCTGAAACACCGTACACTGCAGATAGGACCCGCTGCTGTGATGACTATACCTATAATAGAGCCTGTTGAGGACAGAGCTGGCAACCTGGTTACCTCCCACCTGCAGGAAGAACCCTGACTGCCCAGGAGTCCCAAGGGGCAAATTATAGTTCACTGGGTTTGACCACTATTCTTATTTAAAAATTTAAGTACAGGGGGTTGGCAGGAAGAGTGGAAAGAATCACATAGGAAGATTTTAGAATACAGTCTTAGTCTTCTTTACATTTGGTTTGTATTTGACATCCACAGACCTTACACCTGTCCGTGTAATGTGTGGTAAGCTTTAAGAGGAGAAGGAAGCAAACAGAACCAGAGAAAACATAGGGCCAACGCAGGGAGAGGAACCCGTACTGCGCTCTGATTTCTTTCCTGCTCGTGTCTGTTACACCTGGACCCCAGAGCAGACATCAAAACCTTCATTCACTCCTTTCTCTCCTCTCCGCAGGGTTTGCAGAACACAGAGGCAGCGAGAGACATGAGGCTTAAGGGGCTGCGTTGCCAAAGGATGCCAAAGGATGCATTCTCCCATTGGCTTCCAGCCTCGGTTGTTCTTGGGACTGAGGGCCTAGCTCATTTGGGAGAGGGCTGTTGTGCTGTAATGAATCCTAGGCTGTAGGACCCCTAGTAACACATAAGCTGGATGTGGTGGTGGTGCATTGTGTGATCTCAGCACTTGGAGAGGCAGGAAGACTGGGAGTTTTAAGATCAAGGCCTTCTGCAGCCCTGTAGGGAGTTTTGAGGCCAACTGGGATCATGTGATTCACTGTGTATGTGTGTGGCAGGGGGCATACAGCAGCAACAACAATAAACAAGCAAACCAAAGGGGATGGGAGATGGCCTAGGAAAGCACTTGCTGGGTAAGCTGATGGCCTAAGTTTGGTCTCTGGAACTCAGAGTCTAGGCCACTTTAACCACCAGCTCTACCACTGAGCAATGTACCAACAGAGATTGACATGAAAACACACATACCCATTAGCTTGTAATCCCACCCCCCAAACACTCTACAGAAATATGTGTGAGGGCGTCAGTATCCGAACACACCTGGTTGCTGCGGGTCATTCTGCTCATTTGGGAGCTGGGAGAAAGGGCTCTAGTTTCTAGACATATGAGCAGCTCAGAGGTGAGCCAGACTCACAGACAAGAAAGTCACCCTTAATTTGTGACAGTGCCCTGGGAGTTCAGGAAAAGGAAGAATCCTCAATAGCAGGGAATGGCCCCGTGTCTTGACATGCAAGGGTGATAAACCCAGAGTTACATTTCTCTGAGAGAGTACTGGCTTAGCCACGTGATGAGTCCTGGGCTTGATTCCCAGCACCAGCAGTAAAGAAAGAGTAAAAGACGTGTCCTGATGAGGCAGGGCCATCCTGGTAGTTCTCTGTGTACATCTCTGTCCTGGCATCCAGTGCCCTGCTTGGAAACCCGGTGGAGGGGGTTGCTGGCAGCCATTATGGCCCCACCCCTTGGAGAGGGAACGCTAACACCCAGATGATATGCACCCCTCTCCCCAGTTTGGGGGACTCTAGCTCTCCCCATATGGAAATGCCCGTGGGGAAAACCTTCTCTGTCATCTGGGTCCCAGCAGGGGAGAAACTCTCCCATTGGGCAGTGTTAACATTCATGCCGACATCAATTTGACTTGGATAATAACGCCACCTGTTAACCCAGTCCATCCACATAATTATAGGTGAGGAAATTGCTTGGAGAGGTCCCTGAGCAGTTAGAGGCCAGAAGGAAATATTTTCAATTAATTAATGAGTGGGCAGGTTAAAAAGTTTTAATATACAAAAAAAAAAAAAGAGAGAATTCTCTAGAGTGAAATGTCAGAGCTGCTTTGTCTCTAGAAGAGAAGAACGTAAGTCTGATGTTCAAACTTAGGTTTTTAAGTTCTTTTCTCCTTCAAAATATTATTTTAAAGCACGTTTTAGGTTTACTTCTACTTCCCCACTCAACCCCAAAATAAGGTCAAGTAAAATAGCTAGTTTATAAACAGTCAAGGATAGAATTTAGCAAACTGAAGAGAATTTTAACTTGGATAAATATCTTACACATAACAAATAGGGTATCAGTCTGGGCTTTGTTGATGGCTAGTGCCTAAACCACCAAATGATCGTGTTGATTTTGTGGGTTTCTTGAAAAAGACCAAGTATTTAGACGCTCCCCAACTTATGTAACAGCTATTGCATTGCTAAGAAGTCAGGAAAAGCTAGGAGCAGAGACCAGGCAAAGAGAAAGCTTCCAAAGGAGGTGGGAAGAGCTCACTTTCTCCTTGTTTGTTGTGGTAAGTTTGTAACTTTACCTGTGGCCAGTGCTCCTTGACCCCTGATTCAGTGTGTCATAGCTAAGGAGACTGTTGTGGCAGAAGGTGTCTGAATGGCCCCGGCGGGCACGATTCGTGAGAGTCGCCGCCTTTTGGAAGCTCACATTTCAAAGCAGTTGGAATCGTGTGGGCAAAACATAAGAACGCGAGGAAAAAGAACATGGCGTCCTTGCAGGGACAGATGAACCATGGGGTATTCTTTGTCTCAGGGAAGCCTCATGAGAGCAATGGGTTAGAGAAGCCCAGGGAGCTGAAGTGAGTGATGGGAGCAGAGCCCTGGCACGTTGGGAACAGACATTAATTCACAAAGACAGAGATCTCCCAGAAGTCAAGCTAACGCATGAAATAAAGACCAGTCAGGCCTCCCTTAAGAGGGAATCTAGATTGTGGGCGTGGATGTGAGAATGTTGTGGAGAGAGGGAGGAGCCGAAGGGAATGGAAGGGCAGCAGGCCTGCCTTCAGCAACCCTCAGCTATCCGTTCTTCTTGGTGGCCTTATGGTGAAGTAAAGGCATTGATTGGAGAGTCAGGGCCATTCTCCTTGTTAACCATGCTTCGGGAGGTAGTGCTGCACCCATGACCAAGCAAGTGGCTCTGGTTAAACCCAAAGGTCACAAGCAAAAACAGTAAGACATGAAAGTCGGGTAGGGACTTGGTGGGAGGAAGGGGGCATTGATGAGCTTGGGAGGAGAAAAGTGGGCTTAGGGATGAGTATGACCAAAATGCATTATATATGTGAATGGAATTGTCAAAGAATAAATTAATTTAAAAGTAGATAATAAGATTTTTTATTTTGTTTTTGTCTTCTGAGATAGGGCCATATATACATCATATACATTTACATATACACATACATATCCCAGACTGACTTCTCTTTTACTCTGTAGTTGAGTGAGGTCTTGATCCTCTTGTCTGTACCTGTCAAATGCTGGGGTTGCAGGCCTAAATCACCACGTCTGGCTAATGTCACAGATTTTAAATAAGGATTTATATTGTTAAATGTATCAGTACCTTTCCATTTCTTCATTTTATTTGTAGTTTTAATGTTTAAAAAATTAATATATGAACACAGTCAAGAATTCAATAGTAACAGGCCAGTGGTTGGAAGTTAGTCTTCTTATCTCAGGCTCCTCTTCCTTCCCAAGAGGCTGGCGCCTTGTATATCTCTCTAGAAATATTCGGGACAGATCACACGGTATCTTTGCTTCTTCTGTTATCAATAGGTTTTACATCTTGGTTTACTTGCTCTCCTGTCATCATTCTACCCAGGGTAGCCATCCGTGGCTCAGCGAGTACTTTAAGCAGTGCCTTCGTGAATATTTTGTTTGCATCAACGTTCCCTTGACTTCCCTACATCTCTCTATCTCCGTGAAGGCAACAGTTCATTTAGAAAGATGCTCAAGGTGGCCGACTGAGAAGAAATGGCTATTAGAAGCCACATAGGCATCTCCTCTTGGGAAATGTAGACCTAGCTGTTACCAGTTCCTGACCACCCGGTGAGGACCGAGACAAGGCTGGAGGACACATCTTCCCTCGTTGTGGGGACAGTGGGGACAGGAGCTCTTGGTCTGCTGGGGTTCTGCAGGAGAAACCTGCGGTTCCTGAGAGTGATAGGCCCCTGCTTAAAGGCTTGATCAAAATGTAGACAAAAACTCCATGGTAAAGAGACTTTTCTTCTTCAATGTATTTTTCTAATCTCATGGGTGACAGATGAGCCGCTAAAGAAAAGATGGAGTGAGGAACTACAAGTAAGAGGATGATAGAATTAGACGGTCATGTGATCGCTCCTCTGAGCACACAGGGTTCAGGCAGAGAGACAGTACACTTAAGAGATGGGAAGGACAGCGCAAAGCCACCAGAACACCCTGCTGTTCCCAGGGTTTAGGACCAACTCGGCACAGGTCACGGTGGACTTGCCCCGAGGGTACTAGTAGGGACACTACTAACTTATTTTGGAAAGTACTTTATGTTCAATAATTACAAACTTCAAGATAGCCATTCTGGAAAAAGCCTGAGCTGAGTGGAACCTGCGTCTCTGTGGCCTAGCGTTCATTTTATTTAAAATTACCTGCACTAAGACCAAGGTATCCTAGGTCATGTCTGTCGTCCATTAAAATTAACTGCACGGGTAGCATCATGTTCCAGGGCTAAGAGATGAAAGACGCATCGAGCCCTTGCAGGGGCTTTGGAAAATCAGGGACTGTGTCATTCACAGGCCAGGCCTGGTGGTTCTGTGTTGCCTACCCCAAGGAGAAGAATGCCCCATTTGCATTTTTGCAGCAGGCAGGGATAGTCTTTTTGCTGCCCTCCAGCTCCATTTCCTCACAGGAGAAGGCAGGGTGCACCTGTTACTGGTTGGCTGTGTCCCCAGAGAGACTGTGGATTTTTTCTGTGACTCAGACATATTATTTATGGCTACCACACTGGTGGAGACCAACAGACAGATTGACCGAGGCTTAGAAATGTTTCCTCTCCGTCCATCAAAGGGCTTTCTGGAATGTTCCCTGCAGGTTGGTTTTCAGCCTATGAACAAGAGAAGAATGTACGGTCTTCCCAGCCTCCTCTCCAGCTGTCCGTCTTACATCGGCTTTCGGTTCAGATGTCCTCTTGGTTGACTTGAAGTCAGTTCAGTGTCCGCGCTGGCATCTTGGTGTGGCATCTCTGCACTCTTCCTTTGGCATGCAAAGAAAGCCTGCACCCAGCTGTCCACCTCCTTTCCCCTTTCAGGGTATCTGACTTCTGCTGGCCAGTATTTGAAGCCAGGAGCTCCGTGGAGTGGAGTCTTATGCTAATGGGGACAAGGTCACAGTTTTGCACAGGCAGAGAGTCTGTTTCCTGTAGCGGACACCTGCAGGTCAACCACCTGCTTCGACACTGTTTCAGGAGCTATTCAGAGACTAGGAGAGGGAGGTGAACGCAGTGCAGTTCCACCTTTTCTGGATATAAAGACTAGTTCTGAGGTTCTGTTCATTGTTTATCAGTAGTTAGGCTTTTATAAAGAAATATTGTAGGGCCGGGCGGTGGTGGCACACACCTTTAATGCCAGCACTTGGGAGGCAGAGACAGGTGGATGTCTGTGAGTTCAACCAATCTGGTCTGCAGAGCGAGTTCCAGGACAGGCTCCAATACTACAGAGAAATTCTGTTTTGGAAAAAAAAAAAAAAACCAAAACCAAAACCAAAAAACCAAAAACCAAACAAACATAAAAAGGGAGAGGATTTCCCTCCAGGTCTCTAAAAACGTGAGGCATATTTTAGGGCCAGCAAGAAGGTTCAGTGGATAAAGAAGGGCACTTGTTGCAACCTGATAACCTGAGATCTGTCTCCAGAGTCCATATGCTGGGGGGAGAGAACTGACTTTCAAAACACGCACACACACATGCACGCATGCACGCACGCACACACTCTATGATATATATATATATATATATATTTAAAAGATGGTTTAGTTGGATCTCATAGTACACATGATAATCACAGCTACCTATGAGGTTGGGTATGGACTGAGTCTCAGGCCAACGTAGACAGCTTAGACACAAAATAAGAAGTAAAAGGAAACCAGGTGGTGGTGGGGGTATACCTTTAACCCCAGCATTTAGGAGGCAGAGTCAGGCAGATCTGTGAGTTCAAGGCTAGCCTGATCTATAGAGCAGTTCTAGGACAGCCAGGGCTACACAGAAACCCTGTCTAGGAAGACAAAACAAACAAACAAAGTAAAGGGAAGTGTCTGTGGTAGAGTGCTTGCCAAGTCTGTGCGAGTGCGTGAGCCGTGGATTCAATACCCAATATCAACCCTGGGACATACAAAGGATCATTTAAATATGAATGGCACTCAAGTTGAATGGGGTAATTTTCATAAAATCTTCACTCATGGCAAGAGACTCTTGGTGCCTCTGGATCATTTTGTTTACAAATTCACGGAAAAACTTATTCACTGAGAGTTTCGAGAACTTTGTGGACACCGAGGAGTCACAAAACAAATGAGTGCAAATTCCCACCTGCTTCTATTTCCCAGGGCTGCCAGACAAAGTGTCACAAACTATGCCACTCACAGGAGCAGATGTGTATTCTTGGAAGCTGCAAGTTCGGAATGAAGGCATGCATAGGATTGTGTCCCTCTGAAACCCAGAAGGGAATCCTTCCTTGTGGATTTCAGCTGCCGGTAGCCCTGGCTTTCCATGACAGCCCTACTTCTGGCTTTGTCTTTGAATGACTGTCTCCCCTCATCTGTCTGTCTCCTCTTATAAGGACAGGACAGCTAGTTGTTGGATTGAGGGCTCACCCTAATGGGTTCATCTTCACTTGATTATAGCCACAAAGGCTTTATTTCCAAATTGGGTCACAAGTACTGAAGTTGAGGGTTAGGGCTCCTCTGTGAAGGTTGTTTTTTTGTTTGGAGAGTGCAGTACAAAATATAAAATGTAGCCCAGAATACTAACTTCCAAGTTAGTAGAGAAATTGATGCAAAGATATGGGGTCAGTTTAAAAGGAGCACAGGGGCAGGCACTGTGCTACTGCAAGAGTTCCGTGGAGAATTTCATGTACTCGTGTGTTAACAGACAATACTCCAGTGCCCAGCATGCATCTGCACTGTGACGCAGAGTTGTTAAGTGGCAGAGATTCTGTTGAGTTTGCCCTGGCTTGTGGCTTTGAGGAATGGGTAGAATTTTGGTTATAGAGAAGAGAGAAATGAAGGGCTTTTTAAGTTGTTTATGTGCAAAGTTGCAAAAGCATTGTGGTTAGGCCTGGAAATCAAGGTGCTTCTAGAAGACATGGGGGAGGGGGAGGACTAGAGACTTGTGTAATTCTTCATTAGGTCGTGGAGCTTTAGACAGCCTGAACTCAAGAATGGTGGGCTGAGAAGTTGGAGATGGAGGAGAGAGAGAGAGAGAGAGAGAGAGAGCATCAGTATT
Organism: Alexandromys fortis; assembly: GCF_014885135.2. Lineage (NCBI taxonomy): Eukaryota > Metazoa > Chordata > Mammalia > Rodentia > Cricetidae > Alexandromys > Alexandromys fortis. The sequence continues at coordinate 7,985,983 of NW_026067934.1, read as the reverse complement.
GAGAGTTGGTCAGAGGACAGCTCACCCTTATTTCTGGCAGGGCTTCCTGGAAGGATAGTGGATCCGTCACACTGGATTAGGAGCACAGACAGAGGGCGAGTTTGGAAGGAAAGATGTTCAATGTGCCTGCAAATGTGTTGAGCTTGAGATCATTGCAGCCCCAGGTAGAGGTGCTCTGCACCAAGTTAGAAAGTTGAGCTTGGCATTCTGGAGGAGAGGACAAGGCTAGTGGAACAGCTGCCAGTGTGGCACCTGAGCCCTCAGGAGTGGCTGAGGTCACCTAGAGAGGAAGTGTACAGAGGCAGGAGAGGGGCTAGGTAAGGCCTAAGCCTGGGGAAATGCAGCCAGGTGGACAGGTGTCGAAGACAATGCAGGCTGGACAGGCAGGGCATGGAGGTAGGAGGAGTAGGTAGCCTACTTCACTCTAGCCGAGAAGAATGGGAAGTGAGAAGGCCGTCACATCTGTCTGAGAGGCCCATCTTGAGAAAATTCACCCAGTGGAGGAAGTTAAGGGGATGTGGGATGAAGGCAGTCAGACCTGATTTACTCTGGAAAGGCATCGAGAAGCAGGAAGGAATGGGAAGCAGGGGAAAGAGAAGAAATCCATGAATCAGGTAGACAGAAAAGAGGATAATCAATTGATGAGGTAAGTTCTAGAAAAGCTGGTATGTGGGATTGGTAGCAGGGAGAGAATTTAGTGGAGATTTCCAAGGGGATTTTAGGGATACGAGATATGGGTCGTTGTGTGAAAGAAGTCTGAAGAGTAGAGATTTTAGTCCAAAAGGATCAATCACTCTTGCAGCCGGTTCTCTGCTATTCCAGAAGACCGGGGAATGGACCTGTTGACTCATGGCGTAGACATGGGGACTGAGGCGCACTCTCTAGCTCCAGAAGCTTCTCCAGAAACTTGGGTGTGTCCAGGACCCAAGCAGCTCTGCTTCCTAGGTAGGATTTCTGTAGCCCAAGCACTAGAGTTTCGTGGACTGTGTCATCTTGGAGATACACAACCTGGAGGAGGCTGCCCTGGAAATACCTAGTTTCTTCTATACCCCACCAGGCTTGCCCTCTTGCTTCTGCTTCCCTGTGGATCTCAGCTTCTGTATATAGGGTGTGGGGATGGAGAATGAGGGTGGAGTCAGGAGTGTTGGGGTGAACCACCTCAGCCTCACACTGTGCCCTAGGGTGCCAAAGCATCAAGTCAGCTCCATTTTGAATCTGGTAGATAAAAGAGGAGCGGGTTTTCTGCTTTTGTGTAGCTTCATGGAATGCACAGCTTGTTCTGGCCTAGGAGAGGAGACTAGAGTTTTCTAGCGTATGCATGCGTGTGCATGTATGTATATATACACATGCACACAACACACACACATATCTGTCCATTGTTATTTTGGTAACAGTGATAGAGAAAGGTTCATTGATGGTATTGATGGGTTTCAATGGGCAGTTAGGACAGATGATTAAGAAATGGCATTGGGGAACTTCCTTTCAAGGCACAGGGATCATTGAAGAGGGGGAGAGCAGAGAAAGATTCTAAGAGCCAAAAGTGGTGGATGACTTGAAAAAAACAAATCAAAAAAGCAAGCAAACAAACAAAACCACCCAGTATCTTCCAGACATAGCATGGTGGTTACTCAATAGTTATGACAATATGCATAAAACCGATACAGACTCCATCTAGACAAAAGCCCAGCATTGGGAGGGAGGAGGGCACAACCACCCCCCGCCCCCCAGCTGAAGAGCTATTGGCAATGAATGAGTAGCTGCTGGGAGACAGAACATCATTTTCTAAAGTATGCAGCCCCCGGTAGATCAGCAGTGCTCAAGGGGAAGACTACACATCCAAGAATATATCTGCAACAAACTGGACTTTGTGTGTATGTGTGTGTGTGTGTGTGTGAGAGAGAGAGAGAGAGAGAGAGAGAGAGAGAGAGAGAGAGAGAGAGAGAGAGAGAGAGAGAGAGAGAGAGAGNAGAGAGAGAGAGAGAGAGAGAGAGAGAGAGAGAGAGAGAGAGAGATCAAGTTGGATGAGTACGAAAAGGGGGTGTGGATCTGGGAGGGGTGAACTGGGGGAAAGGAGGAATATGATCTAAGCACATGGTGTAAAATTCATTAAGACAAATTAAAAATGTGGGAAAACAAAAAACAATGGCATGGCAGGTAGATGGGGGATGTGCAAGTAATGTGTTGTGTTCTTGAGACCAGGCTGGCCAAGTTAAGAAGGGGCTGTGTGTGTATGTGTGTGTGTGTATAGGAGTCTGACCAGGTGAGGTGCCTGAATTGTTGAAACATTTGACTCTCAGGCTGGATTGTGGAGGTTTTTTTTTTTTATTTTCTTGAGAAAATGAGAGCTACCGAAAGAGCTAGGATCATGCATGAAGGTTGTCCACTGGGCAGAGAACAGCTTTTCCAGGCTTTCAGTGGGCCTGTGAAGTGCCAAGCCCTCATGCAAGATGCTTTGGCCGCATTCTCTGCCCTTCTGGAACTCAAGAAAGAGATGAGGAGTTCTGAGTTTTTCCATCTTGGAAAATTCAGGGAACTTCCCCATGAGCTTAGACATTCTTCGAGCCACATCAAACCCAGGCTCTCATGAAGCCAAAAGATTTCTCAGTCCTCTTCTTCTCTCTGCAGCCGTGTTCTCCTGCCAGTAGCCTCCAAGGATCTTCGTAATGTCCCCTTCTGCATACCTCTGTTCCCACAATGCCTATGATGAAGCCCTCACCACCCCCAGGAAAGGCCCAGCCTGAGTACCGCCTACATAGGCTCCTTCCATCCCCGCGGGGAGATAGTGGCTGGTGTGAAGCAAACACACCATGGCTTCGCAGAATAACTGAGGAGCTCTGCGAAGAAGCCCTGAAATAACAGGAATAGAACATGTGCCGTGCTTGTGGGATGTAAGTGCTTGTGGGGAAGAGGGGGAGCAGAGAAAAGAAACAAATTTTAATGTCAGGCTGACAAGAGTTTATTATACACATCGGCAGTTAAAATAATTACCTTTTAAAAATGATGAAAAAAGGCTTTCTGGGGCCCTGTTAAATACAGCCCCAGTTCTTTACACTGACAGAGATACCTTGTTTTCTCAGATCCCTGTGAAGCTTTTCGCAGGAAGCTGCGGAGGTACACACGTTTCTCTTTGCTCCTGCACAGCGTCTGTCGGGGTCCTTTGTGCCTCTGCTCTGATTTCTCCGTTTTTATCTCTTCATTTTGGAATTCTTCTTCCCTCAGGGCTGTGTGGTGGGCGAAGAAACCAATTGACAGGCATCGTCTTTTCATTTGCTCTGAAACATTTAGGCCTTTCTGAATATGCAGAAGACATGACAAGAGCCTGTGTGGGCGAGTCGGGGGCCTGAGAACCCGGCTCCATTTTTTCATCCAGCTGGAAACCTTCTCATGGGAAGCAGAGGAGGGTTGCCTTCCAGATTGTTCTGCACAGTGAAGTCTGGCCACCATGTGGCTTCTTCCAATTACAGATGATCAGCAAAATATTCAGAATAATTCCACTATATAATATTCTAGTAGAATCAATAATAATCAGAATATTAGACTATAGCATTCCAGTACTTGCATAGAAACTCTAAGGGCCTTAATCCTGGCAGTTTGAGGACCGGGAGGTGAATGCTTAGGACTCCAGAGCTAGTCACGTGATTCCTGGCTCCCACCATAGAGCTCTTGTTCTCTTCCTGGACTTTCACTGAGCCCTGGAGCTCCAAATTTAAGCCAGAATGACTGGATAACAAGCCCAAGGGATTCCCCTGTCTCCGCCTCCCCAGCATTGGAATTATGAGCAAGTGCTAATCCCATGCACCTTTTTCAGTGGGTGCTGGCACTTGAAGTCAGGCCCTTGGGCTTGCATGACAGACATTTTTTTTTTCCACTAAACTATCTTTCTAGCCCCTTCTCCATTTCTGTTTTGTTTCTAGCTTCCTGCCCGGCCTTGGATTTATCTTGTACCTGTCAACAAGGCCTGTCTTTGGTGCAGAGTGGAAACAAATTCCTTTCCGACCACTCTTCCGTAAATGAACGTAGTACTATTGGACATATCTACCCCTGAGGTTGAGTTTGTCCCAGTATTACAAGTGGATGTTGCTGAGGAAGAAGGCGCCAATAAAATGGGCCACTCTGATTTACCAGGAGTGATTATATATATTCTGCCCTACCTGTGTGTACCTGAGGCAATAAGGAGGAGAGCTCCCCCTGTTGGCTTTACTCTGCCCTCCTGGCTGCCCCAGACCTGTTCCTGGGGCACTAAAGAGCTCTGGTTCCTCAGACAACACTGTACTATCTACCTCTTGAAATGGTTTTTAGACTTTGATTCTTGACCAAAATGTTGGTGCACACTATCTTTATTATTCGTTTACCCCAAACAGATAAGGACTAAAATCAATAAAACACAGCTCAAAAATAAAATAAAAGATGTAGACTAGGCCAGCACCTCCCCCACTAAGTGGGAAGACGCGAGGGGTGGAGCCCAGCAAGCTCTTCACTCCCTATGGAGGAAGCCACCATAGGGGTTGCAGCTCTACTTCGTTCTTTACTATAACACAGCTCTTCTCAACCTGTGTATTCCAACTCCCCAAAGAGAGCACCGGAAAACACAGATATTTACATAATGATTCATAACAGTAGCAATTGCAGTTATGAATTAGCAGCAAAAATAATTTTATAGCTGGGGATCACCACACTACGAGGAACTGCATCAACAGGTTGCAGCATCAGGAAGGCCGGGAGCCACTGCTCTGGCACAAGGATGACGTCACTCTGTAGGTGGCTTCCTCCTAGGTGCCATCTTTTCCTGGATGTCCTAGGAGCTCACTTGCTTCCATTCTCAGGAGCTGACTGACAAGCTGATTCTTGTTTCGCATCCCTTCCCTCGAGCTTCCTAGTTCCAGAGTGGATGGTCTCCATCAGCTCCACTGACCACCCCAGTTCCTGTCAAGGTTTTATTGCTGAATCAGCAGCTAGATGTCCCTGCGGGGAGCTGGACTTTGTCCCTTCATCCTTCGGTTGTGAATGGGTTGAGTATTTCTCATCCAGAATGCTTGGGACCCAGAACTCTTTCAGATTTTGGAGCTTGTTAGATTAGAATCTTTTCTTGGACTGTACAAGTTAAACATCCCTAATTGAAAACCCCGAACCCCAGAGTGTCCTGAGTTATGATAATAGAAAGAAAAGATGGATTCCAGAGCATTTTGGATTTTCAGGGTAGGGATTCTCAACCTGCATGCATTTTTCTTCCTTCCTTCCTTCCTTTTTTTTTTTTCACCGAGTGAAATTGGCATATTAAACCTCATATGCCACCCTTTCCAGCCAGAGTGAGCAGAAGCAGCCATTTGACAGGAGAGAAAGGGGAGGAGAGAGCACTTTCCACTGAGTGGCTGAGCTCATGGCATCTCCCTGTAGATTTCGTCTCAATTTCCAGGCAGCCCTGGACTGATTGGAGATCATCTGGTGCTGGCTTTTCCTTTCAGCAAAGGCTCCACCGGTGCCACATGCGAAGGTAATGCTTGGCTTCAGCTTGGGCAACCCATGCTCGTTTCGTGGGTCAGCTTCTAGAAAAGGGGCTAAACCGGGGTTTCATGTGTGACTTACAGCTATGGATTTGTGCACAATCACCCAGATGAGGAGAGGAGGAGATGGAAGAGCTTTGAGGGAGAAATGAGAAGGGAGAAATATTGAGAAATATTGTAATTAAAATATAATGTTGAAAAGAAAAAAGAAAAGAGAGAGAGAAAAAAGTATTCAGATTAGGTGAATTGGTGGGACTCTTTTCTTCCATCATGTTTAGAGTTTTATTTTGGCAAAATCCACAGTCTGACTTGTGTAAAATATGAACCTCCAATTGGGAGAGTGAGTAAACACAGAAAGGATTTTGGGGCGGGTAGCATGCCTGTAGCCAGAGGGGGTGCTTTTCTGTGGGGGGTGGAGCTGGGGTGACAGGCTCGGAGTTTACCCAACAGCTCCATTAATGGTGTGGATAAACAGCAAGCTAATGGACTTCCCAGATATGTGAAATCCAGCAGCTGCTGCAAACAGCAGTGAGCCCAGGGCAGGGGGGAGGGTGGGGGGAGGGGAGGGAGAGAGAAAGGAAGAGGGGAGAGAAAGGACACATGAGAGGGCACCAGTTATGTGAGCGAGAAGCCATAGGGGCAAGACTGGGGTTTTGAACCCAGATTCTCAGATCTGGATATCACCACAAATACATTTGAGGAGCCCATCCAGACAAGCAGCCGACCCGAGACAAGCACAGGTGTGGCGTGAGGAGTCTGCCTTTCTTAGGGTCTGGTTGTGTGTATAACTGCGAGCCAAGCAGTGCAGCATAGAGGCACAGAGAGACTGTGTGCTGGCCTCCCCTGTGCAGGACTCATCCGTCATCCGTGAACTCAGACAGGCACCTCTAACAGAAGGTTCAATTCATGTATTAAGGGAGGGCAACAAGTCACACCTCGCCAGCTAATTACCTCACTTTTTATAAACTGGCCTACATCTATTTTTATTTGCAATAGACAGCCTACAACTCAGACAAGTGGTCTGGTTTGCCAGTCCCACAATGCATCTCCCCCTTCCTTAGAAGCTCTGACTCATGCCATTCAACCTCCCTCCCTTCTCTCCGCCTTCCTGCCCTCCTCAAAGGCCCCACTACCCAGAAGACACCTCTGCAGGTCACAGTAGCCCTCTGCATTTATCTTTCTTGGGAGCATCAACTTACTGCTTCTTCCTTTAAAAAAAAATTTTTTTTTGGACAGGGTCTCTCACCTGTATATGTCCCAGGTTGACCTGGGATTTTCCAGGTACCTTAGGTTGGGCTCAAATTCCTAACCCTTCTGTCTCTCCAGTGCTGGGCTTATAGTTGCTTGCTACCATGCAGGCTATAGTCACTGTATTCTTTTTGCTTGCTTTCTTACTGGTCTCTTTTCAGGGTTGAGATGCTGGCGAATTCCTTTGGGCCAAAACGGGCCTCTTTTCCCTCTGTTCAATGTCCCCATTTGTTGTGGTGACACTATCAGAACTCCAGAAAGGCTGCCTGATAAGGAGGCTGTAGGAGTCACAGTGAGTTAGTAAGCACAAGGAGGAGGAATGGCTGGGTGGCCTTCCTCTCTGCCGCCACACAGGGCCCCTTTGTGTGCCTGCGAGGCTATCGTGAAGGTGACGATCTGGTTAGTTTCTCAACAGAATCCAGCCAGTAGACATGGCTCTATCAAGCGTCTTTGTACACGGGTGCCAAGTCAGTTTTAATTGTATGTGGAAGTTACTTCAAGCTGACCCAGGGCAGCCTGACATGTATGTTATGGTCCTGAAGGATGTTTATTTAGCATATCAGGCATGTGTGAGTGTGTGTATAGTGTGTTGTTGGATGAGAAAACTTTCTAGGGAGACAAAGCACACAGGTCTGCTCACCTCAGATAGGGAACCATGACAGACCAAAGTATGGATACTAACAAAGCCCAATTTAGTGAACCAGGGAGTGGTACTGGGGTTATGTAGAGGAGTTGACTTCCCCAGGCTGGAAGACAGCTCACAAAGCTAGGAACCCTGACAACATGCAGGCAGCAAAACAGATGGAGAATGCCCTTTTCAAGTTACACTCTGGTCCAAGTCTCTTCCAGCCAGTTCAGCTGGTTTCTTCTTCCAGGTAGCTAGCTGCTCTGGTTTCAGAGTCTCCTTTGCAGCTTGGCTTCATTGGCCAGTGAGGTGTTCCTAGACTTTACTTTTTTTCTCAGGCACAGAAGGAACCTAGTGAATCTGGTCAGTTTCAGGAACTTCCTGAAGCCAGTTTGAGTTGTTGACCTTCCTGCTTAAGGAGCTTCCTGTAGGAAAGAATGTTTCAGCCTTGGAGGCAACTATTACCCAACATGGAGCTGCTTAAGGTGTTACAGATAGGCCCTGGAACCCTCAGAAAGCAAGCACTTAGGGCCACCTGTTGTTACTGCTGGCTGAATATGGAGGGTAGGAAGCAAGGTTACATCTCAGCATCCCAGAGGTGCTAGTGTGGATACCAGTCCCCAATCTGGAGTGGGGGAGGGGCTGAAGATCAACCCCTTGAGGTTGAGGGATGGAGGCAATGCAGGTGGTTGAAGAGTCCAGGAGGTAAGCAGGAGGTGGGCAGGAGGTGGGCAGGAGGTAGCTAGCTCTCTGGTTCTCGTATGCCTGTTAGAGGAAGGGAAGGCAGTGGTCAGGTTTAGCCTGTTGAAGTTATTAGGCACACACCATAAAGTGGATCCCTGCAGTAGTGCTAGAGGGTAGGCACAGACCATAAAGTGGATCCCTGCAGTAGTGCTAGAGGGTAGGCATAGACCATAAAGTGCGTACCTGCAGTAGTGCTAGAGAGGCAGCTCAACCATGAATGGAGCACTTGTTGCTCTTGTAGAAGAACTGTACTTCATTTCCCAGCATCCACAGAGCAGCTCACAACCATCTGTAACTCCAGCAGTCCTAAGAGATGACATTTTCTTGTGGTTCTCAAAGACACCAGGCATGCACACAGTACCACGTACATACGTGCAGGCACTCACACATGCACATTAAATAAATCTTTTTATTTTAAAAAAGTTAAGTGGATGTCCACAGTTAACTAATCAGATTGAGGAGGGGGAGAGGGGTATGGTATGGAATTTTCCTTTCAAATAGCAGATGATTAGCCTCTGTGTCCTTCCTGAGAGCCAGGATCTATGGTCCCTGCAATGTCTGTCTGATGGTGATGGAGCATCTATCCCTAACTGCTAAGTGTGGTGGCATGAATCTGTAATCCTTGCATTTGGAAAGTTGAAGCAAAAGAACCTAACATTTGTGGCCAGCTTGGGCAATAAGACCCTGTAGCATAACACCAACAACAACCAAACCCTGACAAAGAAGCAACAAACCCAAACTTCAGATCAACCACACAGAAGGGAGTCATCCTCAGAGACTGGAAACTTGCCATAATGGTGATGTGTGAGTACCGGAAGTGTACAGAGAGCCTATAGGGTACTGGAAGTGTACAGCGATCCTGTAGGAGTAGCTCTCACCCAGGCGGGAATGTCTAGGAGAACTTTGCCAGGATGCTTGAGCTGAGGTGTGGAAGGGGCAGTTCAGTGAAAAAGAGATATCTGAAGCAGAGGAGACGGCAGGAAGAGGGTGACACTTCTCTTCTTTCCTTCAGCTTCTTCAGATCCTAAGGATCATGGAGAGGTGACCCTGAAGTTTGCAGTGACCTTAAATGCCTTCAGTTCTTAAAGACAAGGTCTCATATATTGACCAAGCTAACTTTGAACTCACTAGATAGCCCAGGCTGGCCTCAAACTCTGGGAGATCCACCTGCCTAAGTCTTGGTAGTGTTGGAATTATAGGTGTAAGCCAGCATGCCCTGAAATGTGACCCTGGAGGCTGAGCAGTCCACAAATGGACACTAGGAGTCGAATTCTGTCCTCCCTAACAAATGCTAGGTTAAAGTTCCAACCTCCTTCATTTCTCAAATGGGTACTGTATTCGGAAGCAGGCTCTCTGCAGATAATAGTCAAACTTAGGTCATTAGTATAGCTTGAATCCAATATGATCAATGTCTCTCTCAGGATATGAAAAGTGGAAAGGAGACATGAAGACAGACTCAGGGAGAGGGTGCTGTGTAGCCTGGAGGCAGGATCAGATGCTCAGGTGTCCCCGAAGCAAGTGAGAGACTTCTTCGGAGGATCCTGAGGGAGCGGAGCCCCCTTGGCTCCCTGCCTCTGGAACTTGCAGAGGACACATTCCTGTTGTTGAGCATCTCCCAGTTGGTGGTTCTTTGCTATGGAAGACCTAGGATGCTCAGACACTGGCGAAGGGCTATGCAGAGGGTTGTATTGAAGACAAAGTGAAGATATTTATACCCAGAACAAGGCCTAAGTGATTGCAATGGTCATTATATTTATAGTAACTATTGTCTCATGGGAGGAGAAAATAGGGCAGGTCCTGTTTTTGTGTGGCGTTCAGCTTGTTTTTGTGTTTATTTTTGGAAAACCTGGAAATACTCAAAGGTTACATTGGGCGCGCGCACACACACACACCAAATTTTTTAAAAAAAATGCAGCTATGTTGTAGAAACTTGAAGATACAGTAAGTGGTGGATGACTGACCCCAGATCCCTCTCCAGGGCTAGTTTTGATGTCTGGATGAGTTAGCATAGACCCTATCAGCACAGCACAGGTCCGAATACAGAGGGACCTTGGAGAAGAGGCAATGCGGTGGAAACAGCAAGTTTATTCATTCCTCGGTTCCCCTAGACATAGCTCCAGATAAACGCAGATTTTCCATGTGATCCACTCCAGTGGTACTAGCGAGGGCTCGCCTGACACCCGAATCCTCCCAGACGTTGGTAAAGTTGAGCCCGTTTCCTTTCTTATCTCAGTCTATTACATTTTAGATTCACCATCAGACAAATGTAGAGATGAAGAATACGCTTGGAATGGGCATCGCCAGCTGAGGATGTGGGGCTGTGCCAGCCTGCTGAGGCCTGCAGGCATGTGCCAGCCACTGAGGGCTGAATGCAGGGTTGTGAGGACTAGCCCAGTCTCGGGAGCTGGCAAGGAGGCTTTAGTGCACCCTAGCCTTGGCAACCAGTTCTGCCTCCTGGGTATGGTCACTTGTCTTCTCTCAGTACCAAGTTTCCATCTGTAAGATGGGAGTGACCAGGAGCCCTTCCAGTCATGACTGGATGAGACAGTGTCTGCAGCCTTATATGGTCCGTAGTAGGAGGTTTGCCCAGAAGAGCAAAACTCGTGAATGTGTCTGGTCTGGCCTTCAAGGCTTCACACTTGCTGAAGGCTGGCTTCGAGGTTAATTAATTATCTGGGTTTGCACCTGCCTCTACACCTGCTCCCGTACAGATTTGGTTAATAGCAATTGGACAAGATTTAGCCGGGTTGGTATCCAAATTATGATTATTTCTGTAAGTAGAGTCTCAGTCTCTCTCTCTCTCTCTCTCTCTCTCTCTCTCTCTCTCTCTCTCTCTCTCTCTCTCTCTCTCCCCTTCCCTCCCTTTTCCCTCCCTCCCTCCCTCTCTCCCTCTCTCCCTCCCTCCCCTCCTCTTCTCCTCTCCTCTCCCCTCCCCTCCCCTCCCCCCCTCTCTCTCCATAAAACTCCACAGAGGGGCAGTGTCTCTTGTAAATCAAAGATGAGCTTCTGCTGTTGACTGGAGGGTGAGGACCACCTATCTCTGTCCCTCTTCCTTTTCCCTCAGATGATGTCCCAGAGGGAGCCCTTTGACTACCTTATGTTTGGTACAGAAAGACCAAACACTGCTGAAAACCCACATTTGAGAGAAGGGGATTGTTCTCCAGGAAGACTTCGGAGCCCAGGACTCCTCAGAGCCACTGTTAGGGAGACAGTTAACCACATAAGTGGACAAGGGCCTCCATAGTGACCCAAGTTCTTTGTGGAAGCATTTAAGGTGGAACTTCTGGGCCTGGGTTTCTATTTTTTGCTTGTTTGTTTCTGGTAATAATTGTTCTATCTCGTCATTCCGAGTTGGGGCACAGTGGTGTCTGCTGCATTTCAGTTTCTAACCCACAAGTAGGCAAGTGGAGGAGAAGCTTTCTGAGGGCAGGAACCTGTGTGGAACTGGAAGGTATCCCATGGAGCTGACACATAACTCTTCTGTCCCTGGGATGGCTTTTTCTGCAGGCTTTCTCTTATTGTCCTACATAGAAATCTTCATTTTTTTATGAAAATTCTTTCCTGGAACATTTATTTTGTGTCTTATTTAAAAACAATAATTGGTCTTCTGTTACATTCCTTCGGAAACTATCTGAAGTATGCAGCCTGTTCGTTCCCCACCAACAAAAAAAATATTCATTTCTTTTTTCCATATGCTTGCAGAAGGTAAAGTCCAAACAACTTATTGTATATTGCTGGTATTAAAATGACAAATATGTATTCAAATATCAAATAGAGAGCAGTACAAATTTAAACTTCACTTGGAGTCGGAGGAATTATTTTGGAGAACATTTTGGTAACATCCATCTGTCTGCCCGTCCATCCTTCCATCCATCTGTCCATCCATTTATCCATCATTTGCTAAGTACAAGGTCTTGAGACATATGGGTAGGACACACTCACATAGACTAAGGTCAGGGAAGTCCTGGTAGGGAACCTCAGATAGTATGTGCGATTATTGGCATGTTATTTTTATTTCTTCTCTATGATTGTTTTTCTCTCACCCCCAGTGAGTGAATGAATGAGTAAGTGTGTGTGTATGTGTGTGTGTGTGTAGCTAGAGATCAGCTTTATGTGTCATTCTTCAGAAGCCTGGATGTTTGAGGCAGGGTGTCTTACTGGCTTGAGTTCCCCAAGTAGTTTGTGCTGGTTGGCCCAGTAAGCACCAGAGCTTTACCTGCCTTCTTCCTCAGTACTGACGTTACAAGTTCAAGACACTACTGCCAGGTTTTCTTAATATGCGTTCTGAGGAATTGAACTCAGATCCTGAGAGGTGTAAGGCAAGGACTTCATGATCAATCTGTCCCAATATGTCCTCTTTTCTTTTGTTCTGGGTTGGTCTGAAACTTTTCATCCTCCTGCTTCAGCTTCCCAAGTGCTTAGATTAAGAGGTATGTCGCCATAGCCACCTTTTATTGTTTTTATGACTAAATAGAGAAGAAAACATATTTGTACCTCTTAAGTATATTATATCTCTATGGAATTAGCAGCTGAGTTTGTAGGAGCTGCACTTTTTGGTTTGTAGATCGTCGGAGTTTCATTGTTTCTTTGTCTTCCCCTTTCTTTCCTCTCCCTTCCTTCCTTTCTTCCTTTCTCCTGAGACACAGTTATGGTCAACTCAGCCTGGGTTTGAATTTTCTATGTAGTCAAAGGTGGCCTTGAACTCCTGATCCTCCTGCCTTCACCTCCCATGGGCCACTAATATTTGTAGCTAATATTTGTAGACCCTGCAAGTTTCCCTCAGCAGGGCCTGGGCAGTTGGAGAAGGATGAGCCAGACAGCTATTGCATTTTATCAGCCATTCTGGTTAAAGCGTAGTTCAGAGTTCATATCCTAAAGTGGCATTTCTGTATCAAATGTGACATGACAGTTTGAAGAGCTTACATTGCCTGGGATCATGATGGGGTGATGTGGCCTGTATCAGCAGGCTCACTTGATCCCCAGGGTTAGCTCGTCTAGTTACTGCCGGGGTCTCTTATCTCCTGTCTGAAAAATGAATGTGATATAGCAAAGTTTTATGAGGAAGAAATGTTTGGTATAGTGTCTGCTGTGTGGGTGCCCTATAAATGTCAGTTTCTTCCTTCCCCTTTACTTTTCAAAGTGCCAGGCAGTAGACTTCACCTAAGTGCTATGCCTAGGAGAGCTGGGTGAATGCTGTGGATTGGATATGTGCCCCTGTGTGTAAGGAGTCCCCCGCATGGCTGTGTGAGAGGTGGTAGGACCCTAAGAGGGCATATGTGGTGCAAAACGTTTAGTTCATTGGATGTGCTGTCCTTTGAAGGGATGACGGCTGTCATCTTGGGGTTGTTTCTTCAGAGAGTGGGTTCTTACGAAGTGGGGTTGTCCCATGTACTTGGCCCCCTTTTACATATGGCCGTTTCCCTTTCTGCTCTTCAGTTATGTTCTAATACCACCAGGTACTCACTTTAGAGGCTGAAGAAACAAGGCCACCCACCTTCCAGAACTGTTAGCTTTGTAAAACACCCGGCCTCAAGTATTTTGTTTGGTACCAAATAAACTGTTGCGATGCCATATTTTAAGATTCAGTTTAATTCTGGTGCTTATTCAAAGACTATCAGATTTCTCTTAGGACTGCTAACCAGTGGTCCTGACCTTGCCAATGGACTTTCGGTGCCACCTTATGTAACTATCATAATTCTCAGCCTGTCCTTTGCTCCTAATTTACCATCTGTCGAACTGAAGCCTGGTTGGTCACTGCTTTCCCTCCAGGCAGCTGTTGAAGTGTGGATGAGTTAAGAGGGATGAAGCACTTGGAGATGTCTAAATCTTAAAATGACCAGAGACTTGCTCTCATCCCCATTTGGAAATGTCAAAAATTAAATTTCAGTTTCTCACTCATGATCATTTTGTAGGCATATATTTAATACCACACATTTAATAGTTAACATCTTTGCCCCTGGATCTGTGGAGCTTGGCTCCAGGTAACACTAGGGGCCTGAGCTATCATTGTCCTCTCAGGACATAATTTTACATCAAGAGAAGCCATAGCCTTTATTTTACCTGCCTAAGACTCTCTCGCTGCAGAACAATCTGGCTGAGACGTTCCAAAATAAATTTACCTTTGGGCTGAGTCCAGGAGTGGAAAATTTTAGCTGAAATGATACTTTGTCAAAAAAGACAGGAATGCCTGGGCATGGGTTTCGGTGCGCATCAGAGCAGGCTGGTTGCAACCCCGCTGGACCACCCCAGTCCGTTTTGTTCATAGGCAAAAGCACAGTAAGCGGGAGGTGTGAAAATCTTGAGGTTTGGCTGTTGTATTCCACTGTCAGATAAGCCTCAAAGCTTTTGGTTTCTGGAGTGATGGGTGGGCTAGCTTTGGTTTTGTGGTTTGATGGCATTTGGCTGTGCAGTCATTAGCCTCAGCCAAATATCTCTGAATATCCTGACATGATGCCGGTATAGGTAGCTTTCCCAGGCGTAATTCCTATAATCCACAGAGGGCCAAAAAGGTACTTATTTTCAGATCAAAGCCTCTGACCTGATTAAGCCTTCTGTGTTGCTTTGGAGCTCAGGAGAATGAAATGTGTCCAGTGGCACGGCTGCCTGGACTTGGGGGCTTTTTGAAGATGGTTCTGAGCCTGGGTGCTGAGCTGGGCTTTGATACCCATTGTCAGATACCGCAGGTGAGCTGCCTGTGCCTGGCCGGCTGTCCCCATTCACTCTGTCCAGGGACCCAGAGGTCACCGTGGCATATGAAAGGATCTTTGCTCTTCGAAGTTGATAGGGTTTGAGGACTATAAAGCATTTCTTTTAGGATTTCACTCACGGAAACATGTCGGGGTAGAAGCTAGGGGCTTAGGTGGGATGATGGGAAGGTTTGGAAGTGGCGTAGAAAGCCTACAGCCTGGTTGGGAGACGGTGCCGCCCAGCTGCCATTGTAGCCGGCAAGAGAAAGTGTTATATGGGATTGCTTTAGACTCTCTGTGAAAATCCTCCCTCCTTCCAAGTGCGCCCTGATGTTGATGAGGAAGGAGGCCCTGAGGGTGCCTGTTTCTTCTCTTCAGCCGCGCAGGGACCCCCCCCCCCACCGGTGTTTCTAGCATCACTCCGAAGTTCTGCTCAACATCGCTCAAGTTCAGGGGTCTTCCAGCACGGTATGTCAAACAGTCTTGATTGAGAGAGGTCTGAAGATGTGGGCTCTCCCCTTGCAGGGCTCAGGCCGATGGAGAACGACCATTAGCACTCCTGGTTCTGCTTTTCATTAGTTCAAAGTGTGCACCTGTCACAAGCTCCCATGTGCCGTCCCAGCAGCTTCTTTCCCCATGTTGAGCCTGAAGAGGAGGCTGATGTTGGCTCCATGACCAACTGTCCCATGACAAATTAAATACCAGCAGAAGGAACATGGGGAGCTGCCTGCTGTATGTAAGAACATTTGAGACTGCTGCAGGGTTTAATCAACAGCAGAAACTAGCTTTCCTTGCAGCTGTGCATTTTAGTTACTGAGTTGCTTTTTCATTTCTTATGCCTATGAGGGAGACTTTGGGGGCAGGGAGTGGTTAGCTATTTGGTTCATGATCCTGAACCATGATTTTGCACGTTAACCTGGTAGACCTTTCCCAGGCTAATGGGACACGGAGTCCATTTCTGGGACACGGAGTCCATTTCCTCCTTATACTTGGGGACTGGAACCCCTTTCTAGGGACAGGGCTGTAGCCAGCAGAATTCCATGACTTTGTAGCTGTATTCCTTACAGTCCAGCGCATTCCACGTCCACATCTGTCAGTGTTATCCCGGCTTTTGATGAGTGCGGTGGAAGTCCCCATGGGTCACAGTTTATGATTTCACAGGCTCATAGTGCCTGCTTGGCCCATGAGTCCCAGCACTTGCCAGGCCTGCTGTGTCCCAGTGCCCTCTTGGTAGGTATGATTGCAAATTCCTGCACTCATGGCTGTACAAAGTGGAAGGATCATTTTGGGTCACAGTCGTAGAGGTTTGAGTCTATGACCAGTTGGCCATGTTGCTCTGAGTTAGGATATCTTTGCTGGAGTACAAGGCAGGAAAATATACTCATCTTATTGTTGGGAAGCAAAAGAGAGAGAGAGAGAAAAAAAAAAAAGAGGAGGCCAGGGTCCCACAGGCTCCATCAAGAGTCCACCTCCCACGAGGTCCTGTGTTTTAAAGGCTTCATCAGTTCCCAATAACAACTCTTGTAAGCTTTTGGAGGGCAGTTAGGATCCAGGCTGCAGAAGCATCTCTGAAATGTAGAGGCTGCTGTGTCTTCCTCTTCCTCTCATCAAGACTGAGTCCTGGCCAGGAATGTAATTGTTAGCAAACACCTGAGTCCGCTGGAGCGGTAGGAAGTGTGAGTGGATAATAGCACCTTATATCCCCAGAGAAAGCTGTATGCTTTCCAGAGCCATTGAAACATTGATTATCTCATTCTAACTGCAGAACAGCTTTTATTATCTCCATTTGACAGATGGGGGAGGGGGTGGCAGAGAGAATGTGTCACTTACCCAAGGTCGCAGGGTAGATTGGTAGCAAGTTCTTGGCTCTTGTTCTTCCCTTACCGCTGGCGTCTTCTCGGGGAGGCTATGCCTGTTCTCAAAGGTGCTCCCCCACCCACCTCCTCTAAGACTTTGCTTTTCAGGAGCTTGTGGGGGGCGGGTGGACATGGCTTCTCCGTCTCCTCCTGTCTGTGGGCCACAGTTCGTGATGACTGTGAAAGAAAATGGAAGCAGCTCTTGCCTCCTTCCCACACAGACGAGCTGAGAGTCTGCCTCTGATGCGAGAGCCAGTGGGGACGGGGAGGTGGCTCTGACTCCCCTCTTCTCCTTGGTTTCTGGCTGCCAACCTCGAGTTCCAGGCCTGATGCTCCAGGCTCCTGTCCGCATCCTGCAGCAGTGGTCAGTCCTAGTAGCCTGCAGGTTGCATTTGAGCCCTTTCTGCAATTCAGCCAACACAGTGGGCCTTGTCCATGGTCAGCAGTGTGTGAGAGTACCAACCATGCTGCAGGTGAGAGCCTTTCCCAGGATGGGAAGAGCATATGCCTGTTACTCCAGCCATTTCAGGAACAGATACTGACTTGAGCTAGAAGTATGCAAGCAGGGTGGGGTTTGGGCACCTTCTTGAGCTGTATCTTCTGACTCAGTGCTCTTGCCTGGAGCCCCTTCTGGGTGTGAAAAGGCCTCTGGTCCCCCACTTCTGAAAGGAAATTGTGCTGTGTTCTATAGGTTCTGCCAGAACTGGGTGGCTGTGGACTGGTGTCAGTACCTTAGTTATCGGGTGGCTGCTATTTTTAGCCGAGTCTCAAACCCTTGACTCTCAGTCTTTCCAGTTAAAGCCAGGAGACTGGTGTGTTGGACCATGCCCGAGTTCTAGCACAACCTGGTTCTTGCCACATTAACCATATCCACCAGATTTGGATCTTGGATGAGGTCCCTCTCAGCATGGTTGCCTTCCTCCCTTGCTGGGTATGGACTAGGTAATCTTTGATATTTGTGTACAGATAGGTAATCTATGATACCTGTGTACGGACTAGGTAATCTATGATATCTATGTATGGACTAGGTAATCTATGATATGTGTGTGGAGTATGAAGTTTGAAAGCATTAACACAGACGATCACACTGCGCCCTTACGATTTCTGTAGTTCCCAAGCCGCCCCACTTTACCCAAGGTTCCAAGGCTCTGCCTGAGGAAAGCTGCTGTACCATGTGGCTGATGAGTACCTCCATTTCCCACCAACCCCACATCAGCGACCTTCAGACCAAACTCTCTTAAAGAAATAGTGTCTTAGAAGTTGGGAGGTGCTTCTGTTGGTAAAGTACTAGCCACACAAGCATGGGGCCCTGAGTTTAACTCCCAACACCCATGTAAAAACCTGGCATATGCCTGTAATCCCAGCACTGGAGAGGAAAGGCCAGGAAGATTCCTGAACTAGGCTAAAATGAGAGACCCTGTCTTAAAAAAGTAGGATGAGGACTGGAGAGACTGCTCAGTGGTTTAGAGTTCTTTCTGCACTTGCAGAGGACCTGGGTTTGATTCCTAGCATCCACATACTGGCTCTGACCTCCATGGGTACCAGGCATGCATGTGGTATATGCACATACAGGCAGACAAAACATTCATACACATGAAATAAAATGAATATATCCAAACAGTAAAGTAAGGTGGAGAGTAGTTCATGGAGTGATCCAACGTCAGCCTCTGCCATCCTCGTGCAAGATCATGCCTACCTACATGTATACACATGAATATATCTATATACACAAATACGTGAGTTTCATTACACACCCACACAAAATAAAAAATTGCAGAAGCAGTTTCTCACTTTATTAACTGGGGTATTTTGACTTCCTCCAGCAGGAAGAGATAGTACATTTGTCTACTGAGCCCATGCATATTATTTAATAAGTACATTCAAGACATTGCCTATGTCCTGGGCATTCTATCTGGGTATTGAACCTCCATTCCCTGTATCAACTTGATATGACTGCTGTCTGTACCCTCATATGCCAGGGCCCGAAGAAGTGGCAGGATTTTCCCTGGGAAGCTTAGCTTCAGAGTCTATGCTGTGGGCCACGGAAAGACACGGGCTGTCCTCTGGGTCCCCTCCTGGTCCCTATGTCCTTGTAAACACCTAGCACATTTTGCTGCGGGATTCTCTCGCTTCAGAATCACACTCTAGATGGCCTGTGCCAACGGAGGCCTGATGATTCTTTTAAAAGCTGTTTCTCATGTTTTCCTCTGTAAGAAGCCTGCCCGTAGATTAATGATCCTGCTGCCAGGCTCTACGCCAACATGCCTAGTCCCGAGAAGTGGCAAAGGAGGACTCTGGACAGTGTGGCTCCAGCCTGGCCCAGAGTCTGCCCGAGCCCACAGAGCCGCTGTCAAGAGGATTTACAGCAGTGCTAGCTGACACCTGGCTCTTGCCAGGACCTATCAGAACATCAGGGCCTGACCGAGAGAGCCCTGTTGCTCAGCTCCTCCCTTCCAGTTGCAAGGCCTGCGGAACCTCACCTGCCAGGATCTGGGGCTTCATGACCCGTGGGACCCAATCCTAGGCCTGGCTTCGGGAAATGGTTATTTTCTCTCTGTTTTACATCTGGTGGTGTGTGTTTAGGGGGGTTCTGGCCAGGAAGCATCCCGTTTGCTAGCCCCCTTTACCAAACACTCTCGTTGCTCCCTGGTCCTCCTCATGATTTCCGTTGAATAAAAAAGGAGTGAGGAGGGCAGGCAGCAGCGCAGTCTGTAGCCACACAGACAATTAGCCGTTCACCCACTTAGTGGTTCTGCAGCTTTGGGCTGAATACCCATCCGCTCTGTCTGCCTCCTCATCTAGAAAACAGAGATTTTTAGAAGAGTGAAAAGAGTAATTGGTTCGAGGAAGTACTGTGAGGACCAAAGTCACAGGCAGCTGTGGGGAAGCTACCATAGTGCCGGCATAGCACAAGCAAGGGCCATGGGCTTAGTGGACGAGAACAGGGACTATGGCCAGACTCCGTGACTGAGCAGCACAGAAGCTGTGTGACCTGGGGCAAGTTCCTTAACATCTCCGTTTCTCAGTCCCTTTAGATGTAAAACGAATGTATTCCAAGTCCTTATGTCACAGGCTCATTGTGAGATTGAAATGAATCAGTGTTGTGAAACCCTTGGAGCAACGGAGACTCACTGCTTGTTTTTTTTAATACATAAGTGATTAATACATATTGGCTCTTATTTCAATCATCATTCCATCATTAATAACTTTATAATAACTGCAGAACAAATGTTGTTGTTTCGCTGGGTAGATGAAAAATTAAAGAATGGGAAGTTTAACTCCATGTTACATGTCTGGATAATGACATCGTCATACTAGTCTCTGTGCTCTGTAGGGTAGTGCTGTGTGTGTATCGTGATGCCTGAATTATTATGAATTGCTGTTTGTGTGTGCACGTGTGTGTATGTATGCAGTATATGTGTTGGTGTGGTATATATGTTGGTGTGCTGTGTATGTGTGGTATATGGGTGTGTGTGCACATGTGTTTGTGTGTATGTGCGGTGTGTGTGTGCATATGTGCGTGTGGTGTGTGTGTTGGTGTGGTGTGTGTGTGCGTGTGTGTGCAGTGTGGGGGCACATGTATGTGTGTGGTATATGTGTTGGTGTGGTATATATGTTGGTGTGCTGTGTATGTGTGGTATATGGGTGTGTGTGCACGTGTGTTTGTGTGTATGTGCGGTGTGTGTGTGCATATGTGCGTGTGGTGTGTGTGTTGGTGTGGTGTGTGTGTGCGTGTGTGTGCAGTGTGGGGGGCACATGTATGTGTGCGGTGTATGTGTTGGTGTGTATGTGTAGCGCGCGCGCGCGCGCGCGTGTGTGTGTGTGTGTGTGTGTGTATGTAAATGCTGCTTGCCTCTACTCCGGCAGGAAAGCCAGCTCTTCCACACAGTTGTGCTGTCCTCCTTTCGCTCCCACCTGTTTGGCTCTATATTTGCGGTAGGGTCCTCGTTTATTGTGAGGTTTTCAACGTCTCCAGGGCCTTCTCTTTGCTTGATGGGCAGGGGTCATGCATCATTCATCTTTGGATCACTCTGTGTTTCCCTCCCTGAGCCTGGAAGTATACTTGGCAAATGGCAAATGCTCAGAGAACTTTGAATGGATGGGGAGTCCTGTAATGATGTTGCTATCACCTGGCCTGCCATTCTGGTCATGACTTCAAAGCCCTCGCCCACTCTTGATATGTATCCTGGGCCTGGCCTAGTGGCTGACTTACAGTAGCATTCTCTCTAATACATAATCCTGTCACGCCATACCTCAGTTTCCCCATTTGTAGGTGATCTAAAATGACTCTCTCCACTACTGTCTTGGAAGGTTGATACGAATATTGATGTAATAAAGAGTTTGGAATGGATGTCTGGACATGCAGTGGGTACTACTGTTTCTTCCCATCTTGCCCTTAGATTCATCAGCCCATCACCTTTGCCTGGTGGGAATGGCCATAAGGAGAGCAGAAGCCCGAGGGAAGCTAAGAGCGTACATTTCCCCGTGCCTGGCATAGCTGGGCATTGCCTGATGGTAAAAGACAACCATAAAGACGCTGGTGTCTTGTTAGCTGCAGGGCTATGCGTTCTCCCACTGTGCTCCTGATTGGGCTCTGGGTTCACTGGGAGCCACTCAGTGCGAAACAGGTGTTCCTGCTGTAGGCAAGTGCAGTCTGAGGACAGACCAGTGCCACAGCACGGGCATGTCACTGAAACTCCAAATGGGTCTCCATTCTTTAAACAGGAACTCATGAATATTTATAGGTCGAAGGATGAAAACTTGCATAAGCAAGATCTTGGCAGGCCAGAAAAGGAGAAGGCAGACAAGCCTAGGTCCAGAGTCTTCTGATAGCAAATGAGACGTGAAGCCAGCACACTCCTGGAGAAACCGGCTTCCTTGGGACTAGGTGAGGGTCTGCTGACCCCTGTTCGCCAGCACCTGTTCCTGAAGCAAGTCTGCGTTTTTAATGGAGGAACTCCAGAGGAATCTTTGCTGACACAAAAGCACTTTAATTCTTATGGTATGGTTTGTAAACTTGGATCTCCTGAAAGAGTAAAATGTCTCTTGCGTGCTGTCCCTGCACACCCAGATGGAGAAAAGAGAAAGGACTGGCCTAGAGCTGCGTTCTTCTCATGTTGCCAAGGAAGAAGGAAAGAAATAAATACTTCCATAATTAGTTAATAAACAAATGGGACATTTACTTCAATAATTGAATATGCCTTCACTGAGAGCCAGTGTGCCCCAATACCATACGAGATGACTGGTTCATGGCAGGCGGGGCAGGCGTGGTCCATGCTCTGAAGGAAAACAAGGGACTAAAATCCAAAAAAAGAAGAGGAGTCCTGACTTCTAGTGACTTGTTTGGGGAGGGGTGCTGGGAAGGCACAGTGACCCGAAGAGGCAGGAGGAGTTGAATATGGACAGTGTTCAGGCAGAAAGATGGACAAGGGTCCGAGGTGGGAAAAAACCTACACCTTCAGTTTCATGCACACTTACATGAATGTTTCTCTTTTGGCTTCTTTTCTTTCCGCATCTCCCCCTTCCCTATGTTGCTGTGGTCAGTAATAGGCTTTCTTGGCCCAGGAAGCTCTGTCCTGTACATTGGAAGTGCATGATTGGGTGAGAATACACGGTTCCAACTTGCTCTCAGTGAGTGCCTTCTAGGCTTGGGAACAGTGGGCCATGAGCCTGTCAGGCCCATCTTAGAACCTCTCTGGCATTCTTGGAGTCTACTTTCTGTCTCCCACAGCACCAAGATGGAGCAGCCACTGACCCGAAAGCATCAGTGACTTCCCTTGTGAATAAGGCGGTGGATGCATTGTTGCCGGTGTGGGCATTTGGGTCAGCAGGTAGCCACTGGCCTCTCACCTCTCGGTGTCTGGACTCCCAGAACCTGCAGCTCAGCGCTCTCTGGCCTTTGCTCTTTCCCCCAGCAATCTGGAACTTTTTCCTGATACAAAATGAGGCCGAGCCTCACAGAGCTTTGCCAGAAGAGACAACTCACAGTGCAAGCTGCACAAATCACTAGCTTGCTTAGAAACATTCATTACTATCATTGTCGTCATCATCATCATCATCATTGCGGTACTGGGGCTAGAATCAAGAGCTTTACAGTGTTCTGCAAGCATCCTGCTGGGTACCATTATGATCTGGTGTGGACTTGGATGTCACTTGCTCTGACTTATCTTCATGTGCTTGGTCATGCCATGTCACTTGTGCCAGATTTAAACTCTTGTTGGGAGGGCACTTCTCTTTCTCCTTCCCTTCTGATGCCTTGACACCTCTGTAGGTGCTGTGGGACCTGAATCATGCCATTCGCTCCCTTTGGAGTCTCGGGGGAACTCGGTCTTTAGTGACATGCTGTGTTCTCGCTGGTGACTCTTGGCTCCTCCTCTTAGATGAAATCCCTCCAGTCTCCTCTTCATGTATGATTGTTCTTCCTTGTCTTCTGAAAAGCTCCTGGCTTCCCCCCACCCCTGTCCCCAAACTTGGCTTCTGTTCTAGGATTTTTCTACAAGTACGGTTTCCATAGCAACAGTCTAGTGTATTCTCAAGAGTTGAATCTCATCAGAAATAAAACCTGAGCGGTGAGGGGATGAAGAAGAGGAGATCTGGGAAAGGAAGGTTTGTGGACAGGAGGATGCTGGGAGTGTTTGGATTTCCTTATACCATCACCTCAGGTCTCACTGTTCTGAAGTAAACAAATCACCATCTATGGAGTCTTAGGATGTAACAACTTACCAGGGTCACTTGGCTTCTTAGTGATGAAACTCAGGCTTAAGCCTGTGTGTGTGTGTGTGGTGTGTGTGTGTGCATGTGTGCATGCGTGCGTGTTTGTGTGTGTGTGTTTGTAGGCAGGAGGACAACCTGGGTGTCTTTTCTCAGGAGCTTTCTGGCTTGTTTCTTGAGATGAGGTCTCTCACTGGAACCTAGAACTCACTACTCAGGAGAGCCTGTATGACCAGCATCCTCAAGGGTCTTCCTCCTATGCCTGCCTCCCCAGCATTGGTGTTAACAGTGCCCATCACCACACCCAGCTTATTAAAAATGTGGCTTCTTGTAACTGAACTCAAGTTCCCGTGGGTGCACTGTAAGCAGCTGTGAGCCGAGCGTCCTCCCACCCCTGTTCGGGGCCTTTAGGACTCCAGAGCGGCAGCAGATCCTTCTGCACTACGGTGCTTCGTTTCCTGTGCTGAGGCAAATGCTGGCCCTGGTTCCTGATGAATGATGGATTTGCGGGCACCAGCGTTTTGCTTCCCACAGTGGCCTGTGTCACCTTGCTTCTCCTTCCTCTGCCTCCTGACTGCTGCTTCAGCTTTTCTTGCATCTTGCATGTCTCCTCCACATTGACTGTCTTCTTGGTGGGTTTGTTGTATCTTCTTTTCCTGTTTGGGGGCACGATGGGACTCCTGTCCTTTGGGACAAGTGGAATGGTATCAGCTAGAGACAACCCTAAGTTTGTTGTTACTGCTCTTCCCCTCCTGCCCACTCCCATGCTGCCCTATCCCCAGACACCCTGGGCATTCCCTCCCAACTGGACCCTCAGAAGTCTTTGTTGCCAGTGCTGGGCCAAAGCTCTCTGCTGAGCCTACGTCTTAAGCCACTGTGCCAGTTTTGAACTTATGAAATGACTCTGAACTCTCTTTTCTTCCTCGGCCTGCTGCTCTTGTCTCTTACCTTGTGTTGAACAGCAGCCAACAACACTCGAATCCTTGGCAAGGGCTGCCTCTCCCTTTCAAAGGTCAAGGCTGGTGCCATGGGACAGCCCTGCTGTCCTGAGCCTGTCCCGAGCGATTGGGTGAAAAGGACGTAAATCCTAGTGTGTTTGTCTTGGAACAGGCTGGCCCAGCCCAACATCATGTAACTGTGGGGAAGGAGAAGTTGAATACAGTCCCTCTCGGCTTCTTTTCACAGTGTCCGGGTCTGTATGTGGTCTCACACTGAGTGATAGGGAAAGCTAGCCCTGAAAGTGAAGGAGCAAGACATAGACAACAGTATTCTACCCTGTCCCTTTTGATCACAGGTCAGTTGTTTGTCTCTGTTTCATCCACCTTTTCTTTCTGCTGTCTACAAGTGGGCGAATGTGCCTGAATACAGATGTGCTATGTTGGAGAGTTTGTTTCCCTCAGGAAAGCTGCCACTAAGCTCCTTCTAAAACACATTTCCAGATTGGTGCACATCCGTGGAGCCCACGGAGCGTCATGCGTTCCTTATGGTAGGATTCTTTGACTATGGAAAGTAAACCCTGAGGTTTGTGTCTTCGTTGGGGACCGTAACACTGAAGTCACAGAAGGGGCTACGCGAGATGACCACACTCTGGTTTCTGCTTCTGTGGTTGGGAACTCCCGATGTCAAGGAGACAGCTGAGGCTTCCACTTCCCACTGGCCTGGCCACTTCCTCAAGTTCACCATCACTGATTTAAACAAATGAGGGCCAAGTGGCAGGAATGGCATTGTGTGGCTGTTAGCTGTGGGTAGAGCCCTGACAGAGGGTGCCCAGTCCAGAATACCAGGTCTCGTTCATTCTCTGGGGATACATTTATGCCCCAGTTCCAGGGGGCACCTCTTGATTTAAAGAAATGTACAGATATAGATATATCTCCTCTACCACTACCCTCAAGAAACCAATGACTGCTTTCCCATATCCCTTAAGAGTTCATTGTCTTTGCCAGTCTTTCAGGATTGTCAACTTTACAGACCAAGAAGATGGCTTTTCCCAGGTTTGCAGCATCAGCAAAGCTGATGTTTGGAGCAGGTGGCTGTTGTGAGGCTGCCTGTTCCCTGCAGCGTGTTGAGTAACATCCATGAGTCTCTACCCAGGAGATGCCAGGAGCTCTCTCCCCCTAGTTATGACCAACAGCATCTCCAGGCAGACTGGATGACTCTCGCCCTGACAAAACTCAGTTTCGTTCCACTTAGTTAGCATATAAGAGAGGTTCCGGTCTTTTGAGAAGGGGTGGTAATGGCCACTAAGTGTTGGCATATCATTTTATGAAGTTAGTGTATCAGTTCAAATGAGACCATCTGGATTGTAGAAACTGTTCACTGATCCACTTTGGAAGCAGGCTATGACTCTAATGCCAGAGTCAGACTTGATAAGTTCAGTGATTCCGTAGAATTTTAAGAAACATAAATCCCAGGGACCATTCATGGTTGTTTTGTGATGACAGTTCTGGGCTCCAGTGAGTTTCCAAACACTGAGTTTGAAGACAAACCAATTTCTTCTTCTTCTTCTTTTTTTTTTTTTGCTATTTTATTTATTTGTTTATTTACTTATTAAAGATTTCTGCCTCCTCCCCACCACCGCCTCCCGTTTCCCTCCCCCATTAAGTCCCCCTCCCTCATCAGCCCGAAGAGCAATCAGGGTTCTTTGCCCTGTGGGAAGTCCAAGGATCTCCCACCTCCATCCATGTCTAGTAAGGTGAGCATCCAAACTGTCTAGGCTCCCACAAAGCCAGTTCGTGCAGTAGGATCAAAAGCCCATTGCCATTGTTCTTGAGTTCTCAGTAATCCTCATTATCCAATTTCTTGATTTTGAAGCTCACTAGGACCTTTGGTGTGCTAATGTGGCTTACAAGAGTTCAACAGGATTGATAGTTAGTGTTGGTTATTAAAACTTGTATGATGTCTCTTGATACCATTTCACGACAGGCTGACAGAACCTGGGGCGTCCTCACCACAGGACACCCTGGCCTGTAGGTGTTAGAACAGTGCCACTAGGTGCCTGGCAACTTCGTGATTTGGCTGACTGCTTTTTCCTCACCTATCAAACCCCATCCCAGCCTCAGGCTCTGCTGTGATTATATTAAAGTGTTTAATCTGATTGAAATCTAGTGTAAGTGATTGATTTTGCTTATCTGGCCATGAATTCATTATGTTCACTTTACAATTTCATTCCCAGAGGGAAAATTATGAGTCTTATTTTAAAGTTCGATAGGAATATTAGTGGACAGAGGCCCTAACACAGATACCCTTCCTGCCTTTATCTCAGGGTGTCTGGAGGGCCATGGGAAGGACTATTTTGGGCTCATTCATCTTCATGGGGGTCACTAGTGAGAGAGCAGTGGGCTCTTGGTAAGTCTGTACCCAGCATGGACGGAGAGGTGATAAGCCACATTCGAAAGTTAGAGTTCTAAGTAATAGCTCAGAGTAGTGTCCTTCTGAGTCACGTGTGTGTGCCACAGACTACAGATGTCAAATGCACATGGTTTGCAAAGGTCTCTCTAACCCTTGTGCAAACTAGATTAAACAAAGTCATGATCTCCCTGTACCCCAAGTCAATTAAAATGCCCAGATAGCCTGTAGGGAGCTCATACTTGGCTTGTTTGCTGGAGTCTCTTTCCCCAGACTGTGGAGTCCACACAGAAACTGTGTTCTTTGTCTTTTTCCTGCCTTCACCGATGACTTTATGTACTGCTTGCCAGAGAGACGAACAGATCCAGGCTGGAGAGGTGTAAAGAATTATATTTAGGTCATCCAGGTAAAGTAATATGGCCTGGAGCCTGGGAGCTGCTGCTTCGACAGCCCTCTGGGAGCTGAGACGGCGTAAGGGAGCTGTATCGAATGTGGTGGTGCACGGTTGATTCAGCCTTCTGGCTGGTAAGAGACCTATATGGGAGGGTGGGGGAATTGGCATTACATTTGAATAATGGTTTGGGAAGCATAATTGGGACCACCCCTTTTTTTCTATTAGTATGATAAAGAAGAGGAACTAAGATACTGAGATCATAAGGATGATAAAGTACCAGAGACAGATTCCTGTGGTATCTGACCACATGATCTCTAGATGTGTCGCTACACACCAAATCTCAACAATTCTTTTCTTTTTTTCTTTTGTCTTGTTTTCCTTTAAGCACCTAGGCCCCTTCTGGTAGAGCTGGGATTGAGTTCAGGTTTTGTGCATGGCAGGCGAATGCCCTAACATTGAGATGCCCCTCTAGTTTATAAATACTAATGGTGGCTGTTCATTTAGAGCCACAAGTCAAATTGCCCATGGATTTTTAACTGTCCCCGCAGGAGAGCACTCTTTCATTTGTTGAAACTTGAATTACTGATCCATGCATCATTCATTCATGCCCTTGATCATTTCCGGCTGTGGTGGCTGGGCCATTGGCAAGAAAATTGATAATCTTTCTATATGCCAATAACCCCGAATTTACTGTTCAAAAATTGTCATCACAATTAATTCCCAGAAAAATCCTGAGCTGAGTGGCACTGGGAGAACAGGTAATTGCCTGGGTTTCTCAGGAAGTCGGCCTGCCCTGCCTGGCCTTTTTGGAAACAAGGAAACCGAGGCTTTGTAAGTTGCCAAAGGTCAGCCCGTGGTTCAGAGGCAGACCCATTTTGGCAGCCCTGAATTGCCCTGGGGAAGCATGGCACACCCTCCTGGAAAAGTTAAATAACAGCCGAGCTTATGTAACCTCGGGATAATAGCGTGGAGCATGTCACCGACATAGCAGACATTTGTGCGATGACATGCTAGCTGCCATAGCAAAATAGCTGTTGGGGCATTCAGAAGGTAAAATGCAGGCCCATCAAGACATTTCAATGGGCTTGGACCATTGATGGTGGACACAAAATTGTGGGTGGTCCGGATTTAGCTTCTCCAGACACACAGATGGGAAGTGAGAATCTCTCTCTCATTTTTATACATTGATGGTTCTCAAACTTTTGGGTCTTACTACCAAAATTTAAATTATGTAAATGTCAACATTTCAAACATTATTAACATTCAAACATTATTAAAAGATACCAAAGTTGACAGCTTCAGAGAGCCTGTTTTTGTGGATGATGGCTGTCAATATTTACACATAAAATGGAAATAGATGCATTTAAAAATTAATTTAAAATAAGCCCATTGGATGTTAACATATAGAGTGCATTTTCAGGAAGCACAAAGTTTTTTTCAAGCAAACTTCATAGAAGCATTTATAATTTTGAAAACCCCTCTAGCATCTGGCTTCATAGAAGTTAGATAAATGAGTAAGGTGGCTTCTGCCTTTGGATAGTTGTGATCTATCACCATTCTTGTAGCCCACGGAGTCTCCTGACAGTCGAAAGGACATAAAGAAGTCTATTGGAACTATTAGGAGAATGATTTTAACCTCATAGATCTTTGAAAAGCTCTCAGGGATTCCCTCCACCCACACAGGATGCTAATTTTTAAACAAGATCCAAGAGGGTGTTTAAGTTGGGTGGGAGGTTGACTCTTGATGGATCTCCCTTGGGACAGGGGAAGAAGAGGGAACACAGGCCACAATCGCTCCTCTTCCTGGCCCCGTCTCTTGGGAGTCTGAGCATACTGACGCCCAATGACAGATTTGGTTCCTTCCGATGAAAGTTCTAATCCTGGCTCATGTGTGTAACAAGCACCTCAGGACTGTCTTCTTCAAGACCCACCATGCATTGCAGTGCTAAGTGAGTAGCAGTTACTCTCTCTCCTCATGGTGGGAAACAGTTGAGAGGCTGTGTCTGCCCTCTCCGAGCTCACAGTCTGCATGGTGTCCATGTGTGGTTTCTCTGGCTCTAGAGAGTCTCAGTAGAAGATGCTGTGGATCCTCCCTGTTTAGGAAAAGGATGCAGCATTGGGAGTGAGGCCCCTGAGAGAACCAGAATCCAGTTCTCATGTATTTGCAAGGCAGTAATTAGAGTGTGCCTGTCTTCCAGCCTCTAAGGTTGAAGTTAGTTTTCCACCCAGAGGTGCTTCTGGGCCTCAGGGGACTTGGGCCAGTGCGTCCTGCTTGGGGCTGTTCATGGGGGTGGTAGGTACTCTCCCTTTCCTAACCAGTTTGCCCTGTTAATGGCCATGACTCACTGCTTGCTTCTGCCCACTGTGGCTTTTCTGCTACACAGGACAGCTCACTTAACATTCCAACACTTGTACTTTTATTTTTTTTTCATGTTGTGGTGACATGGCCTGTTCCTGGAGGGGTCCCTTCTTATAATTCTTGTTTTCCAGAAGTATAAGCATTCTGGAATCTTCTGTTGCCAATGCCTGGCTTCTGATATCCTGGCACTCCAGCTGTGTGGTTTTGATTCTTGATACACCTTTTTTCTTATACAAATATTGCTGCATTGGAAAATCAGATACATCTTGGGTGCCTCTGGCCTCTGGTGCTACTGCCTTATCTGTCTAGGTTTCAAGGGCACTCTTTAGCCTAGTTATGGGGGATACAAAGGGACTGGAATCAATTCCAGATCTGATTTTGCTGTTTGCTAGCTGGGTGACCTTCTGTAAGTCACTTAACCTTTCTGGACCTTCCTTTTCTTTGGGGGAAATGGGATTGAGAAGGCAAGTAAAGCAATTTCTACATGGTTACCAGACTTGGCCTGAGCATTCTTGCTAGTCCACCTGCCCTTTGCTGGCCAAGTGTTTTAAGTAAAGATATATACCTGGATGCGTGTTCACATACAGTCTCTCATCTGCCCAAGTGAAGTTGGTTTTCCTATGACTGGACATATAACTTGGAGAAAACTGTGACTGCAAGAATGGTTATCTATCTATTTAGGCTACAGCTACTTACTTAACGTGAGCGAGGTTAAGGTGCTTGGAGAGAGAGGTGGTCAGCCACCTTGGAAGTCCCACAGGAATGAGCTGTGAATTGAGGGTAGGAGACACACCATGGCAGAATATTCTGTCTGTCCAACCAGGGTACATGGCGGGAATAGCTCATCTCTATCTGAGGCTGTATTACCAGAAGGAGCTGCTAGAAGGATGGAGTTCTGAACTCTGCCTTAAAGGCAAGAGGATTTGGACCAGGGCAGGGGGAATTCTAGTTGGCTTAGAGGATATGATCGAGATTTTATATGACATCTGTCAGTCTGCCCAGATGTGCTGGCCGTCATGAGCCTGTTGACACTGATGTCTTGGCTTTGCAGTGGTTCCTGTCTTCTGGCTGCACATTTGGGCACATATTTCCATAGGGTACCCGAAATCTGGGAGAGAGGGAGGAAGGAAGCTACTTTGGACTTGGCTGGAGAAAGTAGTATACTGTCGAAATACTGTGCAGTGCTCGCTCTCGTGTTCCTTCTCTCTCTAGATGTATTTGGAAAAAAAATGATTTCATATTGTTCGAGGAAATCCATAAAAAAGCTATTCTATACAGCTTAAAGGTGCTATCCATTTAATTTCAAGAACAAAGATCAAGGTTAGGGTGGAAATATGAGCTCTCTCTCTCTCTCTCCCTCTCTCCCTCCCTCCCTTCCTCCCTCTCTTAATTTTAGGGGACTTTTAAAAACAAGACTTCAGCTGTCTACCCAGTACCTCGATGGTCAGAACCTCCCAAGAGGCTGGCTTAGCAAAGCAGTGTGGGCAGCGACATTTGTGGTTAACCACCCCTTCCCAGCACTCCCACATCAGAACTCACACACACTTCACCTCCGACTCCTGCCTGCCACGTCCTTTCGCAGAGGTGAATTGCTGCAGGGTGACATTTTACATCACAGCTGTGATGCCCACATCACATCTGAGTCTTTGCGTCATCAAACCTAGGCTCTGAGAATGTTGGGGCTGGGAGGAAGTCCTCACTCTAAATGTCTCACTTACAAACAGGGAGCTGAAAATCGGGTTGTAAATCTAGTTTCCCCCTAGCGGGTCACATAACTTTCCAGGTTCTCAATGGGGTTTCCTCAGCTGCTCCTTCTTGAGGCTTCATTGCATCGTAGTGTTTACCTTTCAGAACAACTGTATGAGAAGACCTTGACCTCTTCCCTACAGTTGATGAGCAGCGTGTAGCTGCTAATAGGTACTTGTGTGACAGTGTGGCTTCAGAATGCAGCGGCGGCTCCGGAGCAGGGCTCCAAGCTGCTGTGTCGTTCCCATTTCCTCCCCAGCTTCTACCTGTATCTCTTTTCTCCCATCCTCCACAGCCCTGACGTTCTCCTTGCAAAGGTCGGATTGTGCTGGTGACTGCCAAGGTGATTCAGGGCTCTGGAGTCCATAGATAGCGCAGGAAAGACTTCTTCTGTGGTTCAGGATCCTTATCTGAGGAGCTGTGGAGCTGAGCCAGATCTCTCATTCAGGAGGTGAGGGCTGGTTGATTGAGACAGTGGGCAGAGGAAGGCTGGGGAGAGATTAAGCAATACAGCAAAGAGAAAACAGATGGAAGGAAGGGTCAATGGAAATCTCCCTCAACTCAACCATCTCCCCTTTCAGCAGAGGTCAGTTGCTGAAGAGTGGTCTCCTGCTGATAGGACAGTCACTGCAGATGTGACGGCACACTGAGGGCTCCAGCTGTCCACTTCTGTCATGTGTAGTGTCTCCCTTTCAGACCCTTTTCTGTCTGTTTTTGTTCTCCCCTCCTTACAGCAGTGGCTTGAACATGACGCTGTGATCGCTGACAGTTTTATGGAGGGCCAAGGGCACCTGCTTACCAAAGACTGCATTTGCTTTTGATGATCAGCTTTGCTGGAGGCTTCACCCTTCATAGGAGCTGAGTTTCCAAGTCTCTGTAGAAAATACTACAAGGCACCTCAGTCATTTCCTTGACCGGCCTGCATACTGACTCAGAACAGCCCAGGGCCACCCTCTACAGGAGGAAGAACGTTCTCTGCAGCTCACCAAGGGCTCAGTTTGGCAATGGTGTGAAATCCACACAAGGTCCAAGTTTTAGACTCACTTATGGCCTTATGAAAGGGATAGATCAATTTGGAAGATATCTGTGGGTCATGGAAGAATTTTTCCATTTTTTAAAGAAAAGTATTAAGTCACAATCTTATTGTTCAATACTGACAAGAACAGCTGCTGTTGAGTCCACTAGGAAGACAAATGGAAAGACACGTCAGGACAGCAGTCATGGTGCCGCAGGTGCCAGGCCTCAGGAGCTGCTTGGGAGCATAAGTGGTTTGACTGTCAAGGGCTCTACCACTTTGCTTTTCTCGATGCGACATTCCTGCCAAGAAAGTTTCCATAGAAACAGAAATAATGACAAAATACTGTGTATCTGTTTAACAAGTGTGGATTAGAAAGGGCTGTTATTTGTAATCTGTGTGCACGTGTGTGTGTGTGTGTGTGTTGGTATATGGTGTGTGTGTGATGGTATATGGTGTGTGTGTGATGGTATATGGTGTGTGTGTGAGATGGTATATGGGGTGTGTGTGTGTAATGGTATATGATGTGTGTGTGTGATGGTATACGGCGTGTGTGTGTAATGGTATATGATGTGTGTGTGATGGTATATGGGGTGTGTGTGTGATGGTATATGGTGTGTGTGTGTGTGTGTGTGTGTAGACTTGTGTGTTCAAGTGGACTAGCCCATTTAGGCATGTGTAGAGGCTAGAGGTTGATACCAGCATGTCTTCATTAGTCACTTACCCATTTTATTTATTAATTACTTATTTATTTGAGACAAGATCTTGCTGTTTCTACCAGATTTCCCAGTGAGTAGGCCCCCCAGATTACACCTGTTTCTCCCTTCTCAGTGCTGGGGTTACAAACACATGCTGCCCGGCTGGCTTTCACATGAGCGCTGGGGATTTGAACTCAGGTCCTCGTGCTTGTGCAGCAAGCATTTTACCCAGTCCTGTAACTTGGAAATACATGCTCACATTCATGAAACATAAAGTTTGCAAACTAAATTTTATGGGTGTGAAAGATCATGTGGTTTTGATCAATGAGAATTTTTGAGGTGTAAGAAATAGGGATGCAGAGAGACTGGAGAGATGTTACCAGGGATCAGAGTTGGGCCAGGTGTTTCTTGACTCTCAACATCTTATTCAAGAGTGAAATAGAAGCCCACACAGATTACAAAGTATGAGGAAACTTTTATTTCAAGCAAAGCAGTAGTGAGTAGGGGAAAGGAGGACACTGTCAAGTATAACAGTGGTCTACATGAGTGAACATACTTAAGGGCCCAGATGACTACCTGGGGTCTCTTTTTATGGAGTCTAAAGAGAAGAGAGTGGTGTGGGTAATTCTCTATTTTAATCAATATAGATACATGAGGTTATATAATCATTTCTCCACTGTGCATCTGCATCTGATTTTAATCATATGCATTCTTGATTATGCAGAGGTCTAAGATGGCAAATGGGGGAGTCTCTCTGTTTACCTGAAGACCCAGCTATTCCTTATTGCACATGCACTCCAAACCAGTTCAGGCTGGCTTGCCCTTTCTAACATTATACCTGGACATAAGGAGAGTATGACTGAACAGAATTCACCTGAGATGATTGTTATAATGGAAAGATAAACAAATGTATTCCAGTATTTGGAGTGGAGCATGCATACAGCCTACTGCAATGCAGGTGAGACTCGGTGTTGCCAACAGGTTGCTAGGTTGAGGAAGCACACTCAGAAAACTGCTGTAGGTTTTCTGTGTGGAACAAACTGTGGAGACGGGTAGGAAAGTAAGCTCGGGCTAAGTGAGTTCCATGAGTAGTCCACACGTGCCTTTGTGTTTAGAGAGGAGGATGCTATTCCTGGCAATATCCAGAGACCGAGGTGTGGCCTAATGAAGGGTGCAGGACAGTGTTGCCCATATCGACGCATGGTCTTTCCTCATCCTGTAAGGATGGTAATCATGCGTTAAAGACATTGCCCACCTTTTGCAGTTCACTTCTTGGATCAAGAGAATTTCATTCCAACACAAAGCAGCCAGTTCCTGTGGCTCTCCCATCGTGCTTTAGGACCATCACTTCTGTGATCTCTGCAGGCTTGCTGCACAAATGTGGGGCCTGGGAGAGATGCCCAGAGGCATGGGGCGGTAGAGGAGAATGAGTAACAAACATTTGTCTGGAAAGATTTTGTTTACTACAGCTCTTCTGGAAACAGAAAGTTAAGTTTCCTTACTTCTCACACTTGTTTTAAGGATGACAGAAAGATTTAGAGACATCGATGGTTTTGGTCATGAATATAGCATCCTACACTGGAGACCTAAGCCTTACAATCTTTGAACTCCTGGTCTCTTGTTCTTTTTTACTACTACTGGGGGGCTGCCATATGTGATGGCAATGAGGCTTTGGTTCTGACCTCCCACTCAACATGTTTGTTCCCTCGCTCACTTGCTCAACAAGAACTTACAGAGGGCCCGGTCTGTTCTGGCAGTCATTCTAGGTACTTGGGGATTCATAAGAACAAAAATAGGCAGGATCATCGTCAAACTTACGTCTTAACAAAGGAAGGTAGGTGGTAAGTACTAAATAATAATAATAATAATAATCGGTGAGATAGTAATTGATATGAGACTGTGCGATAAAGGTGATGTACAGAGGAAAACCGCTGTGTGTGATGAAGTATGCGCTGCACCTCTCTGGGCTGGCATGAGGTGGCAGGCACTTCAGGCCGGGCTGGTTAGCACCGGCCTCATTGAGAGGGTCCATGCGAACCAAGAACTGATGGAGGGGGTGGGGTCAGCCGAACAGCTGACCTGAGATGTTCTTCAACTCTGCGGCCACGTGTCTCAGAGAAGACTCTCTGTCCAACTAAGTAGCTGAGAGAATTGCTCAGGGCTTAGAGAAACTCTGTCTGATATCTTGGGTTTCTTTCTGCTCTGCTGAGTCACAAGGCCACGGGGACCTGCTGGCTCTTCCTTCTCAGAGCATTAATTTCCTGGAGCCCACCCTAGGGCATTTGGGAGGCAGAGGTTTCACGAGGGCCTCAGACTCTTGGGCATATTTCCTGGAAGGCAGGGGCACCCCTATGGTTTCTGTGTACACTGGTTAGGTAGCACAATGTGGGACAGGGGATTGAGGCTACCTGCTTATGAAGTGGTTAAAAAAAATGTATCTTCAGGTTGCTAAACATTCAGCTCTGAAATGCCACGTCTCTAGTTGAAGCTCACTTAAGTAACCATTGAAATCTAGAAAGGTAGTGTGTTCCTCCAGTCAAGTGGTTTGAGTGGTGGCAGCCAGCCAGTGACAGATGAGAAGAGATGGCTTTGTGGTACAGATTGGGCTCGAGACAAGCCTGAGGGGAGACAGGTGCTCAGGGCTGGGTGCCCTGCCTGCCTTTTTGGAAGAGCAAGCCTTTATGCCCGGACTAGCATGTGTCAAGATCACCCCGAAGCCTATGTATTAATCTCGATAAACAGCTCATCTAACCCCATATAGGCCTGGAGCACTCATACTCGAGTGACTGGGACGATGCTCTGCTCAGAGTTCACCACTGTCCCCTCCTCCCGGGACTGTTAGATTCAGATGACGAGAGTCCCAGGCTTTGTCCCATCTGAGAGCAGCCAGTGCCGAAAGATGACTTTACCAGGGTCAAACGTTGACCCCATTCTCACCACCTGGGGCAATTCTGTAAGGCTGGCCCTGCCGCACAGCCTCTCTTTGATTTGACTGAGACCTTTGCAATGATGTCTCCTTCTGCCTGCTCCTGCTTCCGTCATTCCTTCCACGGGGGCTGATCTGGGCCAGTACCCCAGAAACCCTTTGTGCAGATCTCCCACACAGTCCCCAGCCTTGGTCAGAATCTGCTAGAAAGTGCCTGTGATGTGGAGCCTGGGCCATGGTACAGTTGCAACACTATGTGTGGTTCGCCGTCTCTGTGGCTTGGCTTCGTGTTTCCCTACCTCCCTGCAGTCAGAGCTTTAGATCTTAGAGTTGAACGTTGTTCTCCTTGATGTGGACTTGTCATTGGCTCTGCTGAGTCCTCAGGGAGTGTCCGTCCCACATAAACAAGTACTAGGTGCTGTGGTCGCTTCAGAGGGGTGTCCTCGTTCTTGTCACACAGTCAGGTTCCTAGAGAACACACAGGGTCAAACCACTTCTTTTCACCTTGCCCTCCACAGAGAGGTGGGAAGAATGAGCCAGTGGGAGCATTAGATGGTGAAGAGATCAGAACCTATAGCCTCGGGTGCCACTGATATCCATGGGGACAGGGTCAGTTGGGAGGTGGAAGGGTGCAGTGTGGGGGAGGGAAGATTCACACTTGGGTCTGGAGAATAGAAGCAACTGGGGCGGGGCAGGGGTGGTGGAGCTTGACAAAGAGAAGCATGGCTATTCAGAAAGCAGACGGCCGCGTTCGAGGGGGTGGATGATGGTCATTCATTGACCACCTCTGTGTGCTGTCAGGGGTCTGTCCTGACCAAGAGAGTCTACCAGTACACTGTGGGGGTTTTGTCAGTCCCCCAGGAGCATGGCTCTGCCAGCCCTGCCAACTCGAGACCAAATGTTCCTCCTACACAGCTGTCTTCCGCATGAAATTCTGCCGGAGAGGTGGGTGAGCGAGCGAGCGAGCGAGCGAGAATGAATTACCCCTGTCCCACGTCTTGGCTGGCATTCAGGCTGCCTGCTTGCTTGAGCTATTCCTTCGTTTCTCAGATAAATCAGGAACACGGTACGCGCTCCTCATGGAATCATCCCGCCCTCCCCACCTGGCCTGCGCCTGGCAGAATAAATGCCTGCCAGGCCCAGAAGGCTCTGATCAGCACTCATATGTGCATCACCTGTCCAGATTCCACGTGGGCAACCCAGGGACACAGGGTGGTGAGCGGTGTACCCTTCACGTGACAGGAGACCAGCGTGGGGGTGAATCTGTCTAGGAGTCTGGGCTTCTCCCACCAGCAGAACACTCTCAGCTCTTCCACGTCTTGTCTGGATATCTCTCCCTTCGCGTCTGACATAAACATGTCCCCTGTGATATGTCACACTCGGCCTTCTCCCGCCCTGCAGCTGCCCCATGTATAATGTCAGGGCTCAGAATGTGAGGTTCAACCTCATCCCCCACCTTCCAAATCTCCCCCAACCTTCCCGAGCTCTCTCCTTGCTTTGCCTGTGACAAGCTTTTTGCCTCTCAGATCTGCCTCCCTTCATTCTGGGCACCAACAGTCTTGCCATCTGCTAAGCTGTGTGTATTTCTAAAAAACTATGTGGACACTGTCCCAGCACCCCAAACTCTACAAATCTAAGAATGAGCTATTTTAGCCCCCGGCTAACTCAAGCTTCCCCTCCTGTCTCCAGCTTCACTTCTGTTCATCTAGCCTCTGCTGTCCGGACTCCTGTGCCATTCTTGGGCCCCTTGCTCTCTGTCCCTTCTTGAAGTCTTGTTATTTCCCCGAAGCCTCATTGCCTCTTGGTTGTAGTCCTTGTATAGGTTCTTGGAACCTTTGACTTAGCCTTTTAAGAATTTCCTCTTCACTGGCCTTGGGTCCATTCTCTCTTGGGTCCAGCTCCATTCTACCACTGTTAAAAGGTTTATAGTCTTAATTATGTCAGATAAAACCATTAATTAATAGTTTTAATGATGTGATTTTCTTGCTCAAATCTACAATGTTGTCTCAGATAAAATTTGCTCAGCCTTTTTGATCTCTAAACCTATAGACAAAGTACACTTTGGTCAAAATAGCTCATTTGCTATTTTGTAAGCTTTCTTGGCCTCCCCTAAATCTCCCTTTCCCTCCGAATTGTGTGCAGCCTAAGCCTTATTCCAAGGCATGTCTTCAAGGACACCTTTTCTTTGTTTTGATTGTCTTTATGAGGGAGACAATATTTTAATTCTTTTATAACTATAGCTCTGCCTTGCACCT
This sequence comes from Alexandromys fortis, assembly GCF_014885135.2. Taxonomy (NCBI): domain Eukaryota; kingdom Metazoa; phylum Chordata; class Mammalia; order Rodentia; family Cricetidae; genus Alexandromys; species Alexandromys fortis. The sequence goes on along the minus strand of NW_026067934.1, from coordinate 7,947,874 downwards.
CTTGTTGGAATTATTCTGAATCTTGGGAGGTACCAGGATGAGGCTTTATGAAAGCCTAAACTGATGCTAATGAATCCTAGATGTGAGGTTATTACATGGAGCCTGTGTGTCATGGGTGCTTGCCCTTTGCTTCAGAGATGTTGTAATAAAGATACGGCACCTCTTTCCCTTCCTGGCATATGCAAGGCTCTGGGTATCATCCTTGGAATGGGAGAAGAATGCAGGTCGGGAGGCTGTGGGTGATGGTGCATACCTCTTTCCCCAACTATTTGGCATGAGGAGAAGGAGCCCACAAGCTCTAGGCTAGTCTGGACAACAAAGCAAGACCCTGTGTCCACAATAACAGCAGCAGCAGCAGCAACAACAGAGCATAATAGCTCCTCAAACTTCAGGGCTGGGGACCGGTTTTTAGAGACGTAAAGATGTGAGCATTTAGTGTCATGCCTGCGCATCATTTACATGGCTTCAATACAACTGTTACTTTATGGCCCTTACAGCACCTCCGAGTGATGGGTTTCTCATGTACTGTTTTTATGAAGCAAGTTAAGAGACTTTATTGGTCATATAATGGTCTGGGGACAGATGGAGGCAGAGTTGGATCAACACGTTCATATGACATCATGTTGCTGTCTTTGTCTAGACTGCTGGGTTCTGATTGGCTATATCCTCAGGATAAGGCTATCCCAGGTGGAAACAGAAATGACTGTCACAGCTTCACCCTTACACTTACCTATTAGTAGCTTAGGAACACAGAATGACAGAAAAGCCCGTGTTTCCGGATAGCTAGCAGAAGTCAATGCGAGGAGCCATCTCTTCTTTCACTGAGGTACCCAGGGAGCATGGTGCTCTGGAGCCAAGTATGGCCCCCAATTAACAGAGGAGCAGACTACAGATGTAGAAAAGTTAAGTAGATCAACGAAGATCTTATAGCAAACCGGAACCCATGCTGTTTGAATTACTCTCTGTTGTTTTGGACAGTCCGTGTCTTTTCTTTGTATCTAGGTAACAATCCTGTTTGATAACGTCGGTGACAACTCTGAGTTCCATTGCAAGGGTCGCAAAGGACATTGCTGTGTTCTTATTTTCCTCCCCTTGATCCTCTTAATTGGCCTGAAGACTCAATACCCAGTCCCTTTAAGTTCTGTTCCTTTTCATCCTCTTTAAAAAATTGATACGGATCTCAAAAGCATTCTGTGAAGTGAAAGAAGCTACCCTTAAAGGCTGCGCACTGTCAGATCCCATGTTCTGGAACTGACAGAACTCCGGTGTTGAAGACATGAGTGTCTGCTGGATGGGGTGGGCCTGAGGTCAAAGGAACATGGGAGAATCTTTTGAGATAACGTTTTCTTTTCAGTCTTGATGGTGGTAGTTATTATAGACTCTTCATATTTATCAAAGTCTTTGGAACCGCACTCTCAAATGGGTCCATTTTATAGTGAGCAAATTATACCTAACTAAGTACCCAAACGCTTAGTTCCTGCTCAGGCCTGAATGACAGGGGGACTGACAACTTAATGAACACTGAAGCTGTAGGCTGTGATGAGTTAAAGCTTTGAGAAGCCACTGGGATCTAATACTGAAAGTAAGAAGCCACAGAGTATTAGAGCCATTCAAGAGGAGATTGCCTCTCCCTGGGAAGTGCTTAAGCTGGTCTGGATATGAACACACTGGGAGCCCTTCCTGCCACCACTGTCCTACCAAAGCTATGAGCCATACCACACCCCTCTTCCCTTGGGCTAGGTCAGTAGCAGAAGCTATCTGGGAAATGTAGCAGCTGGTATTGAGGCAGAGGGCTGAGGCACAGAACGAGACGGCGGAGCTCAGAGAAATAAATGATTCTAGAGGAAGCTGCTTAGCCTCTGCTCCCATAATGCTGTGCAGTCAGTGTTTCCCAGCCAGCTTAGGGGGATGGGAGGAGCCTGGAAATATCTGGTGCACGTGGAATGCAGCATCCCTCTTTGTCGTTCTGTTGGACTATCCCTCTACCAAGCCATCCTGTACATATAAGGACCAATTTAGGTGTTCCCTTCCTTCCTCCCATTGTCTCTCCCCCCGGAAGTCTCTTTGGGATCTCCTTCCAATCTTTCCAATGCGGGTCTTTGTATTCCTCATTCTGTCCAACTCACAATCCCTTCCAGTGCACTCCAATCTGGGAATACATGTTGTAGATCCAGTCTTTCACTCCTGTACCCCTAAATGCTACAATTTCTTCCTGCCACCCTGTGTTGTCTCTAACGCAACTGCTTGACAATAAAGCAGCAGAACAAGAAGATACTATGTAACACACAAATTACATGGCAGTTTCTGAAATGCTTGTCTGCTCAATGCCCAGCTTTACTGCCAGAGAACTAATGGATGCTTTCAGTTGTGTACACAGCATTCTCTGATTTGAGACACCTGATTAAAAATACATGAATTGCAAGCAATTGTAGTCTTTCTGAAATGGGATGAAAAAAAAAGAGAGAGGAAGAGAGACATTGTTTACCAGTTATTCCAAGGAAACAGGGAAGACTCTGGGGTAGAAATAAGGTTCTGGGAAGCCTGTCTTGGGGATGCCAGACACAATGGCTTCTGAGTTTGCCTGTCGGGAGTCACTGATGAAGGAGATCAGGTTCCTGCTGTGTAACAGGTGAGATCCCGAGACACAGAAGGCTCTTAATCATGCAACAAGGACAGGAGGTTTGCTTTGAGCTGGGAACTCAGATGAAGCAGCCTATTCTGGCCGAGGGCCAACGCCCTAGCTCCATACGGCTTCTGAGAAACATTTCCTCGCTCTTGTTTATAGTTGGCTTCCAGCATACACAGATCTGACACTTCTCGGCTTGAAAGTTGTACACAGCGCCCCATCAGTTGTAGGGAGCAAGACAGGGTCTCAAGCCACTCGAGGACAAGTGTCAGGCTCTTTCTTCAACTCAGTGCTGAAAGATTGCGGCCTGGCTGTGATAGACAAGCAAAGGAGGAAGCCCGGAGGGATGCTCGCAAGGCCCTGTTTGAGCACCTCCTGCTCTCCGGCTTTCACTGGGTTTCCAGCCAGACCCCACCGATCAGCTGGGAGACCTTGCCAGTGCAAGCCCGGCAGATGCAGATGGCATCTGCACATTTGGGTTTGTGCCCAGGCTTGGCCAGTGCTGCTGACAGGCTGTGGGCTGTGGTCTCACAAGGGCAGGTTCAGAAGGTGGCTCAATGCTAATGTAGCATGTGCTGGATTCCTGGGCAGGCGTCCACGACCAAGAAACTGCACAGGGCTTTGCTGCCCCAGAAACCATCCTCCCTGTGGACTGCAGAGGGTCTCCTGTTTAACGAGTGCTGAGCTCCAAGCTCCCTGAGAACGCTGCTGTCTGCTCAAGCCTCTGCGAACACTCGAGTATCTGTCTTGTGCTCTGGGGATGTTGGAAAGATGTGCTGGGGTGAGAATGTGCAGGGCTGTCCTCTGTCCTGATGCCAGGTACCTCCTTCTCTAGCAGTTTTGGATGTGATACCAAAAAGCTCAAACAAGAAAAGTAAGAATGTACAAACAGAACCACATCAAACCGAAAAGCAAAAGAAACAGCCAAACGAAAGGGCAACTCAGGATGGGGCAAAATACTTGCGGACTGTATACACAATAAGGAACTAATATAAAAAGATTCAAGGAATTGATATAGTCCACTAACAATAAAACAAACAAACACAAACAAAAAGACATTCTAAAAAGGGGTAAATACATGAGCTAGAGAGATGGCTCAATAGTTAAAGAACCCTGACTGCTCTTCCCAAGGATTGAGGTTTGGTTCCTAGCACCCACATGGTTTGTAACTCCAGTTCCCCGGGATCGGATGCTCTCTGCTGGCCTCTATAGGCACTGCATGAATGTAGTACAAACATAGATGCAGGCAAAACACCCATGCACATAAAATAAAAATAAATAAATCCTTAAAAACCAAAGTGGGAAACTTTAGAGCTGCATGACCCCTGACCCCTTAAAGGGGACTGTGTTCCCCAAGTCTTTCTAACAGGATCTCACTGACCCACCCCCGAGTCTCCACTCAGAGGATCCGTGCTCTAGCTGTGGCTACCACATAGAGGTTTTTCTACCAGAGGGACAAAGTGAAGTAAGACTGCCAGATAAATAAATACATCCATATATAAAAGGACAAAGGTTCTGAAAAGACGTTTCTCCAAAGAAGATAAAGGGATGGTTAACAGATGTCTGAAGTGAAGATTTTCAGTTTTACTAATCATCAAGAAAATGCAAATTAAAATCGTGGAGCATGACCACATCACACCTGTTGGGGTGCTGCTGGCAAAAAGATGACGTGCTGGTTGAGATGCAGCGGAAAGGAAGCCTTTCAACAGTGTTGGCGGGAATGTACTTGGCAGCGCCCTTATGGAGAAGTAGGATGGATGCGCCTTCAAAAGCTTTACATAAAAGCTTAAAATCGACTTTCCATATTATCCAGCACTTCTAGGACTCTGTACTGTCATGTGAACACACCCCAAGTGTTGGTAGACCGTGAAGTACCATGACAGTAGGGACAGACCCTGTTGTTGTCGTGCACAGGAAAATCATTCATTCATTGGAAAGTAAAGTCTGTACAGTCTCTCATGTGTAGACTAGAAAGATAACAGACTTGTAGACATTGAGTAGAATGGTAGTTTTGGGGGCTCGGGAAGTTGTGAATGAGAGATGTTGGTCAAAGGGTGTGAACCTGGGATTATTAGATAAATAAATTCTGGAGACCCGGTGAGCAGCATGGCAATTATAGCTAACAGTGGTGTATGGCGTGTTTGAAACTTGCCGAGAGAATATACCTTCAGAATCAGGACAGCAAGAAGAGGGTCGCGAGGTCCGGTAGTGCTGTTAGCGTTAGAAGGTGATGATGTCTAAAGTGTTTCGTTTGTTTGGTTAGTTTAGTTTGGTTTCATTTGTTTATTTTGCTTGACACAGGGTTTCTCTGTGTATCTTTGTCCTGGAATTCACTTCGTAGTCCAGGTTGGACTCAAACTCACAAAGATCCTCCTGCCTCTGCCTCCCCAGTGTTTAGATCCTAGGTGTGTGAGTTTTCAGACATTTTAGTGTATATCCGCCACGAGTACATCCTGCTTCACCTGTCAGTAATGGCTCAGTGAAAAGGACAGCTTGGTGGACGTCCTTCTCCTTACTGTCTGTCCCATCCTTCACACACAGAGATCTGAGAGCCTCCAAGGTTACGCTGGTGCTTTGCTGTCTTTGAAGTTGCTAAGGAGAAGGGAACCAGGAGGGGCTAATGTAGGAAGTTAGCTCATCCTTTCCCACCGAGCCAGTTCTGCTTTATCTTTCAGCTCCTAACTGGCCTGGCCACATCTGTATACGTTTATTTATTCTTCATATCCGTATTGTGGGCGTGGGTACCTCCTCCCCCTCCAACTGCTTCTTTCAAAACTTTGCCCCCAAGCAGGAGACCTTTCAGACTGTGTTTAGTCCAGAGAGTTTGAGCCAACACATCCATAGAGCCTGATTCCGGCTCTGGTCCCCACAGATGTTTTGTCAGCTTGTGAGCCACAGACGGAGAAAACTGGCTTGGCTAGAATGACCTCATCCCTGGGCCTGGTAAAGGGCGCGGAGACCTGGATGTACAGGAAGAAGCCTGACCCTGGGAGCTGAGTGGATTGTGGATTTGACTGTTATTGTTTTGTAGATAGTGAGAGCAATAAAAATGGCATATGGAAAAGAAGCAGATGGCCCTGGGTTCAAATCCTAAACCATACCGAAGAACTCCTCTCCAAGCAACCTTGGGTGACTGCTCGATGCTTCTAAGAGCTGACTGTTTGTCTTTGAAAGAGAATGATGCTATCACTGCGAGGGTTATGAGAAGTAGCAGACATTAAATTCACCAAGTTCAAGCTCAGGACCAGGACCCTGGGTGGCTCTTAGTGGTAGTGATTGTTACTGGGATTCTCTCATGAACAGTCCACGAGGATTGTTTTCCAAAAACCTTTTCTAGAGAAGGCGACGTTTTCCTTTTGATTCTGGCCACACATCAGAGTCACGTGAAGGGTTTTTAAACTGACTGGCCTGCTTCTTTAATCCTGGTGTTTCTCTTTTCAGGCCATGCCCTAGAATCTGTTTCTCCAAGAGTTTCAGGAGACTGTCCCTGGTTTAACTCAAAAGAATGAGCCGTATTGATCTGAGTTTCGGGCAGGGTGCTAGGGAGGGGTGAGGGAGGCAAGCCTTGCAGGGCAAGAGGCTCATTTTCTGGGAACTTGAGCGGAGTAGCATCTTACTATAGCTCCTGTCCCAGTCATCTTAGAAAACACTATTCTACATGCTCTCCTCCTTCCTGTAGCAATGCAGGCAGGAGGGTAGAAGGCCCTCGGAAGGAGGCCCACAAGATGGATGAACAGTCCCTCTGTTCTGACAGTCCCGTGAAGCTCTTTCCCCGTCTGCTCAGTGTTCGTTTCTCTTCTCATTTCAGATCTAACCAATCTTTCTTCTCTTGCACCCTGCAGGCATCCCTACCAGTCATATAGAGATCTGAGCTCTGAACCTGGCTGTGATTTAGGATGCTTTCTTGTTGAGGTGGAAGGATGAGAAGGACCCGGTTTTCAGTTTGTGATGTGAGCCCATTTCTGCCCTCAAATGGGACTGGGCCTGAGATTGAAAATGTCCCCATTTTACTCCATAACGTCAGTCCGTTTTGTCTCTGGAGGCTGGTGGGATGCCCATGAGGCAGACAGTGGGGCATGACCCACCTTCTGTGTGTGTCTCCGTAGACACCGGTAACACCTGCGGCCCAACCTCAAGCCTCCCAGGATCTGCACAGAGACGAGATGGAGAAACCTGAACGCCGTCAGAGAGTTTTGATTTCTGGGTTTTAGCTTGTTAGGTGGCATCTCCCTTTTCTCCACCACATTTGCATCCTTTCTAGCTCAGGCCACTGTACTAAGTCAAATGGATGGCCCATGTGGTCACTACAGATAGAATCCATGAACTTTCGGACTTTTACTATGCTAGGGGGGTTCCCCGTCATTCATAAATGAATATGGCAACTGTGTGCCCCCATAGTGATAGCTTAAAGAAGCCAGACAATGGAACCGAAGGAACTCAGACAATAGTCCTAAATATTTCTGTCTGTGCTTCCTGCCCTATTGCCCCTCCTTCATTCTCCTGTCTTTTTCTTTCTTATGGCCTTGATCTGTATATGCGATGAAAACTCTTAGCTGTATCTAACTCTGTATGTCTGAGGATCCTTAGGTTATCCCTGCAGCCCCTGACACACATACCTCTCCTCTAAGCGAAGACTTGGATGGTCATGTGTGTGTTTTTCATACCTCCGCTCCCAGAATCAGCTACTTGAGCAAGCTTGCCATCCTCGGTGTCTGGAAGGCACACAGTGGGTGTTTAGTAAATGTTTGTAGAGCAAGAAATAAAACTGCCAGGTGGTGGCAGTGCACATCTTTAATCCCAGGACTCAGGATGCAGAGACAGGCAAATTCATGAGTTTGAGGCCAGCCTGGTCTACAGAGCGCGTTCTAAGACAGCCAGGGCTACACAGAGAACCCTACCGTAAAAACAAAGTCTCCTCTCTTTGTTTGGAAAATCAGGTGTGGCTTCATCTCGTATGTGACCCATCAGCTCCTCCCACTCTTCATGTCAGTGTCTTGTAGAAATGTAGCCAGTGTGACTGCGCATGCCTGCGCTTTGATGGCATGTATCTGGGCATAGTGAACTGAGCTCTATTCAGACCAGGCACCACAAACCTTCTCCATGGTATCCAGTGCCCTCTTTCCTGTAGCACTACAGAGACAACTCACCCAGCTCTTACTAGAATGCATATTCTACCTTCCCCAGCAATGTCTTTTAAAATTAAAATGTATATATATATATATATATATATATATATATATATATATATATATATATATAATGTATGAGTGTTTTGCCTGCTTATATGTGCCCTGTGTGTAACTGGTAGCTGTGGAGGCCAAAAGAAGGCTCCAGATCCCCTGGGATTGGAGTTAGTGATGCTTCATGAGTTGCCACTGGGTGCTGGGAATAGAACCTGAGTCCTCTGGAAGACTAGCTCATGCACTGAACCACCAAGCCACTCCTCCAGTCCTCTTCAGTGATTGCTTCACAGGCCTCCTCCCCAGGGAGAAAGACTTCCTCATTGTCTCAGGAACATGTCATCAAATTCCTTCCCCTAAGCTTCCTCTCCTGGTCCAAGGCCTGGAATGCTCCCCCTCTATCCCTGCCCAACCTCTTCCACTCTTCTTACCGTCCATGCTTTGGTCCTGTTGCCTCCCAAAGTCTCCCACCTCGCAGCTCACCGATTACATGCTTCTCTGATTTCTCTATTGCTGACCTATATCGGATCTGACCCTGCCTCATTTTGCATGAACTCATCTTGTTCCCTCTGAGACTGGAACCTCTGGAGGCCAAGACATTTGTTTCTTATTCTCTTACATCTTCATAGCACAAAGTCTGAAGCAACTGGTAGCTATTTTTTCTCTAATTTTAAAGCAATGTAAGCAAAAAAAAAAAAACCTTACTGTTGTCATGAGGGAGACAGAGAAAGAGGGGCAGAGACAGAAAGAGAAAGAAAATGTGAGAGAGAGAGAGAGAGAGAGAGAGAGAGAGAGAGAGAGAGAGGTTCCTCAGGAGTTCTTCACCTCCTTTGAGACAAGATCTCAGTGTATCTGGAACTAACTGATTGAGCTGGCTGGCCAGCAAACCCCCACAGATGCTCCGGTCTCTCTCCACATCTCTAGCATTGGGATTACAGAGGTTTACCTGGCTGCTCTATGTGAATGCTTGTGCTCCCTGTGCCTACCAAGTGGCAGAGCTAAAATGTGTGAGACAGTCCTCTGCCTCTCCACCCTACCAGACCTGCAGGCTGCATGAGAGGGTGCAGGGGAACTTCACACATGTGGTACGCCTCATTCTTCTTGTCTGGATTTCCTTAAAGACACTCTTTTGCCTGGTTAACAGCTGTGGCAGCATCTCTGGCTACAAAATCCCTTTTTCGAAGGGTGGATCTCAGCATGACTAGGGTACCCCAGGGGCTTGGTTCAGCTTCATGGGGAAGGCAGAGGCTCTGGTGTCTTCATCACATAAGCTCAGGTCTTCTCCAAGAAGCACATCTGCATTCATCAACTTGATACAGAAGAAGTTGGGGCAGGCCAGCCTTCATGCTGGACAAGAGGACGGGAGGCTGTCCTTGATGAGCAAAATATATTTATGAAGGAAATAGGCTGCAAATCTTACAGTGATCCTTGGGTCATGAGTTCTCCTAGCCCTTGCGTCTTCATTTACTGGGGAATTGAATGATCATCTGTAGCATGTGGCTTGGCACTCCACAGATGTATCCTGATACAAGACATGGCTCAGATACTTGGATGGATGCCTAATATGAACTAAGAGGCTATTATTCGCTTTGAAGAGAGATTCCACTAGGCACAGACTGACATTCAAACACTGTGAATTGTCTGTCTTAAAAGTTGTCGTGTGGATAATGAGCGTTAAATAATGGGTAGCTTTTGAACACTTTAATTGACTTAGTTTGTGTGTGTGTGTGTGTGTGTGTGTGTGTGTGTGTGTACTTGAAAATGACATAAGGTGGAGGTGTCACCGGTGATGGGGCAAAACAGGTCCCCCGAGTCTCCGCTTAGAGACTTATGGGGTCCAGACTTGATGTGCTCCATATTGTTCCCTTCTTTGCTCTTCCATCCTGCACTAAGCTTCCTTTTCATTAGAAAATGGGACATAGGTTCACCAAGGAAAACAGAAGAAATGCTTTTGACAACTTCCCCCAGCATCCTCCCGTAGATATCCAAGAGGCCAAGACTTGTGTGGAAGGATATGGCCCTTTCTAGGAAGAACACACCTTCTATATTACAGAAAGCCGTCCTTGCCTACAGTCCCTCTAGCATGGCTGAGTTTCTAGGTTGCCAGGAACACATGGTGGATAATATATTTTCTTCACTGACTCCTCTGCCCCTATGCCTAGGCATATGCTAGATATATTTTATAAACCTCACTATTGTCTGGTCTCAGAAGGTTTTCCTCACCCCAAAAGGAAACCCTTCACTCCTTAAGCAGCCATCCCCATCTGCCCTTCCCCAGTTTTTGGGAAATTTAATCTACTTTCTGTCCTGGTTTCTGTTTATAGAGTTTTAGTTTTCTATAGATGGGCTCATACAATCTACAGCCTCATGTGCCATTAATTTAACACCCCTGCTTCCTCTTTCCCAAGTTTTTGTTCTTTGTCTGTTTTAAAAATTTTTTTAACTGGGGTGGGAGTAGTACTACAGTCTCGGGAGCCGAGTCCCAAGATGACTCCACCTTTGGGACCGGAGCCAGTGAGCTGAGCAACTACCTGGGAAAATCATATGCCATCTTTGAGCTTTGGGGGGCACTCCTTGTTTGGGGGATCTTGGACAAGTTATTATTGCTTTGCCTTGGTTTGTATGCTCTGTGAGAAGGAGATCTAAATCATCCCTTCTGCGGACCGAGGAGGAGAACAATGGGGATATTTAGAGCAGTGTGTGCCTATGGGACAGGAGTTACCCAGAGTGGATTAATACCTTGTGCTTGGTGAGTATTTAGTGCCAGTATGTAGTCTGTGCCCACACTGTTCACAAGGCAATCATGGAGGCCCTTCAATGGTCTTTCTCCTTTCCATCCTCCATCAGAGGAGGCCTGAATATTGCCACCAGATCAGTGCTGACTAAATCACTCCTTCCTTCTAGAAACATCTGCAACCCTCCATACTTAAGAGTCGAGAGCTCTGGCCCCTTAACTTAGCACGGAGGCGGTCTGCATCTCTCATGTCTTCCTTTCTGGTCTCTCTTTCATTTCTGTTCTCATGTGCGAATTCCCTGTCCTGTTCAGGGGTGCTGGGCTCCCCTACCTTCCTGTCTCTGTGTCTTTGCTGGTGTGCTGCTCCGTTGGGAACAGACTCCACTCAGCAGCACCAGGCAGAGCTCTGCTCCTTCCCTTCTCTGCGTCTTTCACCAGTCATAACAGTATGAAAATCTAAGGTCTTTCTGAGACATATAAAATACATGCTGGAGACGCACTTCATCCATAATAATATTAACCGAGCTGCTGTATGTGGGTGATATCTGGTAGATGTTCAGTGTGTTATTGTCCTCATAGCATATTGGGGCCATTTATACACATCTGCTTTCCTAACTAGGTTGCAAATTCCTTGAGAGCATCCCTGCCTTTTTAACCTCTATAGAGTCCTATTTATGTCTACCACAACACCTTACCTGGGGAAAGTTTGCTTATTATTTATGAAACTGAAATAAACATGCTAGCCACCATTTACCCAGAGTGCTAAGCATGTGAGGACACATTTATATATGTATTATTACATGCCATTATGCTTTAATATTTCACTTACATATGTTGATACCATATATAGAATCTTTACTTGCCGTCAGGTACCAGTTGGGTTTCTAACCAGTTACTGTGTGTGTAGCCCTGGGTCTTCTAATCAAATTAAAGAGGACAGCTCTCTGAAAGAGGCTCTTTCGCAGCCCTTAACACTAGGCTGGGGAGACAGAATTTGATTAATCCCTCCCTGATAAATGTAATTGACTTGAAAATTTACCAAAACAACATTTTTGACAATACAAAGGAGTGAAAATCTGTTGTTAAACTCTGGATGTCCTTCTAGCCCCTCCCTCCAGACCACAGTGAGCATTAAAATGCATTTCTCCCAGTGAATAACTGGTGTTTATTGAAGGACGGTTCTGTGCTGTTAACCCGATTTCCCTCAGATTCTACTCTGGGACTGTTGTGAGGCCATTGGTATTGTCCCCATGTTCTAAAACAGGAAACTGAGGCATGGAATAGTTAATTCATCCAAAGTCAGTAGACTTGTGATTAGAGCATCTGCTAACTGAAGGGTTACCCCTGTGTTAGGGGGCGTTCTCCTTGTCATCTTTCCCATATCCACAGAGATAGCCCGACGGAGTTCCCTCCATGTTTCATGCCCCTCCCACAACATGGGGACACACAGGACTCGGGGCTTCTTGTGCCCGTGGATTGTCTGCTGTTAGGACAATCACCTCAGCTCTTTGAGGCTCTTTCCCCCCTCCCCATCTGTGAATCTAAGAACTGGTTTCAGCGATCTCCATTATTCATCCAGAACATTCTGTGATTCTAGGAATTAAACCCTAACAGGAGGACTGGCTTCTCTGCAGGCCCCTCTCTCCTCCCGCACCTGCAGGCATATTATCTTTCACAGCATGCAGGCAAGGCGGTCAAGTCACCCTGACCCAGGCACCTCCCTACCCCCATCTCACTATGCCTGTGGAAGCCGCCAGCCAGCCGCGAGGGAGAGACCTGGTGGGGTGTGCTGAGAGGCAAGGGCTTAGTGGGTTATGTAAGCCATTTATGATTCCATCCATTTTAATAGTGTTTGTCTCCTCTGAACTGCAGGTGAGAGCCCCTGTTGTTTACAGGGCTTTCTTGACCATAGGTTTACAGAGAGGGTCCTGGAGGTTTATGGATGCTCCCCGAGGACATATTCATTTAGCTAGGGCCGTATTTTTCCCCATTCTTTCTCCACCAGCTTTCTTGACTAAGGCAGAGTAGGACTAAGTTTGTCTGAGCCCATATGGGATGTAAATTCCTCTGCCATTCGTGTGTCAGGCACTGAATAATGTCTGGGTCACCTGGCAGCATGGGGCAGTGAGCCCAGAATCCCAGGAAAGCTGATTAAGACAGACTTCAGGGCTCTACCCACCCCAGAGTTTCTGAGCAGATATGGGTCAGAGCCTGATATTTACATATCTAACAAGTTTCCTAGAGATGCTGAAGAAGGGACCTAGAAGTGATTGCATTTGGACCGCTAGGGTGTTGAAGTTCTAAAGGGATCATCTCATCCCCTAACATCTCCAGACTGAGACTACATGGAGACCTTTTGGTAGGGTTTTTAGATGGACTTTATTTACTGGTATCCCAATAAACAGAAGGAATAATTGTGTGTCTTTTCCACATACAGTCGCAATTGTGGCCATTGTGATTGTGTTGGCTATGGTTTGGGGTGCCCTAAGACCGCCCTTTGGTTGAGCCAGCCTGATTGAATTGTGCATTTTACACTCACAGACCTTTCCTTTACAGTCGCTTGGTGTCTGTCTGTTTGGCTGTATGTATGTCTGTGCACTATCTACCTGCGGTGCTCATGGAGGCCAGAAGAGAGCATTAGATCCCCCAGGACTGGAGTTCCAGCCAGTCCTAGAGTGCTGGGGCTCAATCCTGGGACCTTCTGAAAATCAGCCAGTCCTCTTAACTGTGGATCCACCCCTACTTTTCTTATTAAAATATTTAAAGTATTTATACCTATAAAAACAAAAAGAATAGAATAAACTCGATAATCCCATCAACTAAATTTTTAATGCTGCGGTTTTGTTATTCTTGCACAAGTGTTCTACAGCCATTTCCAGACATCCCAGTACTCCCCTCCCAAGTATTTCCCACAACATGGGATACTTTTTTGCATAACCACAAAACCATGACCACAACTAACAAATTCAACAAGAGTGTCTAAGTATCATTTGAATATTTAATATTCAATCCATACTCACATCTCCCCAATTTAAAAAAAAAAAAAGCAGTTCTAGTTGAGTTGGGAGCAAGGCATATGTGCACATCACCTTCATTGCTAGGTACTTCCCTTTTAAAACTCGGCCTTCAAGGTGGAAGTGGGTCTGCTATAATGAGAATAGACACGGCTAGTCACCAGGGTTAATAAAATGCCTCGAAAGTAGGAGCAGCAGCTGTGGGATCGGATAATTTTGGGCCAGGGACCATGAGTTGTTTCAGAGGCTGGGCACACAACTTTTAGATCAAAGAACAGCTCTCATCTGTACATATGAATGTGTCGGAATGTATTTGTAGAGTGACTGTATTGCCTGGGAGAGGAGAGATCTCAGTTCTTAAACCCTTGGCTGTAGCTCTCAGGACTTGGGCCCCATGCTTTCTTCTCCACTGGTTTCTCTTCTCCTTCCATTAAAGACCCTAGATCTTGTGATGGGAAGTGCGGTCTTCAGTTTCAGGCTCTGAGAGCGCACACACACTCACCTAGTCCACTTGGGTGGCCTGGTTTTTCTCCAGAAGGGTGATAAACAGAGAGTGATGGCCGTGGCCGCCCCCAGGCCCTGGCCTCCAGCTCATCCTTCACGTAGGTGTTTTGAACATGTTACAGACTCCCTTTTAGCCTCCTCCTCCAAATCAAAGGTCCCTTGCTGCAGTCTAAATGCCATGGTGTACCCGTGGCAGGGGCTGACGTGGATTGGCAAGAGAAGCCGTCCTGCGTCACACAGCGTCAGCTGTACCACCATATGGCCTACGACAGGGTACTGTGTGGCACTGCCAAGGGTAAGCTGGGCTGAGGGCTGAAGCACAAAGCTGCCAGGACTGTTCTGGATAAGATTCTGGTTGCTAGGGAGGGGTCTACAGGTTCAAAGTGGAGACACAGGAGGACTCTAGGCGCCACTGTGGATTGCGTTGGGTGGGTTACTCAGTCTAGGGGTTTGTAACCCACCCTGAAATCAGTTATTCCAGGGTCTCGGAGGGGCGCTACCTGGAAGGGAATGAGCTAAGACAGAAGAAGGAGGCCAAGCAGATTTGTCAAGGCCTCCGTTTATTAGGGTCATGGTTGCTGCTTATATAGGTCCTGCATGAGGACTTGGTGGGCAGGGCACGGGATGCGCGTGGTCCCGGTCACGTAGGCCAGGTTACATTCGGACGGGTTACAGTTTATATATGGTAAGGAATGGGGGGCAGGGCATGGAATCTCGCCGCGTGGTCCCGGTCATGTAGGCCAGGTTACATTCGGACAGGTAGGCCAGAAGTCACAAGTTGCCACACCTGGTTCCCTGGATAGCTGGAATGTGAGGCGGGTTCGCTAACAGATAAGTTAATTGGGTGAGGGGCAGGTTTTCTCAATAGAACATAATTATGGGTGTGGGGTTCTCTGCAGACTCCCTAGGGTGATGGTTTCTGTAATGATTTTTAGAGGGGAAATGGCTCCTAACAAGTGGTGTGGTGGGGGCCTTGGCAGCAAGGTCTGGGGGCTTCAAGTGCTGTCTTCCACGCACCAAGGGCTGCCTGAGTCGCCTCCATGCTCTTTCATTTGTGGTCCTGCAATGTCCTGAAAGTGCCAGCCACTTAGTGTGCCGTTTCTCTGTCACTGCCTCCTTTAAATCTGGAAGGTCTTCAGGGATGGCGGTGCTGATCATCTTGTAAATTTGGGATATAATGGCACTCAGTAAATGCAAATGTAGTCCCAAAATTCAGAAGTGAGGGCAAGAATTTGTGTTTTCAGCGAATTAGGCTACACATCCGATAAAAAGACAGATCTGAGGCCATCCCGAGTGCCACGGTACATCCAGCGTGTTCAAACAGTGCCTCCTTACACAGCGGCACTGATGGCTGCAGTTCTGCTGAGAAACAACCACTTATCAGTCAGTATCGTGTTCCTCAGATTTTCGTGCCTGAATGCCAGCTCCCTCTGATCATTAGCATTAGTTCAAATTTCTTATGGTCTTTATTAGGTTACTTCGTGATATTTCTATTGTAACCACATCTTAATTGCTAATCTGGACCTTGGGCCATTTGAGCACAACATTTGCTGATGCTCTCTTCCCGTCCTCCTGGCACTGGGATCTGTACATACTAATGGCTACCCAGAACCAGTCATCCTGTGCTTGGTGATACTTCAGAAAGGGTTCACAGTGGTTCTCTTTGGGTTCAGTGGAGGGAGAGCTTTGGTGCTGGCTTCATCAGAACAGCCTTCCTAAAGGTGGTTGGAATGGCTGGTGTACCCAGGGAGCCCTAGGAATGGCGGAGGATGGATGCAGAAAGGGGGTGGAAATCAGGTGTCCCATGTAGAGAAGGCCAGAGGAGACTCACTGCTGAGAACCCTGGAAAGGCAAGGCTAAGCAGTTGGAACTACTGACTTGCAGTTGTATGCTAGACACCGTTGGAGCTGCCAAGGACTGGAAACTGACCATAGGGGAAGGTGGCAACAGAGCTCTTCAAACTGACCGTGATCTTGGTGAACGAAACTGACAGGAGCAAGTCAAACTCAGAAAGATAAACATTTGTTTATCAGAGGGAGGTCCATCTTTCCAGCTAGGCTCACCGCTTTAAAAGCCCAGGTCTCCATGCACCAGATGATAAAGCAGAAAGGAAGGAGAAGATACAGTGACTCCTGCCCCCCAGGCAGCTAGTGGTCTCACAGAGCAGGAAATACTGGGGTGGACTAAAAAGGATGGGGAAGCTCAAGGTTTTGGATTTGGACAGTAATGGCCATACAACCTCTTCAGAAAATGTTTTGATAGCATCCTAAAAAGCTAGCCACCAACTGCCCATCTGATCTGGTGATCCTACTCCTAGGTGGCGACCCACGGTAAACCAAAGTTGGGAACAGACTTTTCTTAAAGTCCCGTTGCTCTAGCACTATCTCGACTGTAAGGTCCTTGGACTCTCACAAACCAGAAAACTGACTTACGTGCGTAATAACTCACCTCTAGCGTTGCCCTTCAGAGTCTTGTACAGCACTGTTCACAGCAGCTTTACTTGTAGTGGACCCAAGCTGAAAACGAATCGTGCTTATCAAGAGAGAATGGGAGAGTAGACTAGTCTATCCACAAACCAAAAACGGCTTAGCAGCATAAAGAAAAAAATGAAGGTATCACAATAATTATGCTGAGGGAAAGAAGCCAGACACCCCCAAAAAACCAAGACATGCTCCACGATTCCATTAATAGACTATTCTAGAAAATGCAGACTAATCTGTAGCGCCACCAAGAAAGACAGCAATTACTGTGAGACAGGGGTAGCATGCAGAGTAGGGGTGAGGTGACAAGGGGTGAGGTGACAAGCCTTGGGGCTGAAGGATATTTCAGAGCCTTGAGTGTGGTGGGGTGTGAGCATGTGTTAAAGTTTACCTGGGGTTACTGTTTAAACTCATGGAATTCATCTCATCTTTACTGCATTTCAGGAAAGCTGCTAAAATCAAAGTGGTAGCTGGGGGATTCAGTGCAGTAGTCCTATAAAAAAAGCTGTTTCTGTGAGCTCTCTGCGGCTGCCCTTTGACGTCCCCAGGGCTTGGTGCCATGACCCCTGAGGACACCAGAATCTAAGAATGCATGAGTCTCTTTCACAAAATGGAACGATGTTTGCATCACACAAATGTATGTCCTCCCGTATATTTAAAATCATGTCCTTTCTGCCACTTATTCTGCCGTGCCTGGGTCAAAAGCAGTGGAATGAACTGACCATGGACTGAAACCTTTGAAACCGTGAGTCCAGATAGATCTAGCCTGTTCTTTAAGATAATAATGCCATGTGTTTTATCCCAGTGATGAAAACCTGGCTGACACAGTATGGGTTAAAAACACTTTATAAATAGTTTTGAACTGTGACTGGTTGAATTTGCCGGTGTGGAACCTAACAGATACATGCTAACTACACATTCCTACCTCTGAACTGTACTTAATTTATTTCAGTGGAAATGAGAAGAGGGGAAAAAAATCAGATATCCTCCTGGAACTGAGGAAGGAACTGATAGAAAGGACAGCACCAAATCTAAGCTTATGGAGGGAGACTGGATGGAGGCGGAGCTGAAAGAACTAGAAGAAGTGCCTGGGAGGGCTGTGAGAGGTGGGGGCCTTTACAGAGCAGATACTATTAAGGGAGGGAGGGAGGGAGGGAGGGAGAGAGAGAGAGAGGGAGGGAGGGAGGCAAAGACAGACCCACCAAGCTGTGCCAATGGACAGAGAGGAGACTAGTGGAGAACGTTCTGAGCACGAGTGGAGGCTGGATAAGCTGTGGTCAAGAGGAGCAGCTGCCTGACTGTCCTGGCTACTGCACATAGGCATTGGGCAACCTTAAGTTCTATCTCCTAACTTTCTTGTGTCTCTCTTTTTTCCACCTGTAAAATAGGAATGACAATTACGCATACCCATAGTGAGCGAGTTCCCTGCGTGGCGCTGCCCTTGGGCCTGTGACACCTAGAGCAGTCTTCCTTAGGATGTCCACCGGCTCCTTCCCCCACACATTTCAGGGCTCTTTTCAAATGATGCCCCATGCGGAAAGCCTTTGCTGGCCCCCAAACTGACTCCCTGGCCACCACACAGCAACACTGTGCATCCCTTTATTTGTGTGCGATTCCCCCACTTCTTCCTGCTAGAATGTAATTAGTTTTGTAGGCTCCATGATGATAGGTCTGGAACACTCTGTGGACTCTCATAGGTACTCAGGACATTTTTGCCATGCTGGTAGTGAGCCAGGCAGCATCTTTGAGCCTCAGTCTCCCCTCCTCCCCCACCCTACATTATGGAGGTCATGTACCTGGCCTTGGGGCTCTGGTGGGGAAGGAGTCAGGATGAAACAAAGTGATGAAACAAGCTGGCGAAGGGGTGGGGTCAGATCTCACAAGATGGGTGTGTGCGAGAGCGTTTCCAAGAAAAAGAGAGGAGGGCGTGGATATGGCTGTGCCTAGTGGAGCCTCAGGAGATGTGGCAGCAAATGACAGTGGACTAATTCGACATTCAGTCTTGTTCCTGAAGGGCAAACGTTTAAGATCTTCCTGTAGTTGGCCCAGTGGGGAGTTTTACGGGATTCTAAGGGAGAGGCTAGTTTCGGTTTTACATCGTTCTTCTGATCTAAGCCAGTGTCTTAGCCCATTTTCTGTTTCCATAACAGAACACCTGAGGGTAAATAATATACAAAGGCTAGAAGCTCTTCTGGCTCAGAGCGTGGAGCCCTGCAAGTCCAGGAGCGTGATCACATGCTTAGCCCTGGGCAGAGCCTGTGCTCTGTTAACATGTGGGCCTCTTGTGGTGAGGCGGCAAGACACCAAGTGGTCCCTTTCCCTCGTCAGCTGTGACTGTTAATGCCAACGCAGGCATCAGCTCTCATCTATTCCTAATCACACCCTGGCAATCCCATGCCCTGAAACCATTAGCACGCTTGGGGATTCCATTGTTAGTACGTTGGTGAGGTTACCATTTAAACCAGCACAGCCATGGCTGCCCCACCCGCATCCCCCATTCTTGACAACATAGCACATTACCTTATTAAGTTACGATATAGAATTCACCCATTTAAAGTGTACCATTTGGTGGCTTTAAATGCTGTCACATCGACGCAACTGTTACTTCAACGCTAGAACATGTTTGTCATTTCAAGGAGGAACCCATACCCAGTAGCAATTCTTTGCCATTTGTCTCTCCACCCCAGCTTTCTGCCTGTTCCTTGCTATTCTCCAGGAATGAAATCATCTGTGTGGTGATTGTGCCTGGCTGGCTTAGCTGCCTTTAAGATTCATCCATGTCGTGTTGTGTGTCCTTCTAGTGGTGGGGTTATCGTCTGCTGTAGAGAGAATAGTGTACCCTAGCAGCCAGTTCATCAGCCTGTGGATCATTGCTGGATGATTCTAAACGAGGCTGTTTAGAATAAGCTTGCTATGGATGTCCACATGTCAATCTTTGTCCCTCAGAGTTCATGCCTTTTGAGATGGAAGAGACACCATCCCTCCCACGTGCTGCTGACATGAGAAAGTAGTATATTCTTTGGTTTGAGTGGGACTCCTCGTTGTGCGGCGGCACTTTCTCTGTGCCCCCGTCCTCCATTTCGAATCTCTGTTCTACATCCACGTGGAAAGAAAACCCACCAGGACAAGGCAGTGCTGATCTGTGGCAAACCAGTGGGCTGTGGGGGCTGTCATTTACTATGTCAAGAGCAGTTCCACTGTGAAGGGCAGCCTGTCCCAGGTTCTGTGCAGAAGGAGCATATTAGGCTGAGGGGGTGGGGAGCCCAAGAGAGGAGCTGACATATGTGTCAGAGAAGAAGCCAGCCACATGGCTCTGATTTACGCGTGTAAGAGCCGGGTTGGCAATAGCTGGGTGGCTGACTTGCACCGTGAGGCTTCCTGTACTGCCCAGCCTTGGGGATACTTATTAGAACCTCCCCTTGAGCTACTGAGGGAAAGAGGACAAGAGGAACAGGGAAGGGTTAGTGGTTCCTCAGTGTAGGAAGCAGCACCGCCTCGACAGGGCTCTTCCTTTAATATAAAATGTTAGTTATTTGGTTCCATAACCAAGGCGCCTCCTTTGCTTCAAACGTAGAGGCGCCTTGGTTATGATCTCAGGAGTAAGACAGAAATAGTTTTTTGGGTGTGGAGGGCTTCTGAGAGGATCTTCCTCCAAAGTCTGAGCCCGTGCTTTTTCATAGCTTTGAGAGGAGCGGAAGGATTTCTTCGGGAAATCCTGGGTTAGGCATCTTCACAGTTCCTGTCCGAGGCCATCTAACAAGCACTAACTACTCTTTGAGTCTCTACGGTGTGACTTTTTAGATCTTTTGGAGGCCCCAAAGGCTGGCAGCACCCCTGCAACCAATTAGGAAGAGCAATACCTGGGTAGAGATGAGATTCAGTGACTGGCAACCGAAGAGAGGTGATCTGGGAAGGCTTCTTGAAGGGGGCAGCTTGTGAATGGTAAAGACACTGGAAGGAGAATGTTCTGCTCTTATGTGGACCTTGGCTTCCTTCTGTCTACGGATGGATACACCTTGCTGAGAGCCACTTTGTGCATTAAAGCCAACACATAGAGAACTGAACCTGTTTAAAAAAAATGGATGAAAGAAAGAATGAGAAGAGCATCTAACTCCACTGGCCTTGTTCAACACTGGGTTTTGTCTGCTTGTGTTGGCAGCAGGGGTGAAATGAATTCCAAGTTTATTTCACAGATCACCTTATAAAGGGAAATTCTACTCCTAAGGAAAGTCAAATGTCCTTTTTTTTTTTTTTTTTACAATCATTTTCCAATGTGCGAATTGACTTAAAGGACTTATTGGCGTGAAAGACACATCCGCCACAAAGCCTTTAGAAACATAGAGGGTCAGACATGGAGGTGTGACACACTGGAGCTAATTCAGATGGCTGCTGAGCTGGCAAGATCTGGAATCTGGGGGCTCTGGCTTGATGGAAAATGAGTCAGAAGAATTTTCTAGAAGAATGCACAGGAAACACACTCCTGTAAGGAATAGATTTGTAAGGGGGAGAGAACCTTGCTGGACATAATGCTCAGCTAAAAGATGAGATTCCATGCCTTGTGATGTATAATTCTCATGTCTGGATATTGGATATGGGATTCTTAGCATTTTGATATTCAAAGGCAAAAAAGAAACACACGTCTGATGCCAGATCTGGCCATGTCTTAGTCACCAGTGCTGTGTAGAGTGTGAATCTTTGACCCATGTTCATTGAGACAATAAATCAACCATTCTGGTCCCCGAAAAGTTTAAAGTAATTTGAAATCTAAGTTTGTAAAAAGAGTAATCATGAAAGAACACATGCCAGCAAGTGGCTTTGCACTATTTCTGATACCGATAACTGTCCTCCACAGTTGACAGCATTTCCTCTGTCCCAAGCTCTTCATCAGTGTGCTAGCTAGCCTATTCACACAGCTTCCAGAAGCATGTACTGGTTTCTGGGGTGTAGATACATGCTGATGCCCGGGCCCAGGGAGACTCTAGCCTCTCCTCTTGTGTCCTGCTCCTCCCTCCTCTCATCTCTCCGTGGTGGCTGGGATGTTGTTCCAAACCTCTCTTGGCTCCCAGCAAGCTCCTGGCCTCTTTCACGAGATAAGTACCTCCCTGTCTGATTTCAGATCTTCCCTGCTGGGCTCCAAGCTGCCATGTTCTGTCCCAGGGTCATGGTTTTTGTACCCTTCCTCCTGCAGACAGTGAGGGCTGTCTACAACCTGTAAGTCCTTTCCAAGAATCATAAAAGTCGAGTCCAGGTCTCCCTGTTTTCAAAGTCTGCCTTCTTTTCAGGACCACCCAGCAAGCTCCTGTTTCCCATCTGGAGACCTGGACATGAGGCATCTGGGAGGGTCAAGGTTAGTTGGACTTCCAGCTTGCCAGCTGACCTCTCACCTGGGTCCTCGGATTGGTGTGTGCCCCTCACTGGTACACTCCTGGGGAATAGCTGCCAGATAGCATTGTGTTTTGCCATATCAGAAATGCTGTAAAAATAGGTTAAGATTTGAAGTCTCATCGATGGAGAAAAAAGAAAGAAAGAAGAGGAGGAAGAGGAAGAGGACTCTGAAGGATTTGAGACTCCTTTTACCTTTGGTCACTAGGATGAGTTTATGTTTATTTCTGTTGGAAGAGATTGTGTAATCTGGGGGTCCTGCCACATTGGTTCCAGTGTGTTGGGAAAGCTGGTGACCAAGTGAATGATGTTCGGATTTACACCCAAATTCCTGCCTTTGTCCCCATTCAGTCTATTTTTGTTTCCAGTTGACCTTTGCCACTGGGAAATGGTGTTGGGTGATCTGGGCAGCTGCAAGGGTGCATTCCCATGGGCTTGGAGGGAATTCCCCTCTCATACACCAGGGTTCTTTTTTATTCAGTGTTGCTTTTGAAGGCTCCTGCTTAACTCCTGTATCTTCGGACTGACCTGCAAAGGGAATGATGGGGCTGTCTATGAGAGTCACTGTGTGTGGTTGTGCCCTTGGTCAGCACATCTGGAGCTGCATGGTAGTTCTAGCTATTCTGTCTGCCTCATAGATGTCGCCCAGTGAGCCCTCATTTGGTGCCAGGTGCTGCACTGAGCAGTTATTGAGCACACTTGATTATTTAATCTATCCAGCAGCCTACAAGACACTTATGAGTCCAATTTACACATGAAAAATTGGCAAGATTAGATTGGGGACCCTCTGTACTGTTGGGGGCTCCCAGACTATAATGCCCAGAGTGGTCTTTGTCTCTTTGAATGGACTTTTTTTTTATTTAATCCAGAGCAGATCTTAAATGATTTTGCCCTGAGCCTTTTAGCAAAATCTTCGCAGGGACCTTTCCGCTGGGCAACTTGAGGCCAAGTTTGCACTGGAGGGAAAGGCTGAAATGACCTCATAACATCCTCACCACACCAGCCAAACCCAGACCTGCTGTTGTCCAGCAGAGGTCGGGAAATGTGTAGGCTTGCTTAGTCCATCACTCTCTCCTGGGAACTTTTCTCCAAACAGCCTCAGCCCTTGCTGACTTTTCTCGTAAAGTCTCAGCATGGGATGCTACAGTAACCAGTGGAAAGTGAGCTCTCTGGACGCTACTGGAAGAATACCTTCCCAGGGCTTCTGGCACTAGGGTTCCTCCTTCCTTTCTCTTCCTTCTGCCCAGACTCAGTGAGCCCTGGAGCTAGGAAAGATCTGGGGAAACATGTAGTTGAATTCAGTTGGGGAGAGAAGAGCAGGTCTTGGATGCCTTTCGTGGTAGAGAGAAAACTTTACACACCTGTTGAAAAGTCTCAACAGAGACTTGCCCTGGGGCTGGGCAGGTAGCTTAATAAAGCATTTCCCTTACAAGTAATGAGGGACAGACTGTGATTCTCAAAGTTAACTGAACCATAGTTAACAAAAATCCATATAGGACGTGATGATGGTTGCCTGCAGTCCCAGCCCTTGCGAGGTAGAGACAGGAGAATTCCTGGGCTCACTGGCCAGCCACCCTACCCTGTGAGTTGAATGCCAAGCAGTGAGAGACCCTGTCTCAAACAGTGCACAGCACTGGAGGAACAACAGCCAAGGTTGTCTTGTGGCCTGCACATTACATATAAGCAAGGAGAGATCTAGGGCCCCTCAATCCCATTCAAGGGACACCTCAATGACCTAAGAGCTCCCAGTGTCCCCGCAAGAGAGCTTCTCCATTGCTAAGAATGACACCCAAAGGACCAAGCCTTTAGCATACAGACTGTCAGGAGAGTTTCAGAATCTGCCCGGGACAGTGGAAATATCGGCTCCACTTAAGGTACATCTGTCTGACATAAGATGGGTAAGATCCTAACTTATCTGAGGAAATTCAAACACGTGTTTTACTAAAAGCCTCGAAATGAAGGCAGAAGATTTTAGTTCAAAGGAAGACGTCTTATGGCAGACAATTAAGGCCAAAGTAGGGCCTTAATTAAGGATAAATTGATTAAGCAATTACCGAGTTAATCTTCTAACTGGTTTCTGTTGCAACCAGAGTTCAGTCTTTGAGTATGGCCCATGTGTGTTTAATCGCATGAAAGTTTCTGTCTACATCTCAGATGTGTGGAAGGGGGGAGGCCCGACCGCCACACCTACCAGGTGAATTCAAACCTGTGACAGAGTCGAAGTGGGAGGGTAAGAGCAGATCTCAATTCTGTAAGTTTCTCTGCTTTTTTCCCTTTCTTCGGTGAGTAAGCAATCCGGAAGTAAGATTACGTAGTTACTTCTGTGCCAGAAGCTTAGTGTAAAGGCCAGTGTTGTCTTAGGAGTGGAAAGTGGTACTCAATGCTTTGGAATAAATTAGGCTATTTATTTTAAATCAGCATTAAGATCAACACATATATAAAGACTTAAAATTTCTTCCTTTAGAATTTTTATTATTTGCTTGCTTCTTGCCTCATGGTCTGTCTTGAATGCCTTGGAGATGAAGGAACCTTTGGCATCTCTCAGATGTCTGTCGCCATGAGGAGCAGACACGATGCGGAGCCTGGACCCCACTGGAGCCACACCCTTCTTCCCTGTGGCTCTGGCCTTTGGCCATCCCAAGGGCCAGCCCTTGAGACCCACCACTCACAGGGCCTGCTTTCTTCAAGCCTGGATGGAGGAAATGCCCTTACTCTTCATATATTCTGGAGAGACGTTAAGAGAAATATACCCACATGTTTCTAATTAGTTTTTACTTAATTCTTCTCTGTTTGCTTTCCTTTTTAGTTTTTAAAGGGGGGGGCTCATGATGAGTAAGTTGAGAAAGCAGAGTTTTTTGAAGAAATTTTCTTAACAACAAAACAAAACATAATGCTTATTGAAAGGTGGGTACAGCCAGAGAGTATTCATGTGGAGTTACAGACATGAGGTGTGATGGACCTCAGGGGATGCTTCATTTGAACCTCGTGATGTAGCAGAGCTGAGGGTCACTGCCTGTGAACTTCTCCCCGGAAGGCTGGTATGAGCCGCAGCACTCCCTCTCATGGGCTGCTTCCAGAGGTCTTCATCCAATAAACAGAGTTCTCTTCAAGCCATTGCCATCCTCACTCACTCCTTTCTTCCTCTTTTCCTTTCCCTTTTATTTGGTAGGGGGAGGGGTTTATGAAAAAGGTCAAGTATCTTGGCTGAAGTTCTGTTGATGCTCGAAATACAACTTTGGACCCTTGACCCCGACATCCCACTCTCAAAGATGAGGCCACCCAACTGGATCCTGGGCTCCCTTACAGCTCCTTCCCAGAACCCGGCTCTTGGCAGAGTTTGCCTTTTAAAACATTAATGCACAGAGGGGGATTTTCCCCTCTTCTGGATACCTCCCACCTCCCGCTTCTTCCAGAAGGCCCTACTCAAGTCTGGGAAATGGGATGACAGTGGGTAACTAGAAGTTGCTGAAAGAACTAAGAACCTTATTTCAACAAACTTGTGGTTCCAGGGGTTGGTTCCAACCTGAGCCCCCCACCTCTACCTTCTGGTAACAACTGGGAAAGTTAGATGCAGGAGATTGGGAAGATACTCTGACAAACACAGCAGTTTCCTTGTGGTGCTGGCTGTGCCCAGACTGTACCCACATTTATAGAAATTTGAAGTCTTGAGCTACGACATGCAGAAGTGAGGTCTGTAGACGCCATCGTCAGCTAAGTCTTCCATTCACCCCAAACTCCAGGCGAGGATAATCAGCCAAAGGAAAAGAATAGGTTGTTTGCTAGCTAAAAATACATGCTCTTCTTGAAGGCTGGGCAGAATATCATCAATTCTGAATGAAGACTTTAGCAAGAAGCCAACCTTGGACTTTCTCGTTGGAGTTAAGAGATCAAAGTGCGTTTTCAGGGTGGTCCCATTCTTCCTTCTAGTCTCAGCTCCTACTGCTTTACTTTGGGTAGTGTCTTGGAATATTTCTAGAGAATTACCAGAGATCCAGAGAGAGGTAGAGAGGAATTGTGGCGAATCACAATACCATAAAGAGTCAATGGCAACATGGCCCCGCTCCAATATTAAACTTGGGGATTGAGTCCGTATTAAATCATCCTTATGCAACCTAATGAGTCAGGGTACTTTTCGGTTGCAGTGAACAACTTTTCTTGGGCTTCTTAAGTCACACATCACAGGTATCTGTTCCACTGCTACTCCAGTCTTAACTGTCACAAAAGCCGAGTGTCGAGCCTGCGGGAAGTGCACTGCCGTGTCTGCTTTGCTTGCCATGCACATGTGCTTTTTAGTTTAAAGGGAACTGCATGAATAATTATGAAAACAAGATGGAGAGAGATGATAGTTCTCTCAAGTAATCCTCTCTTTCTGGAAGGAAGGAGGGCCCAGGTCCTTAGCTGGAGCCACCCGTGTTCTTTGTAACTGTTTTACAAAAGCAGAAAGTCTACATAGCCGTGTCTCCCTTTAGCCAATTTCTTACTGAGCAGTTTCAAGCTCTTTCAGAATTCAGAAGAGTGTGTATTTTAGCAAAACGCATTGTCTCAGCATCCTTATTTTGCTTATCCAAAACCTTGGCTCTTTCTTCTCATTCATCCTCAGGGTGTTTATATAGGACAAGAACATGCAGTCAGCGCAGCTCAGGCTGGAGCAAGAACTTCAACACTGGTATAGCTCTTGTACTCTTTAACTCTATTCCATTCAGAATGACAACCAGAAATCCACTATGGGGCACTTTCCCCCCATCTAGTTTATTGCGGGTCAGATGGATGGGCTTACCAAGCATTTGTCTTCGCTCTCCTCAGGACATCTCTGGCTTTGTTGTTACTGTGCTGTGTGGGTGATCACGGGGAAGGGTCCAGGTGTAGATTCCTTAGGCGGATGGTTTTACTGGCAGAAGATTTAATGCTTTCTTTTTAGGAGGGATTTTTTTTATGTGCGATTTTTGATGGGTTGATTGTGTTGTTATGTAGCCCGCCCTAGTCTGGAACCTACACCAGTCCTCTTGTTTGTGGCTCCCAAGTGCTGGGATTCCAGGCATGTGCCGTGCCGTACAGATAGAGACTTTTTCTCTCTTTAATCATCATAGCATGAAGTCTATCACCAGTTCATGGAAACTAGAACATGAAGTGGCAGGAAATTTCTGTCGGAAGAAGAGATCCAAAGAGCCCGATTCAAAGCAGAGAAATTAGCCCTACAAGAGCTGGGTCTCGGGAAGGTTCTGGAGAGGCACTGTTTGTTGACTGTACCGCACAGCAGTGCCCTGGTGAGCAGCAAAATTGTTGGCCCAGGCCCTGTAGACAGTTACCCAAACCCAGATGCCCAAGATCACGGAGAAGGAACCTGGAGGAGGCCCAGCTTTCCACACCTTTCTCAGCCAGATGTTTCCCAGTGGGTGGACGTGACCTCACAGGCAGTTTGACAATTCTGGTAGTGGAAGGAAGTCAGAGCAACAAAAGAGCCTCGGCAGGCTGCTGCATCACGAGCTGTGCACTTCGGGAATGCTTTCTTCCTGTGCCCTAGCCTGGTCTGACTC
This sequence comes from Alexandromys fortis, assembly GCF_014885135.2. Lineage (NCBI taxonomy): Eukaryota > Metazoa > Chordata > Mammalia > Rodentia > Cricetidae > Alexandromys > Alexandromys fortis. The sequence goes on along the minus strand of NW_026067934.1, from coordinate 7,920,420 downwards.
TCATTGTCTCCAGTGACATCTGATTGACTCCAAATGACACGGTCTGCGCGCGTCCCATGGGGGATGGTTTGGGAAGGGTCAGCTGAGAACCATATCGCATTTCATGAGCGGGGCTTTCATGGCTCTATCTGAACGGCTCAGAAATACAAGTTCCTTTAGCACGCTCTCTTCTCCCTGACTTCTTTTCTTTCTCAAAAGCCTAAGTAACTGATAGTTGGCTATGGAGTAAAGAGAATAAGAAAATTAGCAGGGATAGTCAGCCTGGGAAGTGACATGAAATAGTTATTATTATTATTTTTTATCTCACCCAGAGCCCCGTCTGGATAATGGGCCAAACAGATGGATAAGGGAACAGGCGTTGAGCAATTACGCGCTTCTTTGCTTTGTGTTTATCCAAATCTTGCTTCCTTCGTATGCCAGACGAAGGACATCCTTTATCTACCTCCAGTAACCGATCCCATTTCTGAACATCTGCACCAGTCACAGCATTTGCCAGACAGCTTACTGCGAGTCTCACCCCTGGTTAATCGGTCGCTGTTTTGCACACCTAAATGTTGGGTTTTCTCTGAAGCTATCTGATGTCCTGAATGCATCAGATTCCTCCCATTTCCATGCCTTCAGGGTGGGGCTTAGCTATAGGCATGTATTGATCATCTGATGGTTCTCCCACTGATACATGCCTGTCATCAAAACCTCATTTTAGTGCTCGGCAGATTCTGGGCCACTTTGGCAAGAGAACTGTGAGGACAAGATTTATGTTTCTTCCTTCCTTCCTTCCTTCCTTCCTTCCTTCCTTCCTTCCTTCCTCCCTCCCTCCCTCCCTCCCTCCCTTTCTTTCTTTTTCCCATGTGTTGGTTAACTGGGCAGTGAATCCAAATTTAAAACTCTCTAGTCAGATTAGCCCATTTTTAACCAGTTGGGGACTGGCTGCATTTTGTGGGTATGGGAGCCAGCAAGGCCCAGTCACTGCTTACTGACTTCCTTTGAAGACTGTTGATGGTCTTTTCGCTTTTGCCCATCTCTACCCCGAGTCAAGCTCATCCCCGGGAGCCCTTTCTCCTTCTTCCCCCTGGGAACTTTCCTGTCTCTGCTGTCTCCCCCGCCTTTTCCGTTAGCTGTTATGGTTTCCCAGTCAGACTGTTGACCCTGCAGCAGAGTTGGGAGGAGAGTGTGTGAGCATGTGTGCCTGTGCTTAGGTGTGTAATGTATAGCGTGTCCACACACACCCATATGCAGGCTCGTGTGTGTGTGTGTGTGTGTGTGTGCATGCGCGCGTGCACGACTAACTGCGTGTTTATACCCACGCACGGCTGCTGGTGAACCCTTGTGAAGGATGACTCCACAGCTGACTGAAGTTCAGCAAAATCATTTCAAGCCCAGCGTTTGACATTAGGCTCGTCTGATCCATATGATTGTTTTCTTTTTAAAAGGTGTGTTTGTCAGCTTGCTGGCACTAGAATGATTACTCAAGATAGTTGACTTCCGAGAGGAAGGTTTGTTTTAGCTGTCTACTTTAGAGACACACCTTCAGTGACCAAAATACCTCACACTAGGACCCCATCCCAAAGATTTCACCACCTCCCAATGGCCCATCCCTCTGAGGGTCGTTTACCATTCAGCGATGGACTTTGAATAGTTTGCCTACAGTGTGAGAGATTTGTCTTATGTGCATCTGTATTTTTTGCTGTGCTTTGCCTCTTAGGGTTATAGCTAGGGTCCAGGCCCAGACACCGATTTACTTGGGCGCTTTTAGAACTTTCTAAGTGCATGCTGGTCTCTTAAGTCCTCCTGTTTTGGCACTGTGGTTAAGAGAGTGGTGGTTGTGTGGGGCGTTGGGGTGAGGGTAAGGAGTTTTTGAGAACAGATCACTCTAACTGAGACACGACGCTCAGGTTGTCCGTCACTCATGTCTGCACTCTTGGTTGCCCAGGCGATGTGTGTGCAATGCAGAGGAGGCAGGGCTCACACTGTCTAATGCTGGCCACAGATGAGAGCTCCCTGCCTCCTTGGTAGCCCTTCACTTAGGGATTTCTGGAGGAGTGGACACTATCAGAGCACTGTGCACCCCAATCCGCTCTCAAGGAGTGCAGCTGGGTGAGTCATGTTCTGGTGTCCCCCTCTTTCACGGAGGTGCCCCTCGTCCCTGAACTCGGGCACAGCAGTGAACGACAGCCTAGAATGACAATCTAGATTCATGGGACAAGTGGGAGCCAGGCTTCCTCTGTCTGAAACACAGCATTCAATGTGGCTTTTTCTATTTTAAGGGTGTGATGTTGCTATTTTGTTTTAGAAAGACAGATTTTGCCTGCCTTTTCACACTAGAGTGGATTAGAGTTCCGGGGCTCAGTTCTGAGAATTCAGATGCATGCTGTTCCCTTTATTGTGTTGCTGCGACTTGAGAGAGACCCCCCATTTTCCCAGCTGCATGAAGATCACTGGAGTTTTGTACCTTCCAAGGAGGACCAGGCAGGGCACAGAGTGGTGCCAACCCCCAAAACCACACAAGCACCCTGTGATTTAGGCAGGCAGCAATTAAGGTTATCTCTTCATCTTAGGTGGATGATGAAATTGACAGGGACTCCAGTACTCTTGACCTGCAAGGAACCAGCCCCATCCACAGTGTATTGCTTCCTCCTTCCTAAAACTCCAGGCTGCTTCTCGCCCCTGGGAGACAATGAGGTCCTTAACCCAAGGGTGAAAAAGACCAACTGAATCAAAACAAACACAGGCTTTCTCTTTACACATTTCTTAGGAAGTCATTAAGGAATCATTGAGCTGATTAATGTGGGTGGAAAATATTTAAGTTTGCTCATTGTTTAGGCTGGCTAGTGTGATTGCATTGGGAACCGGCTTGAAGTGACCCTTCCAAGTGTCCTTTCAGCTCTGGGGTGTTCAGATCAGGTGACCTCTAGCTTGAGCAAAGATGCCCGGTGTGTGTTTGGGGGTGTCCCCTATTGCATGATGACTATTGGGGCAGGGGTTGATCAGTTCACACTTCCCCTGCCAGGCTGTCTTCCTTTCCTTTGTTGGCCCAGATGGTGATGACCTAGGTGCTTTGGAAACTGCAGGAAAACAAAAGGAAGGGCTCCAGAGGAAGGCAGGGCAGGAAGGAGCAGGCGGGATATGTTTACTTGGGCTTCGAGGGGCTGGCTTTAGGTACATCCTTGTTCTGGCAGAGGCTGCTGGCTGTCTGCTGGGGAAGAGCCTCTCAGACAGCTAATGAGAGGTTCCTCTGTCTTGGCACTGCCATTTCCCTCCCCAGTGGGTGGGGACAGGGAACCTGTTGGCCACAGGTTGACCTCTCTCTCCATGGTACCATGCATGTGTCTGTGAGACTCAAGCACAACACTGCTCTGCTGCCCAGAGAGCCACCTTCTGGGAGCCACCCACTGTGACAGGGACTGAATTCTGGCCGCCTTGCCCTTCCTTCTCCTGTGTCTTTTCTTAGAACTTCTGTTCTGCTTTCTCACTTGCCTAAGACACAAGAGAGGTTGAGGGATTCTATGACATACTCTTGTGTGTGTGTGTGTGTGTGTGTGTGTGTGTGTGTGTGTGAGAGAGAGAGAGAGAGAGAGAGAGAGAGAGAGAGAGAGAGAGAGAGAGAGGATGGAGTATTCACCACCAGTGGCTGATAACCTGTGCTTTGTCCTCTCCAGAGTCCCTAGCTGGACAGATTTCTCTAAGGTCCCAAGAGTTGCACAGACTGCTTGGGGCATTAAAGATGCCACTACTATGTGTGGAACTCCAGCTTTCTGAGTGACTTGCTTGGCCATTGCCATGAGGGCCAAACTGTAGTCCCCAATTCTGAATGCACACTGTGGGCCAGTGGAAGGGTGAGGGAGGGGCATCCCCTCCTCAGCGTTTCATTCTTTCGATAGTTTTTAGTGATGGGATTGGGGTCCCCATTTGAGAGCAGGGCAAACTGAGAACAGGAGATACTGAATGCCTTGTTTAAGCCACGAGAAACAGTTATTGGATAGCAGAATCAGGTTAGCATCCAGAGACCCGGTACCTAATTCAGTGTTTCTTCTCCACAAAGCTAGAGAACACAATAGACATACTAGGGGAGGGGGGAGTAGGGAGTATTGGGAAAGAAAGAAGGAAGTAGTGGAACTGGGTGGGAATTATGGGGAGATGTCCAAGGGTCACCATGAGCAAGAAATGCAGGAATGCATTTCCTAGCAAACTCGGATTTTATTACCCCGTCCTCATCTTCCTCAGTTGTCTTCCTAGTAGGCTGACCTGACTTTGGCTCTCTGCTTGGTCCAGGCTTTTCCCCAGCAAGTTTGCAGTCACCACCTGAGGACTGTGCTTGGGACGGTTGAGTGACAGCAGCAGTTTGCTTCTGGGCACATGAGTTGAGCATTTGTCATTACTTGTGCTAACACAGGACCAATCTGGGGCTTCCTCCGAACAGGTGCTGGGTGGAGAAGGCCATGGTGGGGCTTTGGGGGAAGCAGTCTGGAGAATAAGGGTGGAGCTGAAGAAGACAGTGTCTCAACCCCTGATTCTTCCTGCCCTCTCACCCCTCACCCCCAATCCCTACCCCATTTTGAACTGGAGTAATACAGTGGACACAGTTACTCCAAGGCCTGGAATGAGCCCTTTTTTGTTAGGTGTTTGAATTTGGCACATTTGCATGGAGCGGTAACAGTGGCAGTGTCTAGGCCTAAACCAGAAAAACTCTCTGGGATAGGTGCAGTTCTCTCTGGAACTCTGTGCCTGGAAGGCAAGCGCGTTACAGCATAGTTCTGCTTTAGATCCGTGCCCTCTGTGTTCAGGCTTCATTGTGCAGGCCACAAGAGGCTGCGCAGCTCCAGAAGATCTCTCAGGTAGACCTTTAAAGGCCATGATCCTAAGAATGTCTGCCCTGGCCCCTACGACCTACAGCCCTGTATCTATGCTCCCTGATAACCTCAGCCAGCTAGACACTATATCACTGTCCTGAGGAAGACTGCCTGGGTTCCTAACGACAAAGCATCATGGGAGCAGGAGTTGAGATACCGTCCATGCTTGTTCCTCTTGGTCAATCATGTGACTTTGGGTGAAGGTGGAGACAACGGTAGCAAGAGTCACTAACCATAAAGCTTGCCTTTCTGCTCAGCCTCTCCAAAGCAGGCATGGATGTTCCTGGTCCTTCCAGGAACTGAGGAGAAAATGATGTCTCCCTTTGTAGATGAACAGCCAGTATTGACAGTCACAACGGGCTAGGAATGGACCACAGCCTACTCTCCCTCACTGCAAAAGCCTTAGAACAAATGGAGCATGCTCTGTATCCTCTCCAGGAGCAAGCTTCTCTCTCCCAGTTTGCTCCTCTGCTGTGATAGAACACTGACCAAAGAAACCGGGGGAGAGGAAGGGGCTTATTTGACCTGCAGCTTTTATTCCATCATCAAGGGAAGCCATGACAGGAACTCCAGAGGCAGGGACTGAAGCAGAGCTCATGGAGGATTGCTGATTATTGGCTTACTTCTCCTGGCTTGCTCAGCTGCCTCTCTTAGACAGCTCAGACCTGCCTGCCTAGAAATGCCCCCCCCCTACAGTGCACTGCGCCCTCCTTCGTTAACTAGCAATCAAGATGGCTTGCAGGCAGGCTCCCAGGCCAGTCTGATGGAGGCAGTTCCTCCACTGAGATTCCCCCCTTCCCAGGCATGTTGAGGTTTGTGACAGATTAACAAAAAACTAACTGCCACACCCCCATGCCTCTCTCTTCTCACCTGGAAGATCAGGACTGCTTGGTGCTCCTTGGTTCAGTCGTCTTGAAGTCTGGAGAAGGACCAGTCCCAAGTGGGCTATGGGGATGGTGATGTTTCAGAAATGCCGGGGAGGAGGCCTAAGTGATTGCACTCCTGTGTGCCCTTCAGCAGTCTGCCTTAGGCAGGAGACTCTGCGGGTCGGGCGCTCTCCTTACATTGTTGATAGTACCCAAGACAATTGGGGGATTGCTGATGCTGTTCACCCAGGAAGCCTGCCTTAGAAAGACTCAGGGCTAGAAGAAGTAGGATTTTGTCTACCTGGGCAGGTAGGGTAGGGTCCTTGTCTTGGATGTTCTATAGCACGTGCCCTTTCCTTTGTTGCGGTTTTGATTGGCTCCTGTGATTGGCAGCCTGATGGAAGATGAATTGGAGTTGTCCTGGTCACAGTGGCAGTGGCGGTATCATGCCAATGTAGCTTCTAAGCATCCCCTTTGGAGGTGCTTCTTAAACAAATGTCAGGCTGTGAACACAAGACGGTGCAGAATCCCATGGGAGGGGGGAGGACAAAGGCCAGCTTTGCACGGCCTCGGTAACTGCGCTCCTAGCTTTTCTGCTGTCCCTTCTCTTCCCCTTCTCCTGTGCCCCAGCCCCTGTGCCAGAGTGGAGCGTCCCTTCTCCTCTGCTCACGTGGCTCTCTCTGCTCTGGGGAGAGCTGAATGGTAGGAGTCAGGCATGGCCCTTTGTGTGTCCGTACAGAGCAGGCAGCACGAGGAATGGCGTCCAGCCAAGGCAGTGTTTCCAAGTCCCAGGCCCAGGGAGACAGTCAGGCCTTGGCTTCTAGCACCATCTGACCTCCAGCTCTGTCTCCTGATCTGTGAATCCAGCCAGGATGCCTGGTCACCCTGACTCTGACTCCCTCCCTGAGGGGTTCACCCAGGTTGCACAGCCCCCAGGACCAGCACACCCTTTCCCATGGGCCTCTTGGGCCCTGGCCCAGCTCCTCCTATTCCTGAAGCTCTCTCCAAATCCAGGGTATCACATTGACCAGAGGAAGCACAGTGACACAGTCCCAGCTGGGTGTGGTAAAGGAAGTTGTTTTTCCTAATGGTAAACAGGATAGTAAAAGCAACAATAGGAATGGGGACACTTCATGGTTGTCCACAAGTCGGTCCCTCTGAAGTCTGCATGGTCTGGTGGCTGTTGAGTTCCAGGAGTTTAGCACAGGAGAGAAAATGAAGGCGTTTTGAAACTGTACTATGTGGCAATCATTTTACCCACTATGCCTTCGTATGGCTGTGCTTTGATTCTCAAAATCGGAATTTATAACCCCCATTTGCACATGAGAAACAAAGGCTTATGGACGTTAAGTAAAGTCACTCATGGTCATGTGGTAAAGAAGTGTGTTAATCAGGCTGCTGGGGTGTGTCTTGCTACAAAGATTATGCTGTGGGTATGTTATATGCATGTCTGTCTCTCTGTCTCTGTGTGTGCATATGGCATATGTCTATGTGCGTGTATGTGTTTGTGTGCATGTGTGTCTCCGCGTGGGACAGATGTGCAGACATGGATTCTATGCAGATACTCACAGCGTTTGAGGCTAATGGAATTCTCCTAAAAGCAGGAGTCTTTTCATACATTCCTCTGTGTGTGTGAGCATTCTGTTTGTTTCTTTCTTTAGTTTTGTTTTTGAGACAGGGTCTCGTGTAGCCTAGGTTGACTTCATGAAACTGTGGAGCTAAGGCTGGCTAGAACTCCAGATCTTCCTGCCTCCTCCTCCTAAGTGCTGGGGTTACAGGTGTGTGTGCGCATCTGTGCTTGGCTTCTGTAGGCATTTGAAATCCAAGGGACTACCCCAGACATTTCTGCGTGATTGTTATTTTTATGTCTCATTGGGAGATGGAAAGGGGGTACTGAAATGATTCCAGTGTGGGATGCAAAACACCAAAGAAAGATTTAAGTCCAGAGTCTGAACCCTTCTCCCCATTTCCACAATGTCAGTCCAGTCCCATCATCTTCGTGGAGAATGCAGTGCTCGCTTAATTGGGCGAGCTTCTCTGCTTCTGCCTGGGACCTTTCTCTGCTGCCCTAGCTGGCATGGTCTTAGGTTACATTATTTACCTGCTTGGAATCTTACGGTGTGCCTTCCTGGAGAGTAACAAAAAAAGCCTTTGTAGAGCTTCTGAAGCTGGGCCTAACTGATGCTCCTCTCCCCAACCCTACAGTGTCATTTTGTAGTTTTGTCTTTCAAAACTTTTTTACTAAATTCTTGTCCTAGGCAAGTCCTGATTTTTTTTTTAAAGATTTATTTATTTATTTTGTTTACAATGTTCTGTCTGCATGTATGCCTGCAGGCCAGAAGAGGGCACCAGATTTCATTAGAGATGGTTGTGAGCCACCATGTGGTTGCTGGGAATTGAACTCAGGACCTCTGGAAGAACAATCAGTGCTCTTAACCTCTGAGCCATCTCTCCAGCCCCCAAGTCCTGATTTTGTGATAGCTCTTCTTAAACCCAGGATCAATCCTAATCTGATTGCTTCCTTCAAGGCTTTGTATCAATGTCCCCACAGTAAACCACACCCTAAAAACTCTCCTTAAAACCACAGTGTTCTCTGATTATGGTCCCCTGTCCCCGATGTTTATCACTGTCTAAAACAGTGGTCCTCAACCTGTCGGTCATCAACCCTTTGTTAAACCTCTGTCTCCAAAAATATTTACAGTACGGTTCATAAAAGTAGCAAAATTACAGTTATGAGGTAGCAACAAAAATAATTTTATGGTTGGGGGTCACCACAATATGAGGAACTGTATTAAAGGATCATAGCCTTAGGAACTTTGAGGACCTTTTAAGATATGCAATTTGTTTATTTACTGCTGGCATGTAGGCTCTCCAAGGATGGTAGCCTCTCTCATCCTTGTTCCCCTGAGTACAAAGAATAATCTGGCATATAGCGGACTTTTCATACATTAGTTGATTAATGAGTGAAATTACGTCCAGCAGGAAGTCACAACTCAAGCACCAGGGTTTCAGGCCCATCTTTTGAGTGAAATCAAAGGTAGCCATGGATGTGGAAAGCAGGACTGTCATATATTGAGTGTGACACTTAATCCGTCCATCCTTCTTCCCTGGAGCAAAGGCAGACTCAGAGAAGACAAATGACAGTGTCTCCAGCCACTTAGTGACAGAGCTGGGTTTAATCTCAAATCTGTCCTTAAAGTCAAACTCCCTGGGAATCAAAAGCTCCACTAGTTCAGATGCTTGCCCCTTTCCCCTTGCCACTGTGCCAGCTGTGCCAGCTGTGCAGAACCTAGGTGTTCATGTCCAGCTTAAGTTCTAAGCCTTGTTCCTCTGCCCTGGTACCAGGGGAGCTGGGTCCCTTGTCTGTTCTTCCTTTCCAGCATCTTCAGGCTCCTTCCTTCTCTTCTTACTCACACTGTTGCCTGCTCCTAAGCTTCAGTGTAAGCAATGACAGAGTTTAACTGGGAAGGAGATGGAGGCCCTTGCCAGCAGTTGAGTCTGGAGCCTGATTCCTTTGTAGTTCTCTTCTCTCCAGCCAGCCTCAGTTGGTGGATCCATGAGGGTAGCTTGCAGAGGAGTGTGGTCGAGGCCAACTTACTGTTCTTTTTCTTTGCCAGTCTCCTCCCTGAACGAGCACCCACTTATTCACCTTAGAAAGGCATTGTTCAGATCTACAGGGCAGGAACAGAGAAGATGGGATGGCACATGAATTCTATCAGAGACCAGCTTCGACGAAAATACCTCTTTCCAGGGTAGGGGCGTGGGGATTGGAAGAGTTAGTAAAGGGCATGAAAATGTGAGTAAAAATAATAAAACAGAAAACATAGGCTAGTACTGGGAAGGAGCTCCAGTGAATACTGAAATCACCTACATTTAATTTTCCATATACTTTTATGCCCCAATATTACAGGGGGAAGAAGACAAAAGCTGCTTTAGCATGATACAAAGGACAGCTAGAACAGTTACTTGCTTCAGTACTTTGAGATGCAAGTTATTATCATTCTGTTGTCTAGGCAGTGAACCCAGCCTAGACCAGGTATCCTAAAGGCAGCCACTCTCAAGGTCAAACCTCCTATTTCAAAAGAAGAAGCAGAAGTATGCTTGAATTTCCTGACCATTGGTCAGGGTGGAGTGGATCCAACTCTATGGGCCATCTTATTGCCAAATGAACCAAGTGACCACACCCTAGGTCAGGATGTGTAGCCCTGGTTGTTGTCAACAATTTTGGGCAACCTCAAACTCTCTAACCTTTAGCCAAGGTGGAAATAGGCTCACATTTTTGGGCCTCCACAGAATTCACCATTTTGACATGAGGAATTTGGACTCATGAAGATTAGCTATACCATAGGAAATTACCAGCAGAGCCTAGGCTGCTTATGTAACCATGGCAAGCCCATAAGATCATACTGTCTAGTGATATCATCAGTGTTAGTCTGTGTGAGCACATTAAATGATGTTTATAACAATAATTGAGTTGCCACAATATTCATTTCTCAGATTATATCCTATTGTTAAAAGTTGACACATGATTTTATCATAGATTGACAAGTCAGGAGCACAAGTATGATCTATGCACTATGAGCTGTAGTTCCTTGGCTGGTAGTGTGGAAGTGAAAGATCACTACATTTATGTATCTTGTGTAGTCGGACTTTTCTTTGGGCTGCCAGCTCACAGATATTATTGTGAAAGCTCAGTCCTACCTTAGGTTTTTCCCACTAACTTTTTTTTTGTTTTTTTCAAGGGAGGGTTTCTCTGTAGCTTTTTTTTTAATTTATTTTTTATTTTTTTATTTTTATTTACTTTTTATTTATTTATTAAAGATTTCTGTCTCTTCCCCACCGCAGCCTCCCATTTCCCTCCCCCTTTCCCAATCAAGTCCCCCTCCCTCGTCAGCCCAAAGAGCAATCAGGGTTCCCTGCCCTGTGGGAAGTCCAAGGACCACCCACCTCCATCCAGGTCTAGTAAGGTGAGCATCCAAACTGCCTAGGCTCCCACGAAACCAATAGGTACAGTAGGATCAAAAACCCATTGCCATTGTTCTTGAGGTCTCAGTAGTCCTCATTGTCCACTATGTTCAGCGAGACCAGTTTTAATCTCTGTAACTTTTTGAGCCTGTCCTGGAACTAGCTCTTGTAGACTGGGCTAGCCTCCAACTCACAGAAATCTGCCTGTGTCTGCTTCCCGAGTGCTGGGATTAAAGGCAGGCGCCACCACTGCCTGGCTTTCCCACTAACTTTTATAACTTAAATTAACCTGTTATTTATTTATTTATTTATTTATTTATTTATTTATTTATTTATATTTTACCTTGTGGCTTTGTACCTCTCTTTTATTCGATATAACCTACTCCCCCCCATATCTTGTTGGTGTCTCCCGTGTGCCTCGATTATCTCCTCCTACTTCCTTTTTCCTGCCTGGAAGTTCTGCTTATACCTCCTGCCTAGCTATTGACGATTAAACTCTTTATTAAACTAGTCACACCATTATATTTTCATACAGTGTACAAATACCACATCGCGTTTACTCCTTTTTGGATAAATAAAAAGGGAAGATTTTAACTCTCGCATAGTAAAACTGTATACAAAAAGAACAATTATCAGGTAAGAATTACATTTATAGTGTCTTGTATTTGTTTTTGGCATATTCAGAGAAAAATACTCTATTATCAATCTTGATAAATTTAAAGTTTTATAGCAAATCATTTTCTATTATAACTTACATTATCATCCTAAAACTATCTTTTTAGACCTCAAAACATTTTCTTAGATAAACAACTCAAATTTTAATGTCTGTCAACCTTATACACTTTATATCTCTTTTGTGAGTTTTCTAAATTTGGTATTAAGGAGAACTGTCCCTATAACTGTCTCATCGTCAACTCCATCAAAGACCTGAGTGTGTGTGTGTGTGTGTGTATGTGTGTGTGTGTATATATTATTTCCTGAGTAAACAGGAAGTGCAGAACAAACAACTTCCAAAACTATAGAAATGACACTGTCCACTACCACCATTGGCTACTGGGCGGGGGGTTAAGAGTGTGCACACATCACATACATATAACCTACTGAGTCCATCTGGTGTTACCGGTGTGTAGATGTGCTTAGAGCTGGCCATCATGCATGCCTTTTTTAGAACACCGGGTTTCAAATTTACTCGGGATCTATAGAGTCCCACAGGGACAGAGTTGCCCTTCTGCCTCATGTGTTCCTTCGGGAGCATGCTATATCCCTGCCCATCTCAGATGCTGAGGGACCCAAAGTCTCTTCCCTCTGCAGTCTTGGGTTTCTCAGGGAACCCAAGTCGAGTCAGTATGTGAGGATTTGGTGCATGTTAATGAGAGGAGGTGCTGAAAGCGCTCTCCCCCAGGGCTGGGATTTTACTGACCAATGGAGTTTTACAGATTTATAGTTCAGCCTTCCAGGATTAAGTAAACAGCAAAATCCATATATAACAGGGGCCTGAAGGAGAAGGCCCTGAGACAAGATATTCTGTTAGAACACTACTTAAACTCTCCATCCCTTTTGAGCCTTTCTTCTGGCGTTTGTCTTGAGGTTAGGGGTCAGGCATTGGTGGAAAACTTCTATGCTTCATGAGTTCCTCACACTTGTTGACCTAGGAGGGCTGACATTGCCATTTCCCATGGACAGTGCAAGTGATCAGGAATGTGCACATAGAGGGGTAAACGAAGATTTTTTTAATTAAAAAATTTAAATTTTATACACAATTACTATATTTACATCTTTTGTATTCATTAACCCTCTGCACCCCCAAATTATCTCTTAAATTTATAACTTATCCATTAATTATATATGTGTACGTATTGTACGTATATGTGGGTATATATATTTATAAACACATTTAAAAGCATACACATATACACAGGCATATAACCTACTGAGTCCATTCGGTGTTGTAAGTATGTAAATGAGTTTAGAGCAGATCACTTGGGATAGGATGTCTTACTAGGGATCTTGTCCCTGGACATCAGTGAGTCTTTCTCTCAGCAGCTATTGGTTGCTGTTTAGGGGTGGAACCTTGTGATAGTTCCACTTCCACACCGGCATACCAATGTTGTTATTATGAAGGTCTTGCTTAGCCATATTGTTGACTTCATGGGTGCAGCCTCCCTGTCCCGTCTAGAGGATCCTATTTAGTAGGTAAGGGTCCTGGTCCCCTGACTCTTACAATCTATCTCCTGTGTGCTCTCTGAGTCTTATGTTGTAGGGGTTATAGTGTTGATGGATTATTTGGTGCTAGGCACCCCATAGTTACTTTATTGAGAATAGTTCAAATTCTCTGAATTTGAACCTGTGTTTCTGTTACAAAAAAAAAAGCTTTTTTGATGAGGAGAGAGAGCTATATTTATCTGTGGGTATGTGGATAAATATTAAGAATGAAACTAGAAATTCTCCTGTTTAGGAAAGTGACCTCTAGGTTCCATGGACTAATCATGGGTTGTCGGTTGAGTTTGCAGTCCCAGGTATGAATTCCCTCCTATTGAGCTTACCTTTGATCACTCCCAGAATAAAGATATCACTGTTAGATTCTTGATGACTTGCCTCGTCACCCTTGTGGTGTGTAGGCTTCACAGCTAGGGAGGACTACTCATCGTTTCTGTCTTACGATAACTGCACAGCTAGGGAGGACTACTCGTCGCTTCTCTCCCGTGATAACTGCACAGCTAGGGAGGACTACTTGTCGCTTCTCTCCATCAATAACTGCACAGCACCTTTCTACGACAAGAGCGGCTTCTTTAGGGTGACTCCACAGACAGGCAGACTTCACAGACTCTCACATCACCAAATAAGCTTCTTCTCAAAGTCCTTCGTTCTTGAACTCGAAATTTGCTGAAGGTGGTCTGCCTGCAAACCCCTTTGCTTTTAATGAAGACCTGCCTGTGAGAAATATTAACTCAGATGATTTAATCAAAGCCACACACAAGGCTTTCGTGATGACTCTCAGTCCCCTGATCCTCCTTTCAGTTCTTCTCCCATCACATTCTGATGCTATTTAAAGAAGCCCATGTGTGAATTCAGGGCTGGGGAGAAGCTTCCAGAGGAGGCCAACTTAACAGTCTTTGTTATAGATCACTTTAAACCAGAATTCTCCAAGAAAACTCTTTACCACCTCAGGGCCAGCGGCCCTTCGGATATGCACGTCCTCTGCATTAGTGTGAGAATGCTCAGTGTGTTAGACAGAATGGAAGAGCCCTCAGAACAGTGTGAAACACTGAGGAGAACCCAGGGTCTGTGGACTGGATGGGGACCTGGAACTTCCAGGGGCTGTGTGTTCTGTTTCCTGATCACGGTACTGGCTGCACAGGCGCCGTTTTCTGGGAACATATTCCACTCCAGTCCAAAGCGAAAGGAGAAAAATCTGTGAGAGAATCATAAGTGCAGATTCAGGGAACTGCTTGCCCAGGGCAGGGCAGGCAGAAGGACAGCACTGGAGAGAAGCACAGTGGGGTCTTTAACACTGCCTTCTAGGGTTTTGGTTGGCTGCCCAGCTCCTTGGAATTCTTCCTGTTACGCTTCATAACTCACATATGTTTTTACAAATACCCTTTTGTATGCGTCAACTGTTTAATATTAAGCTATATGAAGGCATAGATGGGGTTCCTGAAGGATCTGTGGCCAAAGAGAACAGTGCTTTGACTTACGTTACCAGTTTACTAGTGCTGTGGATCCTGTATGAGTAGCAAAAGCACTCAGAACCTTATCCTGCATGTCTGGGAAGTGGGATTGCCACACCCAGTTAGTCATTGAGCTCAGATTCAGAGTACATATTTCGAGGCATATTGCTGTGAGCCCACCATTGCAGAGGCAGTCAACCTCATTGAAAGTGGCTGGGGCAGGGGTCGAGGTATCAGGGCAAACATCCATGAGGAGGTTAGGCATCAGGTGGGTGTCATCAGTACCTCAGTTTCTCCCCTTTTATAATTAAGTAAGCCCTGGAGGCAATGTCTGAAGAAGTATGTGATTTCAAAGTCTCAGAGAAACTCTGGATCACTCTCTTTGCTACCTCACTCTTTCTCCATGCTGTCACTAAAAGCAGCAAATCCCAAGAGATGCCGTGACTTGCACAAGGACCCGTCTGACAAGTGGCAGAACTGAGGCCAGAAAGCATGCCCATAATGTACCCATTGGTGCCCTGAATGCATGGTATCTAATCACTAACAACTCCCTGTAGTAAGTACTTTGTTTTCAGATAGAGAAACCGAGTCCTAGATGTTGACCGAGGTTTCTGTCCTGCCCAGTCCCACAGTCATTCAGTCCCAAAGAAACACACAGAGGTCTACATTAATCATAAACGGATTGGCCTATTAGCTCAGGCTTCTTATTAACTCTTTCTTACATCTTATATTAATTAGCCCATTACTCTTGTCTGTGTTAGCCATGTGGTTAGTACCTTTCATTAGCGAGGTATTCTCATCTTGCGTCCTCTCTGTTTGGGTGACAACTGCAGACTGTGCCTTTAGCCTCTTCCCAGCATTCTCCTGTTCTCATGGCCCTGCCTCTACTTCCTGCCTGGCTGCCCTGTCTCTACTTCCTGCCTGGTTGCCCCGCCTCTACTTCCTGCCTGGGTACTGGCCAATCAGCACTTATTAAAAATAATACAAGTGGCAGATAAAAGACCATTGTCCCACAGCACCTAGAGATGTTAGGTAACCCTACTAAGCGCATATAGACTTAAGACTGGCATGTAGACTCATAGTAGAGCCCAGCATGCCTCACCATGATGGTGTCCTTCATTCTACAGCACTTCCACTGATCATTGTCCTTGCCTCAGAGAGCGGTAGGAAACTTGGGGAGAAAAGATGATAACAACAGCACAACACAGATATCAAACTAAAGGTGCTGGACATGAAGCAGAGTTCAAACCCTTAGGCTTTCAGACAGGCAAATGGGTGTGTTTATTATGAAATACGGATGGGGTAGAGATCTAGAAGGTGGCTTTGAATATAAATAGTGAGTCAAGTAGCCTTGTCCTCTTCACTGGCAACCCTGGGGAAGAGTCAGGACGGATGGTTGTGGGCAGTGTTTCCTGATGCCCATGGCTGGTAGGGGGAAATGCAGCTTTGGTCCTGAGGCAGTGAGGACTAGGAAGAGGCTTTTGAGCAGTGGGACATGAAGAGGAAGGTGTTACTGTGGAGAGCTGGAGCCAGGCCATGCTTGTCCTGTTTCCCTGAAGATCAGCCTCCCAAAAGGATGTGCCTGGAGGAGAGTAGTTTGTGGGGTTTAAACGCCCCACTCCCCGAGAGCCCTGTTTCCACTGGTCACATGAAGGCTGCTTCTCAGATGTGGAGACTTAAGTTGTGGTTCAGGTTTCTAGAGAGTTCTCACTTCTGGCTGTTGCTTCTTTGAGACAGAACCGCACTTCATTCAGTGATCCTTTTCCACTACTCCTTTGGTCTTGCATACCCAACTCCAACCACTTCAGAGAGACCCAGGATCTCCATGGGATTTCATCGTCGGTACTGTGGTTTCTGGTTGGTACAATGCCTCAGGCTAACCTCCATTCCATATTATGAGATACGAACGTAGAATTTTTCTCTTTGTGTCGTCCATTTTAGAGATGTTTGTTTGCCCTCCCAGTGGCCTTCCCCCTCTATTTGCATAATGGCAAGAAAACAATACTGCCACCTAGTGGGAGTTCAAAATGTGACCTTTAGCGCTCCTCCTCCTGACCTCAGTGTGTGTTTGTCATTAACATGTCAACAAATGAATAGTGCTAGGCACAGTGTTCTTCCTACCATGTGCATCCTGGGGGGCTATCTCATGTGCGTGTGGCTGAATTTTGGAAACAGGTTCAGAGAAACTACTTGTGTTTCCTTGACAATGTCTCACATCGATCCTGTGATATAGGTGCCCGAATCTCCACTTTACTAGTGAGAGAGCCAAGGCTCAAGGTTGAGTTACTTAGAATGTCATAGAGACCTAACAGATATCCTGTGTTTCTGGGCTACCTGATAAAGTCATGGCCAACTTGCAGTAGAAGGGAGATAGATTCTTGTACATGGAAGTACCCAGCGAGACCACTTGACTGGGAGGGAGGTTTGTGTCTGGGGCATGGAATGTTGCATGGCAGAAATGCTTGGTAGGTGAAGTGGGCTTGGAGGAGGCCCTGGTATGGAAGTCTTTGTGGGAAGCGGTCTGAGGTAAGCAGGTGTCATGGGGTGGGGGTGAGGGGGGCGGATAAGGAGCTCTTGCCAGCTAGTTATGGGACTCTAGGGAGTTACTATGACTATTCCTGGGATTCCTGGGCAGATAGAGGAGGAAGAGGTGTTTGCAGAAGACATTTAGAGGATACGGAATTGAGGAAAAAGCAAGAGAGGGAGGGAGGGAGGGAAGGAGGAAGGGAGGAAGGGAGAGAAACTCCCTCTGGCTGCACCCTTCACTAAAAAACAGGATGAATGGTTAAAAGTTGGGGATACCGATAGCCCCTAACCTTGGAGTTTTTCAACTTTAGGATGATGTAAAGTGATATAGGTAGAAGACCTAGTTTGAATTTTGAACTTTGGTCTTATCCTGGGCTAGCGTTATCTCAGATGATCCTGTCTCGCAGGGCTAGTCAGGGGCTCCCAGTCAGCTACACGCTGATGGAAAACAGCCGATAATTGGTTAACTGCATGACTGAGCTGTGACGCATAGCAGCTTAGGTAAAGCAAATGTGTTTTGATGTATAGTATTCAACTTGAGGTGGGATATAACACTAATGAGTCAGAAAGCACTGTATATGCTCCAGAAGTTTCTATACATTGGCAAAGCTACATATTTAGACATACCTAGTCGTGTTGTGTTTCCATGGTATATATATATATTATGGATTTTGGTGTCTTCTTAACTTCACTTAAAACTTATGGTTACTAGTCTCTGAGGGGCTATTATTTCATGTACATCTGACAGAGTCTTAGAAGCAGGTTAAGAGCCTGCCGAATTGTCCTCAGTGATGTCCCACAGCAGTCCAGTGAGATGGGGGTCTCTAATCTAAGTTACTAATTACTAATGTTGACACATATGTGATTTATTTTGAACAGGATTATTTTTGGCTTTCTTATAATTAGTCATAAAAAGTCAAATCACAGTCCTCTTTTACCTTTAAAAAAAACCTTTACTTTCGCTTTTTTTTTTTTTTCTGCTCCTTGGACACAGACCCAGGACTGTGCACCTGCTAGTCAAAGATTACCACTGAGCTACATTCCTAGCTCCCCTCCCCCTTTAAGACAGGTTTTGGCATGTAACTCAAGCTGGCTTCACAGACAGTGTTCCTTCTACTAACTTCTCAGTGCTGGGATTACAGGCATGCACTACCATGCCTGGATTATTATGGACAGTTTTGAATATAAACAAACAGAACAGTATAATAAATCCATTTCCTCAGGCTTCAGCCCTTGTCAATACATGGGTGATCTTATTTTATCTTCATACCTTGCCATTGGTTTTCCCAAATGGATTATTTTAAATGAAGTTCTAAACAACCCACATTGCCTCCATAAATATCTGAAAAGATAAGGACATGTCCAAATTTTTACATAAGCATCATTGTACTTTAAAAAGTTCCGTAGTAGGAGCGGCAGGGCTGCGTCCCTGGTGCCCAGCCGCCCACATGGCTACCTTTATCCGAAATAATTACATAGAAACTGTATTCTTTTAAACACTGCTTGGCCCATTAGTTCCAGCCTCTTATTGGCTAGCTCTTACATATTGATCTAACCCATTTTTAATATTTTGTATAGCACCAAGAGCTGGCTTACCAGGAAAGATCTTAACCTGTGTCTGTCTGGAGTGGGAGAATCATGGAGACTGCCTGACTTGGCTTATTTCTCCCAGCATTCTGTTCTGTTTACTCCGCTTATCTAAATTCTACCCTATCAGAGGGCCAAGCAGTTTCTTTATTAATTAACCAATGAAAGCAACAAATAGATACAAGATCCACCTCCATCAAAGTTCGAATTCCTTTAGATCATCAAACTTTGGTCTGTATTCAAACTTTCCCAATTGCCTTAAAAACTTTTAATATGTGTTTAAATGATGATTCTTCCTATTGCATTTGATTGGTGTTCCCTAAATCTCATTTTATCTGTAAGTTCCTACTTCTTCCCATTCCTTTGATTTCTCCTTCCTTTTTCTTCTGTTGAAGAAGCTAGTCATTGGTAAGAGTCCCCACATTTTAAATTTTGCTGTTAACCTCCTCCAACTGTCTCTGCACCTATTTCTCTGCCCTCTAATATCCTATAAAGCAATAGTTAGTACCAGGACTTTCAGTCTTGATGTCTTGACCAAAAGGCTGGGGCTTCTTGAGCCAGGTTAAGTGGTGACACAGAGCAGGGTGGCCGTTGGTTGGCAGACAGAAAGAGATACCTCATATGTCTCCCCTTCAATTTGCTCTTTAAGCACAGTAGAAAACAAAAGAGGCATGCTCAGACCTCACACAGTTGGTTGGAGGGCCCTTTCATGGGCCCCTGAGACCATCCGATGCTGCCATCTGGCCCCGTGGTCCCCTTGACCTGCTTGCTTTCACCACAGGTTTAACGCCTTTCTCTTCTCAAAGGGGTGTGCATTTGCTTTTTTTCCTTGAACTAGTATGTCTCCATTTTAGGAAAGGGATCCTCAGAAAGACTGTTTCCCTACTTCTAAGCTTGTTCCGCTATGGACACTGCTGCGCCACCCAGGACAGCTTGGCTATCCTGGATCAGTTTGCAGGAATTGCCAGAACACATGACAACCTTGCATCCCAACGCCAGTGGAAGATCACTTAATTTAAAACCTAATCTCTGACCTGGAATCCAGCATCATACACAGACCCTGGGAGTCCAGCTGCAGGCACATTTTACTTGAGCGGTCATGCTGAGTTTTTTTGGTGTCTTGGATTAGCCTTCTATCATCTTAAAAAGGAAACAATGTGTTTGGTGTTTTCTATTGATCAGACACTCACGCCTAGGGCTGTTCACCACTGGCCCATCCATAACGCCCGTACTGACATGATGATAAAGCAGCTGAGACGGGATCTTCTCTGATGTCCCAGCTCAGGTGAACACATGATTCTCTTTGGACTTTTAGCGTTATTAAACATGGTTCTTCCACATCACTTTCCTGAGCTCACTGGAGGCTGGGATACATCAGGACCAGGCATTTTTTATTAGACGTGTCAGTCCTGTTGTTAGAAAGGAGCACAGGTTTTGACCACCCCTTCCCTCAAACCCCGCTGTTTAAAGACAATGCTCTAAGCTCTAGCTGAGTGATGTCCTTTCTCTGAATCAGCAGTGAATGGAAGTGAGAGTGGAGCCCAGCCTTTGGTCATGTTTGTCCTCACATTCCGTACAAGGGCCCCACAGAGAGGACCCAACGAAGACTGGGTATCTTCATATGGGCAGCCAGTGAGGTGGGAGCTCCCTCTCTCTGTAGATTTGCCTCCTACAGTCTCTTGAACTGAGCTGTGGAAGGGATCATTCCTTGACTCAGCTACCAGGGCTTCACCTGGCCTCCTCTTATCCGACAGTAGCCCATCGAGAAGTCATAGGCATAGCTGGCCACTTCCTGGCATCTGTATCGATCTTGGAGACTGTACTTTAGTTCTTTCTTAGAAACAGTGAAGAATAATGAAACAAATCCTAGACAGACTTGGTAGCCGTGTAATGCTGGGAACTGCAGGCCTCTGGTTCTTTATCTTGTAAATGGGATGACAGCCCCCTACCCCAGAACCCGCTTGGCTCTTCTCAGTGGTGCAGCTCTAGCCTGTGGCATGCATGGCATGTTTAATCAATGCTGGCCATTGTGTCTGTGGGAAGACAGTGTTGGATCTGGTCTCCATGGAAGAGGGGATGAGTGAGATTTAGGATAGAAGGCCAGTGTTTCCAGGATAATGCATGCTTTTGTTTGGCCCTTAGAGCAGGGAAAGATGGTTGTTTTTCATGAAGTATTGATTTTTCTTTTTCAGAAGCTATAAAGGGTTTGGAGATAATCAACCCTCTGTCGGATAATCCTTTGAGTGTGTTTTTGGTTGATTATGTTGTGCATACATATATGTGTTCATATGTGTATATGGGCTTGCACATATGTGTTTGTGCACATAGCAAAGGGGAAGAAACTTGGCAAACCTATACCCACCAGCTGGCATCTGGTTTCTGGCAAGCCTTCAGCTAGCCATAGTTTCCTCCTGTCTGAGTCAAGAGAGCAGAACAGGGCCCAACAGTTCACGAGAAACATCCCCTCAGATGACCCATGCAGGTACTTCCTCTTTATTATTTCATTACTTTTTGTCTCGGCGAATTTTTCTCTTACGGTTTCAAGATAATCAATTTATTCTTATACGCCTTCCCCATCCAAATTGGATTACAAATATAAATAGCCACATTGCTGGCCCATTGGGCAGCATGCTCTCGAAGGCTGACTCTTGGCAGCCTTGGTTTCCCCCACCCGTCCCAGTCAGGCCGGGGTTGTTTGTTTGTTTTCAGTGGAAGCTCTGAGGGCTGGGAGGACGTTCACCTCCTTTACACAGAACCGTCTCAAAACCCCCTTTGTTCTCTGGTGGCAGAGGACAAGTGCTCCAGGTTTTTAATAGCTGTGGCAAGAATGCCAATTCCCTCGGAGGCAGAGTCCTGAGTTTTCTACCCCATGGTTAGTCTTTTAATGTAAAAATTTAAGAACAGCTGTGTTTTGACATTGTGTAAACATATACACAAACACATACACATTCATACACATACACACACTCACATACAAATTCATACACATATGTACACATGGACACACACACACGTACTTATGTACATCCTCCCTCCCAAGGCTTCAACATATTCCTTTCTTGTTGATTCCTCTTCTAGGAACAGGAAAGCACCGCTGGGTAGTGCTATTGGGAAAACAGAACCAGGCCTCGGTCAATAACTGTGGCTCTCTTTGCTGTACCTTGACAATGACCTTACACAGAATCGACACTGATCTACATGTTTAAACTACATTTTTAAACCCCTGATTGCAAGGAGCTGATTTTCTTATTGTTTAACGCTACCCCCAGTGACAGGAGTAACAATAAACCAGAGTGCAGCTCAGGCTTCGTGCTGGCCAGGATCATGCTTTTCTTCTTAGTCGTTTAGATGTGGACATGCCCAATATCCTGCTTTTTTTTTTTCTTCCCAGTCATGCATTGCACTTGGTGTGGTTGATGAGCTACGAGAATTAGTGTATTTCAGGGGTTGGGTGTGTGCAGGCTTCTACGTCCTACTTGGAACTTGCGAGGGCTCAGTTTGTACAAATGGGGCTAGGAATCTGAGACCAAAGTTGCAGGAGCAGCAGGGCTGTGCAAATAAAATGTCTCCCTTGTTGACTCAGCACCTAGGAGATACAGGCACAGAATCACTATGAGGTTGAGACCAGCTTGGGCTACAGAGTGAGTTTCAGACTAGCTTGGGCTATGAGACCCTGTATAAAAAATACCACCACCAACAAAAATGTCATGGAGGTTACTGCTGCTACTGTTCTCATTTCTCCTTGATTTTCAGGCTGTGACGTTGAACTGTGTTGGGTCCAATCAGGAAACAGTTTTCATTTTCTTTTGCTCAAATATATGTTCACCGGCCATTGTCCTGCTCCGATATCTGGTCGTCTGTGTCAGGATGCTGTTTTTTCCTGCCCTCATAAACCTGAGGATCTGCTTGACAAGGAGATAAGGTGTCCTCTCGTGTTAAACAAAAGAGCTAGCGCAGAGCAAGGCAGTCCCTGCACAGACGTGGAGCACGGAGTCGGGGGTTCTGGTATTGGGTAGGGTCCAGAGCAGTGAAGCAGCAGGGCTGGCGGTAGAGAGGAAAGCGGATATGGAGGGTTCATGCTGTATTGAGGAACACATCCAGACTAACCGAGGAAAAGGGAAGGATTGGGCTGGCTATGAAGGACTGTTACTCTAGATTTCTTTGGAGGGGATTAAATGATAATCAGATTAATGGGGATTTACTGAGAAGAAAACTGGTCCACGAGCATCCTGCTGGGATTTTTCTGTGCAGACCAAGCTTCCCAATGTGAAAGACACTGTGATCTCTTCCTGCTGCTCTTCTGAAGGGGCGGGCTGGTCCTTGTCTCCTCTTCCTCTCTGTATTTCTCTTTCCCTCTCTTCCCTCCGCATTACCTTATTACCTTTCTCTCAATAAACTCCTCACTTAAAAAAAAAAAGAAAGACTCCAAAGTTACAGAGAAATCCTGTCTTAAAAAAAAAAAAAAAAGAAAGAAAAGAAAGGAAGACGGTATGGTGGATTGAATGAAAGAGATTGATTCTCCTAGGCTCTCATGTTTCAATCTTTGATCCCAGTTGATAGGACTGTTTGGGAAGAATTCAGAGGTGTGGCCTTGTTTTAGGAGGTGTGTCACTAGGGATGGAATTTGAGCTTTCCAAAGGATTTCCCCTTTCCCAGTGTGTCTTTCTCTCTGCCTCCTGGTGACGGATAAAGATGTGAGTGCCCAGCTCTCCTGCCGCCAATGCCTTTGCTGTGCTGCCGTCATGGACTCTAACCCTCTGGAACCATGAGCCTAGTTCAGTGCTTTCTAAGTTTCCTTGGTCTTGGTGCTTTATCACAGCCCGAGAAAAGTAACTCAGACAGAGGTAGGGTCATTGTATAATGTAGTTCTGGGTGGCCTGAAACTTGCTGTGTAGACCAGGCTGGCCTCAAACTCAGAGATCTTCTTGCCTCAGCCTCTAGCTGGGATAAAAACTATGTGCCACCATGCCTGGCTATTTAGAAATAATATCTTTCCATTATAAAATTTCAAATAGCAAGTATTAAATAATCAGAACTTAGATTTATTAATGAAAAAGAATTTTATGAGTCAAATAGGAAGTTCAAAAACAGATCAAACCTGATGTCTGTGACTAGCATTCAAAATGGCAGTTGCTCTTCACTGGAGAGAAAGTGTGTGTGTGTGTGTGTGTGTGTGTGTGTGTGTGTGTGTGTATGAGCTACCCTGAAGAATATTCTGGGACAACGATATTGGTCCTTGCGCTTCCTTTTTCCTATGGTGTGGATTATATAGGTACATGCATTTGCCACACTTGGAGAATCGTGTTTAGGTCCTAGGTATTGTATTACATAGTGATTGTGCCTTAAAGATGAAGTTCTCTCTCCCTCTCTTTCTTCGAGTCTTCCAGTAGCATCAGGGAAACACACTCAGCTGGGGGCTCAGATAAAGTAAACCTCTAAGACTTGCTCCTTCCCCTTGGTAAGCAAAAGCAGATAGCCCCAGGATGGCATTATCTTGTTTTATTGTATCAAAAATATTCATGGTTAGTGATACTAGTTTTCTTAAGTAGTGACACATTTTCTTTAAAACAGTACTATGTATCTAGGCACGGTGATACACACCTTTAATCCCAACAGTCTAGAGACAGAGGCGGGTGAATCTCTGAGTTCAAGGTCAGTCTGGTCTATGTGGGGAGTTCTAGGCCACCCAGGCTACCCAGTGAGACCTCTCTCAAAACCATAAAACAACAAAATTTACCACTATTTAAGAAACAAGAGATGTAAGCAGCAAGAATGTGCTTTAAGGAAAAGCTTTAGGGAAGGCCTATGGAACTGGCCTATTGTAGGTGGGAAAAAAAAAAAAACCTTTCTTTTTTTCCTCATTAAAGTTGTTTGGACATTATGTGAAGTTCTTCTTGGTTTCACTTCCCAAACCCATGAGGAAGCATCTCCTCAGAGTCAGTGCGTTCGGTGACAGGGTCAGGGTTAGAAGACCTGTGGCGAGATCTGTTGGTGGCCTAGAGATCAATCAGTCCATCCCAGGAAATGGAGCAGATGTGGACTTCCACGAGGAAGCAAGCTCTGACCTCTGCCTTCCGTGTAACAATGGACAGCCGGGAGGCAGCCAGTGCTGCCTGGAGGGAGAGAGAGAGACAGAGGAGAAGGAGGCCGCCTTGAACCCGCTTCCTCGCTCAGCTGTTGTAGTGCTCCTATATTTTTTAGGGACCTACTGTGACAGGTAACAGCCAAACCTCCCCGTGTCACTTGAGGACCACGCATCTTACAGTTCTGCGTCACCGAGGTTTAACCCTGGGACCTGCGCCTTGCTCAGACACGCTCTGAGATCCGTGTGTGGAGTCGGGGATGTCGCAGGGTCCTGAACTGCAGTCTTCTGGGGGGTAGGTTGTATCTACTATGCTCCTCCTTGCCTTCTGTGCCCCTGTGGGCTCTGGGCTGTCCAGCATTTCCTGTTATGCCTAGCGAGGTCTCCCAGGAGGATGTGTCCCAAGGAGCTACAGTAACGAGACAGTTCAAGTGACAGTTGCTACTTACCAGGCTCCTCCGCGGGTTTCCAACATCCATGAAGTTTGTATTCTTTACCCCAGCTTCCATTTCGGTGCCTGCCCACTCCTTTTCTGGTGTCTGCTTTCAGCCATTTTATCTTTAGGTTCCATCTGCACACTGCCTAACTCACTGCCCTCAGCCAAGCAGACCTGGGGCGGCCAGGCCCCATTTCTGAGGTGTGGGGACAGGCTTCAGCCCCGAGGCTCAGTTGGGAAAGAGGGCAGTCTGTGTGGGAAGAGGTGGCAGGGTTCCAAGTGCATTATGAAATGGTTGCAGTAGGCTTTCCTGGGGTTCACTGTTGAGTGAGTGGCCCTACGCGCTTTGCATGTCCTCTGGGCACTTAATCCTCGTCACAACCTATAGATGGAGCCCCTATTTTTAACTAGTTGTTATTTAGTTGGTTAGCTAGCTTGTTACTGAGTTTGCAGCACTGAGGATTGAAGCCAGGGCTTTGTGGATGTTTGGCAAGTACCTTGCCCTTGAACTGCAGCTCCAACTCAAGGTAGCCACTGTCATTAGTCCTGTTTTACAAATGGGGAGACTGTTCACACGGTGTAGCTTGTGGAAAATCACACAAAACTAAGTACAGTTAGGAGTCAAACCCATGAGCCTGGTTCCAGAGCCTGCTGTTTTCCGTGAAGCTAGGATTTCTCAAACGTGCCCAGTGAGTCACCAAAGACTTTGGTTAAAGTCCAGATTTCCAGCGGAGTGAATGGCTCGGGAGACTGAGTTGGGAGGAGCAATAGGCGCTACCTCCTCCACTTCCAGTCTCCGCATCCTCCACCCTCCACCTCACCACCCGCTGTCAAGTCTAGGTTTCACGGGTGCTACCACCTGACCAGAAGACCCACAGGTGTGGGGGCTGCCCATGGAGTGGAGGCTCTGAAGTACATCTTCCTGCTGGTGGCTATAAGAGCAGCTCCACTAGGCCATAAAGTGAGGTGCTGTGCCCCAAGCTGGGAGAAGCAGGGCTTCTACTGCTGGGAGGCACTGGTCTCTGCCATGAGCTCATGAGCCTGGACTACAGCCCGGGTTTAAGGGCTTAGCCAAATGCGGCTCTGGGCACAGCTCGGTGATTGTACCAGGCTGGTGCTGTGATGGGCACGGAGAACAAACAGTGGCCAGGAGAATGGAGATGGAGCAGGAGGCAGAGAAGGAAGAGAAGCAGGGCAGAGTGTCAGCTAGAGCCTCTAAGCCAGGCATAGCACCGGGTGAGGTTGGCCTGAGAGCGAGGCTAGCAGGAGCTGGAGGGCCAAGTGGTTTCCTACTCAGGTGTTTCACGGGACTTACAGGAGGGCCAGGTAGCAAGATAGATTCATATGAGAGAATTATTCACCCTCAGATTAGGTATGCAGCTGAATGAGGGATGTGGAAGAAATAAACCAATAATATCAGAATTTCTCAAGATTGCTGTGGTGAAGCTAGGATGGGGGAGGAGAAAGAGACACATAAGAAAATCTTCAGAATGTGCAGAAAACGCGCGCGCGCACACACACACACACACACACACACACACACACACATTCCTGCCTCTCATTTGGAAGCTCAGATTTACTACTAGGCCCTGTGGTATTTTTAGCTTTGTTATCAAGGCGCAGAGCAGGTTTTCAAGGGTTGTAGGATGTATCCATTTCAGTATCCTATGTGACCCCGTGGCTGCTCACTGTAACATTTTTGTTCCACCAAAATACAATGAGAGGAAGTGGGGCTGCAGGAAATGGCCACTCTATCAGGGCCTCCGTTGTGGCCCAGGGTCCTCCAGGATTGCCCGGGTCCTGACCATTGTGCTTGCGACCTCGAGGAACCCTGTGCTGTGGCTGCCGGCTTTCATCTTCCACAGATTTGCCGGAGGACTGTTGAGAGACACAAGAAACTTTGGAAGTTGATGTTTGGATAGATGTCGCTGGGCGCCAGTGCCTTCCACAGATGTTTTCCAGGATGGTCCCTCTCTAGCCAAGCAGCTGACAGCGTGATTTTATGGTCCCGGTGGTGGTGGAGGAGGAACGGGTAATGCGGTGGCACAGCTCTCCAGAGATCTGAGGCCAGTACCTCCTTGGCAAAGGAGACCAGCAAGCAGCCATCCGAGTCCTTCTAACTCCCACACATGGCCTCTCAGCTCACTTTGGTGACAAAGGGGAGGCCTGGAGCGGCAGTTTCTGAAAAGGCTTGTAGCCATACCTCTGAGAGGTCATGGGGCCCAAGAAGCAGGGAGAGTCACTTGCTTTCTGCTTCCTCTGACTTAGTCCCCAGCTCTCTGTGTCCTTTTGATAGCCCAGGTGGCCCAGAAAGGATGAAGAAAGTCCTTCTACCTAAGAAGGGAACCTAATAGCAGAACACTGGCTTCTAGCGGGGGAGGGGGACAGGGTGAGGGGAGGGAGCAAGCTATACCGGTTGATCTAGAGAACTGAACTTAATGAGCCTGACAATACTTGCTGAACTCCATCGTGAGAGTTTATCTGACCTCAGAATCGTAAGGGTTGCACTTTCCTTGCAAGTGGCTGTTTCCAGATAGGGGCTTAAGGCACTCAGTGACTGCTGACTCTCACCCTCAGAGCTGGAGACCTGGCACTGGATGAGAGTCCTGCTCTAGCAAGTGCAGATGCTGAGGCCTTTCTCATCTCACACCAGGATCCGAAGCTGAGTCCGTGGGGGGTTGGGGATGGGGATGTAAGTAGCCAAGTGCACATAGGAGCTTTTCTGGAACAAATAACTCAGTAACTGTTATTATTATCAGTAGCCACTTCTCATTGTTATGCTAAACACAAGGGAGGCTGCCCCTCCCACATATTATACTTCTGACAGAACACATGGGGTCTATGGCGACTGAGTATGGCTCCCAGCACCAAGCTGGAGTTCATGCCCCACTGCAGCCACTGACTGTGTAGCTTCGGGTTACACTTTGACCTCTCTGTGCTTGGGTTTCTTTCTTTATAAAATGAGGGATAAGAATAGTTTCTTTATCCATACACATGTGCTCTGCCCTAAGCGTTGATGAAAGGCAGAGAGTATAGTTTTTGTGTTTGCTTAGTTACCCCAGGGGGAGGGGAACAGGCTGGGTAAGGAAGAAGAAATGGTGCCTAGCCTTACCCCACCTCTGTCCTTGGGAAGCCTGAGAGCTGACCCCCAAGCTTTGGTCCGTCTGTGACACTGGTGTCATAAACCAACCCTGAGCTCCAGACCCCACTTCCTCATTCCTCTGCTTGTGCTCAGTTTTATCTCTACATGAGTTGGTGGCAGGCCATTAGCCAGTTCCAGGTTCCATATTCTCTATCAAAGCCAAACCCCGTGTTGATGGAGGCCACCAGCAGCCGTCAACAACACCAGCAACTGTTTACTTTCCCTCGCCATCGTATTTGGAACCAGGATCTGGGCTCAGCTGGAACGTGCAGGCTGCTGTCAAGGACAAGGACAAGGTCTCCTGCTAACTGGTTAGCAGTCTGACTGGAATGCCAAGCAAGGGGGATTAGAAGTCATGAGTGTTCAGACTGGTTTTGTGGCTTGTTTCAGATTTTGGTTCTGGGCTATTTAGCCCCTTGCAGAAATGAGTGTAGATCAGATTCGCAGTAAATCCGCCTCCCTCCTCGCGCCTGGTTTCTGGCCTTCCTGGGAGCTTGCCTCCTCTTGCTGTGAGTGGCAGCTGAGGACACTGCTGGAGCCACAGAGACACAGATGTTTCAGCTTGCTGCAAATGGAACTGGTGAGCAGGCAATGTACAGTGCTTCCTCAAGAGTGTAGCATCATTGATTTATGAATTATGGCCCTTTTAAACTCTCTGCTTGCTTTCTTAGATATCGACGTTTTAAAAAGTGATTTCTCATGTGGGTCCCTTTCAGAAACCACACACACACACACACACACACACACACACACACAGCATGATATTAACTCTTCTGCCAGAATAAATGGAATGGCGCACTCTGGGCTGGCATTTCCTTTGAATAATGAATTATGCAGAGGGTGAGTTCTGTGCTTGGAAATGGCAAATGTATTGCCAAGATCTAGCGGAAGAAATGCATTCTGGGCTGGGTTTTTATCTTCTAGGGAGGATCTCACCGGCCGGGATGAGGGGAGATGCTTGCGTCTTCCCACTCATGCCTTACTCCAGTTCACACCTCGGTGGCTCATGGTACCCAGGGAGGAAGCTGCACATTGCGGTCACTGGAAATCTCGGGAAGACATGAATCTTGCCCGACAGTCTGGTCCCTAAAGGGAGACCAGGGATGGTCTCTGATCACTCCTTTTCTGTTGACCCCCAGTGCCAGTTGTAGACGGTGACTAGCCCCCTCCATGTCTAATTATTTGAAATATTATCTATAACTGTAGCCACCATTTATTCATCACCTATGGTATGCTGTAGAGGAAGGGCTGTTGTTGCCCTCTCCCCCTGCCCCCTCCACCCCTCCTCCTCCCCTCCCCTTTTCTTTTTCTCCTTCCCTTCTACTCCTCCAAAAGAGAACCTTAAAGTAGAAAATTCAAAATCAGTTCTGTTGGTTTATGGTTCCTAAGCTTGTTCCTTTAACCTCTGTTCTACCCACCTATACCTACTTGGCTTCTCAGCCAAAGAGCCTGTCTCTATCTTCCTGAGGAGGTGAGGCCAGCACCTTGTCCTGTTTTCAAGATCCTCCACTGGGAACCTCTGCTGATGGGCAGATTGGGTCCTGTGGCGCGGGCTCTGATCCTCCTTTCCTATGGTGTATGTTGCAGCATCTTGGCTCATGTTCCACAGTGCACCAATCTTCTGCTCCACATCCTCCTTCTCTTCCACATCCACACGATGCTCACCCTCAAGTCTTAAATATCTGAACCATTTCAGATATTTAATGCCCTGCCTGTTGCTTGCTGCCTGCCCATGTTGGTGTCTCCTCCTGGCCCAGACATTCTATAGTGGGCTACTTTATACCACGCACCCTGGCTCCCTGGTCTCTGCGCCCTTCCTTAGAGGCCTCCGACTCTTCTCTTTTCACTAAATGCTGGTTCTTTCCCGTGTGGCTGGGAGCAGAGCAGAGCTAAGCAATACCAAACAGAATTCTGAATCTGCCTGTGCAGGGCTCTGCCACTTGTGAGGCACCACGACGATGCTTTTACAACTTCAAGCGAATGGAAGGATCGAAAATAATAGGAAAGCAAACACCGTTCACCCTGCATCCCTGTCACACTAGGCCTGCATGGGTCTCTCCGCAGCGATTAGTCATGTCTGCCTATGTTGTACCTTCAGTATACAGTGCCCTTTCGTGCTGTCCTTGCTGAATCCCAGTTATTTCTTGGATGTTTTCTCTGGGTTCCCAGGCAGTGCCAGCTTCTGCCTTCTCGTCCTTCTGTAATACTAACAGAATGGCAGGGGGCATCTCTAGAGAGGAGGAATTAGTAGACCATGCGGCTTTTCTCGGCCTCAGTTTCCCGGTGGCTAACCAGAGGATAATGGCTGTTTCTATTGTTCTGAGATGCAATGCACACCAGCGATGTCGACGTTATGCCAGAGCAAGCGGTGCATGTGTGCGCAGTGGCTCCTATCGAGGCTCATCTGATTTTATTTCTCTTACCAAAATGAAATGATCGTCAAGCTTGAGGTTGTTGACAGAGCGCTGTCTCCCCTTGACTCAGGCAATGTCGTTCCACGGAAATTCGCTTGAACTCTCTGGCCTCAGCGTCACCGTCTGTAAAATGGGTTATCTGATAACTCTACCTCATCAGGTAGCTGAGAGGATGAAATGAGTTCCAGTGGCAGTGCCCTGAGAAGTGCTCAGTGGTTCCCTGCAGTCACCAAGGAAGGGCAAGGCCCCTAAAATCGTCACCTATCGTCGTATCAGGGCGAACTTGAACTGAAAAACTAAACTCTTTGTTTGTTTGTTTCAAGACAGGGTTTCTCTGTGTAACAGCTCTGGCCGTCCTGGAACTCACTCTGTAGACCAGGCTGATCTCGAACTCACAGGGATCCTCCTGCCTCTGCTTCCTGAGTGCTGGGATTAAAGGCGTGTACCATCACGCCTGGCTGAGAAGCTAAATTCTTACCACCAAAACTTAGCACACTGCTTTTTGCGTTGCCTCCCATCCATACCCCCGCACTTGTAGCCTCCGTGAAGATCCTTGTGCCATATATCCAAATACTGAAAGATTATAAGTCAAAGAAACAGGCCGTTAAAATGTGTTTTGAGCCTCCTTGCTTGACAAATACATCTTTAGAAAGATACAGTAAAAACACGTGAAACTGGAACTTTGGTGGTTGGAAGCTAGCAAAATATTAAATTTTAGTTGCACATTTGATGGGAATAATTTTTTGCTTTTATTGTTTTAATCTATACTTTAGTGTTGTTTATTACGTCAAGAATTTTTAATATTGTTTCAAGTTATGTTTAAGTCAAGTTCAATAGAAGCCTCTCTTTTTTCCTGTGTGTTTTTTGCTGTGTGTGTGTGAAAGAGCAGAGAGAGCCGTGGGGAGGGGAGAGTGGCAGCAGTGGGGATGGGAACCCAGTGCCTGGGCACAGGGGACACTAGGCAAGCGCTCCACAGCTCAATTATACCCTGCATACATTTTCCCAGCTCTTTACAAATATCAGCATGCTTATTCACTACTGATTTTCTCTTTCTTGCGTTTCAATTTTCGTTTGTTGGTTCGTTTTGGTTTTTGAGGTCTCACTCGATAGCTCGGGGTAGCCTTGAACTCATGACTATCCTTCTGTACCTCCTAAGTGATGGAGACACAGCGATGTCCCACCATACTCACACTATGGACTACATTTTCTTTCTTTTCTGATCTCTATCACGAATCAATTTACATTCATTATCAGTGATATAAAAGATCACCTTATGGTATATAGGTATATTCAAATTATATGAATTATGTTGTTAGGGATAGAGACATGGTTTGGTGGTTAAGAGTTCTTCCAGAGAACCCAAGTTTGCTTTCCATTACCTGTATTAGGTAGGTCACACTGTATGTAACTCTAGCTCCAGAGAGAACTGCCTCCTCTGGTCTCTTCAGGCACCTACGCGTGCATGCACACAAACATGAACACATGCACGCACACACATATGCACACATGTGACTCTGGTCTCTGCAGGCACCTACATGTACATGCGCACACAAATGAACATATGCATTAACACAGATACACACACATATGTGACTCTGGTCTCTGCAGGCACCTACACATGAATGTGTACACACATGAACACATGCATTAACAAACATATGCACACATATGTATACACATGCACACACATGCACATAATTAATACGCTGGGTCCATTATCAGCAGACTGCAGTTCAGTAAGGATATTGTAAGCCTTTAGTACTTGAGTGTCCATGCTTCTTGGGCCCAAGGGAGGAAAACGTAAGGAAAGTGGGTTATGTGGCCACCGTCAAGATGGCCAAGCTGAGTAGTATTTTCCTGCAATTATTCAGGCTTGGCAGCACAGAATAGGTGAAAATGTGGTTACTGGTGTAGGGTGGGATGAGGCAGAGTGGTGTGGAAGCATCGGGTTGCTTGGAACGGGACAGTGTGATAAAATAAAGCCCCGAGTGGTACTCGGAGTATTTCTGAGAGACAAGAAGGAACAAAACAAGAGCAATGAAACATAAACACTAAGGGTCTGATGACTGCAGCCCGAATATTGGTACCCAGGCAGAAGGAGCACTTCCTAAGATCCCTAAAGTCAAGGCTCTGACTCCAGAGAGCTCAGAGTACTTCATTATTGATGCTGGTCCCAGACCACGCTGGAATGGCTGGGACCTGTAGCACCTGGCAGGCACAGAAGAAGGTTTTTACAGACATGGGGTGGAGCACAGGGAGGAAGAGCCATGCCTGGACTGGGGTTCAAGGGCAGCCTTCATCCTTCCAAAGTAAAGACAAAGAGAACAGGATCACAGTCTGGCTGATGGACAGGAGTCAAGTCCATGCTGGAAGCCCTGTGGAAAATTTCAACCTGGGGGCTCAAGTCGGAAGAGCAAAAGGAGCCCTAATGTTTAAGCTGCGGGGAGGAGCTTGCCGTTGCACTAGCATTAAGGCTGGCTTTTTTTCCTTCCGCCAGTCTGCTCCCTAGACTTTGCCAGGCGTTTCCAGGTGGGAATGAGGCATAGCTGCGGGCCCCTCCCCAACACACACAGGCAGAATTCACTGTGTCCCTGAAGAAGAACAGATCATTGTAATATGTCAATATTTGAGGCATTCCGAAAATGGGGCTTGTTGGGGAGGTTGCTCACTTAGCAAAGCACCTGCTTTATCAGCACAAGGACTTGAGTTGAATTTCCAGCATCCCATAAAAAGCTGGGCATAACAGTACATGCTTATAACCCCGGAGTTTGGAGTGGGATGAAGTCAAGGGGATCCCTGCAGTGCAGAGGTCAACCAGTCTAGCCTAGTTGGTAATCCCCAGCCTAATAAGAGGCCTTGTCTCAGATGAGATAGATGATATTTCTGAGGATGCCACCAGAAATCAACCTGTGGCCCCCACATGCGTGTATACCCATGCTTATTCACACATGAACATGAACACAAACATACACAGAGACAGACTTGCATGCACATGTTAAAAAAGCAAAACAAACGTGATGATCTCTAGCTAAGAACAGATCTCGTGGGATCTGGAGAGATGGTTCAGTGAGGAAGAGCACTTGCTGTTCTTGCAGGAGACGAGGATTTGGTTCCCACACGCACATGGACCAACTTAAAAACTGTCGGAAACTCCAGTTCCAGGGCATCCGATGCCATCTCCTAGCTGTCTTGGGCCCAGGCATACAGGTAGTACACATACAGACATTCAAACACTCACATACACACATAAAATAAATGTAAATAAATCTCTTATAGAGAAGAAAGAAAAGCTCTCTGAGCCCATTTCGGAAGCTGGATTCGCGTCAGTTTGGACTGTCACCACAGGCTGATGGAGAGGCATGAGGAAAATCAAAGTGAGCGATTGACAGCTGAGCCCTGACGCTAACGCTGGTGTTCTGGAACTCATGCGCTGCCCACAGTTTTATGGAGAATAGGATCCTGGCATGCAAGGCTTAAGAAGGCATAAACAATGATGGAAAAAGCATGAAGCCAGAGAGTAGCCAGGACAATTTGGATTATTTTACAAAGGCCGCTTTCAGTGCTTTGTTAGAGATTAGGTGTGAATATGGTCTCAGAGCTGGCTTTGAGAAAACTAGAGAAAGAGAAGCAATTGGATGGCTGCTCTGGATTATAGGCAGAAGGGGCTGAATTTTACTCCCTCACACCCCAACCCCATGGATACCCTGTGATGGAGGAGTGTTGGGCGTGTGGGGGTGCAAGCGTGGGGGTGGGAGGCTAGGAGGAATGGGGTTGGACTAAGGAGTGCAGGGGTGCAGGGGTGGGGGGCTAGGAGTAGTGGGGTTAGGGTAAGGGGTGCAGGGGTGGGGGTGGGGGCCTAGGAGGGGTGGAGGTAGGCAAGGGGTGCAGGGGTGGAGGTGGGGTCTAGGAGGAGTGGGGTTGGGGTAAGGAGTGCAGGGGTGAGGTGGGGGGCTAGGAGTTGTGAGGTTGGGGTAAGGGATGCATGGGTGGGGTTGGGGTAAGGTGTGCAGGGGTGGGGTAAATGGAGAATGCTTCCCAGGTTTCCAGCAGGGTTGAGGCCAGATGAGGGCATGGGTCCGTGGAGAGAAGATGAACCCACAGTTTGAGAGCTGGCTGGAACATGCAGCTTCTGGAGCCCAAGAGGCACAAGACGGGGTGAGGGTTCCTGGAAAGGGAAGCAAAGTCCCAGGAAGGACATGTCTCTATCCCAGGTGTCTCTTGGCTGTCACCAATGGGCGACTTGCTTAGCCTGAGGGAAGCTCTGAAGTCTGAGGGCCCAAGAACTGGTCAGAAACCCAAGTCCCAAGCCTGCTGCTTCTGTTGTCCTTAGGGTGGGGCCTCTCTTGTCCTTCTTCTTCTTCCCCTTCTGGACTAACAGGGTTTAATTCTCTCTCAGCCAGGGTGAGAGTCAAAGCCAACACAACACTCTTTGCTCACCACATCTAAGCCATGTTTTCCCCTTCAGCCTCTAAGAATCCAGATACATCTTACAAAGGTAGCCTGGTATACTTAACTAACAGCATTTTTTCTTTCTTTCTTACTAATACATAAAGTAGTTGTCCACCTTACAGCTCTGGGGCTTCAGATTGGGCGAAGCACTGTAATTAACGTATGTTTTGCAAACCTCAAGGAGTGGACTATTACGAGGCCTGTGACAGCATGCCTCCCACCGAAGGTGAGGTTTTGTCTTCTGATACAATCTCCACCACAACAAACAAATTAAAATGTATTATGGCACAATTGCAAAAGCAAATGGCCCAACCCCTCAAGGGAATTCAAATTACTTCAGAATGTTCCACTCAGCCCCCATTCACAGCCAAGGACTGGACAGATCTTTAAAAGCAGGAAGGTTTGAGTGCACACAGGCCTCACTTTGTTTCTTTCATGGAACCCAGACTTCAAACTTCTGTGAGAATTAAGATCACCAGACACAGAGCTGGAAGCTAACAGCACAGACACTGGAGCCCACGAAAAGTTTTCCAGGGTTGGGTTGGTGCGGGCTCTGTCCTCGGCGCTAGGGCAGATTTATTTTTCTGGGATACTCTTGCCTATTACACAATGGTTTTAATCACAGGTCGGAGAATACACCTCTATTTGGATAGAAGGTGATGATGTTGTCTCATCTCTGGTGACCGAGGAAGCCTTATATTACATCATCCTTGAGTAACCTCCATCGGGACCAGGTGGATAATTGTCCGAATAATATTGGAAGTTGTATCTGCACACATCCGTGCTTATTTTGAACATCTAAGTACAATAAAATATGTTTTGATAGGTGGTACCAGAATTCCAAACAGTGTCCCAAGATGATTTTTTTTAAAAATTCAAAGTTTAAAATGGTCCAGACAGTGGTGAATCTTAGAGGAACTATGTTTGATAGACAACACGGTCTCCGAAGAGAGACGTGGATGTGTAGACACAAGACAACAAGGTTTGCTCTATATGCCCAGGGTCTGATTTGAGTAAGATGTTCTGCCCATTTAACTGTAGCCATGTTGCTTTGCAAAATCATACATGAAAATTAGGTCCTGGGATACAAATGCTGGATAAGTGGCTTGCTGTCTGCTTAGCATTACAGGAGCTGGTACTATGCTAAACACAGATCAGTTTCCTGCGTTCATTTCCCACTGGAATTTTGCCTTGTGGACAGTTTGAGCTCCTCTTGAGGATGGGTCACCATTAGAAGGTAGCCTATGGCATGCTTTCCCCATTGGCATTATCACAGCTGGTGGAAAGGGGCTGCTGGAATCCCTTTGGCCCTGCTCATTATGTCTGGCTTAGAAGAGCAGTCAGAGCACTCTTTGAACTTTAATCCCTCTCTGTTCCCCAGCTGTAGCTTACTGCTAATATTTATTGATGGTTTGGAAGTGGCCAGTTAGTGTACTTAGCCATAAGGAGTGCTGGCTCCCCTTGTTGTGGCTTATGGTCTATTTAGGTCAATGGAACAAATGTTTAGTAAATTGTTCCTGAAATGTTTTAATAATAGAGTGCTTCCTCCCAAAGAATTGTGTACACTGTAAATTTAGTTCATTTTATAAAATACAGTTTTAGGTGGAGGGGCCAATAATACAGCCTGTCTAAACCCGCCATGATTCTAGAGAGACTTGTATGGGCAAAGCTAGGACTTGGGATTCCTACGTCCTTGTCTTTGGCCGGCATTGGACCGAGTTCCAGATACACTGTCTTGTAACACCATGTTTCTTCCCTGGATGCGTGGGATGTGTAGCTGCCTAGTCTGTCAGTGGCGGGTCCACATGTATCTCCAGCCATGAGGCACCCAGGTCATTGTCCTGTGTGCTAGCTCCACGCCTGACTCCAGGGAGTGCTCTGTGCAGATGTTGCCGCTATTGGAGCAAACGATTTGATAGAAACAAAGCCAAGAGGCACTGGGGTGTTAGCCGACCAGATAGCAGCTCTTAACACGGCTGCTGACTATTCTAAAGGCCTTCTAGGATGAGAGCCCATGGCATCCTGGGGCAAGGCAAGCCAGGAAAAGATTGTCCTGTTCAGGACCAACTCCTCTTACTTTGTGTTATTGCATGAAGTGGCTGGGAAGAGGACAAGGGCCTGGGGAAACTCTGCAGGTTGTTCTCTGAAACCCACCAACTGCTGGACTTTAGAGTAGGTGGGAGGGGAAGGGGGGATATGGCTCTCCTTGCATCCTGTAATTCAGGAGAGGGGGTGATCAGAGAGACAGAGAGTGGGAGTGGGGAGGGAAAAAGAGAGGGAGGAGGGGCAGAGGGAGAAGGGGGGGGAGAGAGAGGGAGAAATTGATCTCCCTCTTAGTCCTCCTAAGTACTTGGAAATATAGAGACTGAGGGGTTCACATTTGTGGATTTGGGCTTGATGATATTTATATGGAAATTACAGGTACAGGAAGGTCAACCAGGAACCCAGCTGGATTATTTAAAAAGCTTTTTATGTTCATTTCCTTCAGACAAACAAATTTTAAGCCTTTTAAAGACGATCCGCTTAGGTTTATCATCTGTCTTTGAGCAGTCACTGTGTGTTCAACTTTACTGAGAAGGAAAGGACAATTCTAGGAACTCTTTCTAGAACAAGGCTGCGCATATGGAAACACACACACACAGACCCGAGTTAGAGGCCCAGTACTTGGAATAGCTGAGTCAAAAATATCTTGTTCTTGTTCTTTTAGATACTGTTCTGAACACTAATTTATCTAATCTTCCCTAAAACTCTATGCATTAGACAGTATTATGATCGCTAATTTTTAGACAGAAGGCAGAGGTGCACAGAAGGTAAGTAACTTGCTCAGTATCACAATGAGAGAGGCATCTGCCCTTCTTGGCCATGGGTATGGACTGGTGGGAAAGGGAACCCCAGAAATCAGGGCGTCTTCCTTTCACCTGATTCATTCTTCCCGGAATTCAAATTTGAAATTTGTGGTAAAATACACCTGACATGAAATTCATTACTTACTCATTTTGAGGTGAAATACACTGTCAGTTTAAATACATTGCTGTCACGAGCAGCTAGCTCCAAATCTTCACCTCCTGCTAGTTTGTGACAACTCCTGTCATTATGCAACCGCAGCCTCAGCTGCTCCCATGCTCCCCTCGATTTTCTGACTCCAGGAACCTGACCACTCTGAGCACTTCAGATAGAGGAATCACGTGGTATTTCTCCTTTTGTGATTGGCTGGTTTGAGTTAACTCCTTCCTATCCCTCCTCTTAGCTGTCTTCAGTTTGAGAGCACTTGAGGCTGGACTTGAGGGGGCTTGAGGGGACTGGGGATGGGTAGGGACTCAGATAGCGAGAACCAAGTTCCCAGGTGCCTTGAAGGTAGGGTCAAGTCTTTATTCACAGTGTCTGTGAAGCTAGCTTAGTGTTTGCCTCCTCGGGACACTGTGGCCAGGGAGTGTCCTGGCCAAAGCAGCTTTCAGGAGTTTTTTGCAGGCTTGGGGATTTGATGCAGAGCGGATGGAGGATGCAGGCTTGGGGAGTTGGTGCAGAGTGGATGGAGGATGCAGGCTTGGGGAGTTGGTGCAGAGTGGATGGAGGATGCAGGCTTGGCCCGGCCTGGCTGACCTGTTTTCATACAGAAGGAAAAAGTGAAAACACAGGGATGGCTAGATGTGGTAGGTAGTGGTTGATGTCTCCTAAAGCCGACTTGCTAAAAACCAAAACAATAAGCTAGGTGTGGTGGCTCCTACCTTTAATCCAAATACTCAGGAGGCAGAGGCAGAAAGACCTCTGAGTTCAAGGCCAGCCTGGTCTACAGAGAGAGGTCCAGGACAGCCAGAGCTATACAGAGAAACCCTGTCTTGAAAAACCCGCTAACCAACCCACAAAACAATAAAGGGAACTGAAGGGAACAGAAAGGAGCAGGTGCCACTAAACAAATCCTATCTTTCTACCCACCTGCTTAAGGAAAGGCCTGCAGCATGGGGACCCCATGGCTCTGCAGTCCAGCCCAGCACTGCCCCACTGCTATGACTGTGGCTTTGCACCATCGGTGGCAGCTGGGACTTCACTAGAGCCGCAAACACGGAGCTGCAGACATCCCGAATCAGGAGCTCTAGGGATGGAGCCTGAACCCTGCTCTAAAATGAGCTCAGTTAGGTGAGTCTGATGCAGGCTTATGTTTGAAAGGTCCAGCCACATCCTCCCTCCACCGCTGATTTGACTTCTCTCTGCACCCCCCCCCCACCGCCTTTAAATATTCCTTGCTCTAGCCAGATTCATTTTCCTTTGGAAAATACAAAACAAAACAAACAAACGACAAACAACTGCACATCTCCACTTTCAGGTCTTTCTCAGGGCCGTTGGGTTGTTCATAGAAGCTTCTGTGTCCTCCAAGGCTCAGGTCTCATCACTTAGGTTGCTCCTAGTCAGACCAGCCCCTCCCGTTTGCTGTCTGATCTTGTGGTGGACTTTTTACTGCTGCTCTGTGGCCAAGAAATTGGCCTGGTACCCAAGGTAAACATGATGGATATCTGGCTAGTATGGAGAGGGCCTCCAGTTCTTTCTCTCTTACTGCATTCATTGTGTCTTTAACCAGTGCCGGGGAAGGGCTCATGACAGGCATAGCTTATAGACCTGGTTTGCTGATACTTGTAAACTTGGAGGCTAGAGAAACAGAGTGGTTACAAATCATTAGGGGATTTCTGTTCCTGTCATCTCTGATGGAACATCACGATCAACACTAACAACCATAAGGAACTGTTATTCCCTGGGTGTCTGACTTTTCACATCATTAGAGGAAACTCAACAGGTGCTGCCGGAGCGTCAATTTAGCAATTATCACTCCTCCCTGGCTTCCTGTTTGCTTACTGTCTGCAGAGGGTGAAGTCTCCAAATGCAGCCAGCCCTCCTCCTTTCCAGAGCAGCTGCTGATGCTGGGTGGGTGCTCTCACACTGTGTGTGTGTGTGTGTGTGTGTGTGTGTGTGTGTGTGTGTGTATGTGTCTATGTTGGGGGAGCCCTCCCAGTTTGTGTGTCTGTGTGTATATGTCTGTGTTGGGGGAGCCCTGACAGTGTGTGTGTGTGTGTGTGTATGTGGGTGTTTGTGTATGTGTCTGTTTGGGGAGGAGCTTTCACAGTGTGAGTGGCTGTGTGGCTGTTTGTGTGTGTCTGTGTGTGTGTCTGCGTTGGGGGAGCCCTCACAGCTTATGTGTGTGTGCATTGGGGGAGCCCTCACAGTATACATGTGTGTGTCTGTTATGGGAGAGCCCTCACAGTGTACGTGTGTGTGTGTGTATTACAGGAAAGCCCTCACAGTGTATGTGTGTTTGTGTGTGTATGTGTCTGTTTTGGGGGAACCCTCACAGTGTATGTGTTCGGGGGAAGCAGTGGATTGTAGATGTACCTGACCTGTACCAGGTCCTCGAGGCTGCCAAGATTACTTGCTGTTTTAGATAGAAAAGTCTAATTTTCGGGCTGGGAGCTTTGGAGCTGATTTTTGGGATGGGCCCTCTGAGGCCCAGTGAGGGGAAGCATCTGTTGTCCGTCACTAATTACAAGCAAAACTGGAGGAGATCCTGGCTTCCCTTGTTCTTAGCTTCCTGCTTTTCCTGCATATGCCCGGGATGGTATGAACTGGATGGTCCTTTAAGTGTCTCTGTCATATCCCCACCTCATGCCAAGACCAGCTTTCCTAAGTGAGTGCTCTACCTGCTTCAGTTTCTCACAAGCCAATACCTCAGCTCTCAGTCCTCACTGGTGACATCTTCTCTTTGTGACCTGTATGGACCTGGGGTTTATTAAGTTTCTGGGAGGGGGTTCGGCTAGATGCATCTAAGACTAACTGGAAGGACAGGGACCCTCATCCTAGTAAGGAAACAAGAAGGGTGTAAGTACACACGTTCATGTTAGCGCCTGGCCAGCCGAGCCGCTTGTCCCGCTTGCCACCCTGTAGCAGGAATACTGGTAATTAGGCAACATTCAGAATTGTTTTCGATACTAATGGCCGCCTAGAATGTGACCTTGAGAGGCGTTTGAGCAAGGGCTCTGCCGGGAAGAAAGCCCCGTGACTGGCTGATGGTGCCTTCCAGAAGCAGACGTCGGCAGCTCCGCACAGATGGACTCGCCACACAGCCTGTCGGCAACAATTTCTTTCTGGAGTCGTTGTTAGGTCTGGGGGAGTGGAAAAATCCCAAAGAACAGCGTCTTGAAGAAGATAAATAGCTGGGTGGAAGCCTAAGGAAGACATGGTGAAGAAGTCCCTTGATCCTCAGACCAGTGGTGGTTCCAGGCTTCTTGTCCAAGACAGAGGCATCTCTGTCCTGGGAAGCAGGGTGGAGAAAAAGTCTAGTGTTTTTCAAAAAATGTGTCATTCATTTAAGTGTGTGTGTGTGTGGAGTGTACATGTGTGCACTCCATGCATGCAATCACAGAGGTCAGAAGAGGGTGCTGGATCCCTGGCATTGGAGTTTGCATGTTGAGATCCTCCACGTGTCCTCTGGAAGGGCAGTAACACTTGCAACCCCTGAGCAATCTCTCAATCTCCTAGAAAAGAATGGTTTATTATTTATTATTGTGGGGTGTGTGTTTGTATGTGTGTGTGTGTGTGTGTATGTGTGTGTGTGTGTATGTGTGTGTGTGTGTGTGGTTTGCTCATGTAGAGATCAGAGGGCAGCCTTCAGGAGTTGGTCCTCTCCTTCCACAGTAGGTCCCGGGGATCAAACTCATGTCTTCATGCTTACATTACAAAGCAATTACTTTTTTTCCACTCGGCCGTATTGCCAGCCTGAGAAAAAGGATTGCTTTTTTTTTAAAAAAAAATATTTTACTTAATATTTAAAATCCATATATATTAATATGTTTAGATAAAATCCACCTCCCATTCCATTCCTCCTATATCTTCCTATTACTTTTCCCTCCCAACTTTTTGTACCGTCTTTCTCTATTTAAAAAATAACACCCTCTGAGTTAATTTACTGTTGCCCGTATGTGGATGGATGTGGGGCTATCTACTAGAACACAGGTCGCCTTCCAACACCTGTGTCCCTGAAGAAGACTGACTCCCCTTCCCCCAGTTGCCATCGGCTGCAATAGCTTCCCGAGTAGGTGTGGGATTTCATGAGCCTCTCTCCCTCATCCATGCTGGGCTTTTGCCTGGCATGATCTTGTACAAGTCTTATGTGTGTTAGGCCCTACCTCTGTGAGTTCTCGTGTGCGACTGTTTCACAATAGACAGCTGCTCCCTCTGGGTCTTACACTATTTCCATCTCCATCTTCCACAATCATCCCTGAGTCTCGGGAGGACGCATGTGATACAGATGTCCCACTTAAAGCTGAGTACGCTAAGGGTTCTTATTCTCTACAGCTTGGCCAGTTATGGATCTCTAGATCAGTTGCTATTTATTGCAAAAAAAAAAGCTTCTCTGATGAGGGTTGAGAGATGCACTAATCTATGGGTTTAAAGATAAGTAAAAGGGCAGTGTTTTATATGTCCATTTAACAGACCAATAGTACTAGGTTCTCCTCTAAGGTCTGTGGCATAACCAGCTGAGTTTTTGGAACCAGGCCTGAGTTTTGTTTTGTGAAGCAGGCCTTCAACCTCACCAGAAAGTAGTTACTTCAGTAATATTTGTGCCGGTGTCACACCATTGGGCATATCATGTCAGGGATTATGTTGTCGTGTCTCACAGAGTTCGTAGTTTGGTAAGACTGTTGACTGGTTTTCTCCCCTTGTAGCATGCATAGAACCTTCCATAACTATGAAAGCTAGCCTATGTGGATGAAGCGTCCAGATCAGTACTAGCTTGATTTCTCCGTGTCCTGTGATTCAGCTATGTGGTATTCTCTTTACTGCCAAGTTTTGGAGGATATCCAAAAGCAATGGCAATAGCCCATAATGTTTTGGGGAAGGGGACTCAATGGGACCCCACTAACCAACAACTCGCAAAGAGATAATCTATACCTGGCACTGGGCTTTTTGCAGACTATGGTGTCTTGGGAAGGCATTGTCCTACCACACTATAGGGTATCTACTTAAACCCCTCGAATATATGTATGTCTGTGTATTTTGGGAAGCTTCTATGGTAGTCAGTTTCCATATGTCATGTTCAAAGGTCTTTAGTATTGGTTTATCTCTCCCCATACTCCTTTCTCTACCTCACCCTTCCTAGTCCATTAGTCCCCTTCCCCTCTTCATACCACTTGTGTTCTGGCCTTTTTCCTTTGAACTCTGACTCCCTTACTAGACTCCTACCTTCTCTGGGCACTCCCGTCTGAAAACACACATACTTCAGAGCTAGCATCCATGTATGAGGAAAATCATGCAGCATTTGCCTTTCTGTATTGGGTTACATCACTCAGAATGACTATTTCTACTCTACCCGTTTACCTGGGAAATTTGTAAGTTCATTTTTTTACAACTGAATAACATTGCAATGTGTATCAGAAATGTATTTTCATTATCCATTCATCTATGGACGGACATCTTGGTTCTTTGCATCCCATGGCTATTGTGAATAGAACAGCAATGAATATGGATGAGCAAGTGTCTCTGTAGTAGGATACAGAGTCCTTGGGACTATGCCCAGGAGTGGTATTGCTGGATCATATGGTAGATCTATTTCTGGCGTTTTGAGGAACCTCCACACTGATGTCCCTAGTGGCTGCACCAGTTGGCACTCCCACCAGCAGTGACTTCAGTGTTCCCCTTTCCCCCATATCCATGCCAGCATTTGTTATCCTTTGTTTGCTTGACCCTAGTCATTCTGACGGGGATGAGATTAAATCTCAAAGTAGTTTTAATTTGCATTTCCCTCATGGCTAAAGATGTTGAACATTAAAAAAAAATCTTGACCATTTGCAGTAAATCTTTTGAAAACTCTCTGTTTAGTTTCATGCCCCAGTTTTGAAATATATATACATAT